>NC_135673.1:8083940-8395156 GCF_964188315.1 Podarcis muralis | reverse complement strand
TTAACTTTCCCCATTCAATGCAGAAAGGGAAGAAGACTCTGCTTCTCTCCCATGCAAGAAGATGGGAGTAGATTGGTTGTAGCTACAATAATGGCTGGTTGCTACCTATTGTGCGGAAAGGTAGATAAGTAATTAAGTACGTAGAGTAGTACAAATACTCACAATCCATCCACCTCCATCAGAACTCATGTCGCAGAACACCTCTGTAGGCTGAGACTTGTTGCCATTTAGGTAAATAGTGTAGAGGCCAGAGGCTGTTTCTCCATTCAATAGAGCTTGGGAGCAGTCTCTGGGGTAAGGATACAAGAGTCCAGCTGCAGCAAAGGGGAACAAGCAAATAATCACTACTTGAGTACCAGCACTTGTTACCGAGAAAGCAGTGGTGAGTGGTGCCTATTGAGCCTGACACGGAAGAAGGCAGGTAGAGGTGGAGGCAGAGCCAACTAATTCTAGATTTGTCACCATATTCCTCCCTGCAGAGTTCTACAAGAGCAACACCCAGGCCCCATTCACACTATACATTTAAAGTGCTATGATACCACTTTAAACAGTCATGGTTTCCTCCAAAGAATTTTGGCAACTGTAGTTTTTAAGGGTGCTGGGAGTTGTTAGGAAATCCTCAATCCCTTCCCAGGGCTACAATTCCCAGAGCACGTAAACAATCAATTCATATTCACTGGGAACTCTGGGGGTTGTGGCTCTGTATGAGAATAGAGGGTGTCCCAGCGACTCTCAGAACCTTTAACAAACTATTGCTCCCAGAATTCATTGGGGGAAAACTTGGCTGTTTAAAGAGCTATCTAGTCTGATCCCCAGCAATGCAGGAACCACAGCGAAGGAAACATAGTGCTTTAACTGTATGGTGTAAATGTGGCATGACACTAACTAAGAGGAAACTGGCATAGGCAGTTTGATCCTCTGGAGAAGATGTAAGTAGAAAATCAGGCTGCTAGGGGCTGTCTGGTGGCACATGGAGGTTAGGGGTGCAGTGTCCCATTTCTTTCTTGACCTCTCTTGAAAGAAAGGTGTGATTTTGTTAGGCTCAACAAAGATGTCAAATTCTGACCACCATGACAACATTTACGATAAGCATAGGAGCCAATTTCTAGGGGCCATGGAGGTTTCAGTCCCTGCAATAAAATATTTGAGGGGGCTGCCCCCCCCCCAAGTTGATGGTCATTGCCATTCAGATGTTGTGTGTGCACTGCATCATGTGATTGATTATGCAGGATGGGGCTTACCTGCCCCCCTCCCATATTTTATTCAAGTTGGCACGCCTGACACTGAGGCAAATCATTCCTACATTTGAATGTGGAAGTACAAGGGTCCACACAGCAGAAATTGTGGCTGCTCCACATCTTCCCTGGTCCTTCTCCTGCTGTGTTACCTGAAGCTAAGCCATGGTTTGGCTCAGCAGTATGTATGAACCATGCATCATGATTTGTCTCCCTCCAGACAAACCATGAGTGGTACGCCAAGAACAACTCATGACTATAGCTTGTTGCTTAAGGGAAAACATGGGCCCAGGTTCAGACCATGGCTTAGCTCCTGGTAAAATTGGAGCACAAAGATTGGGGGAGGACTGAGAAACCACCCTTCCCCTTTGAGCTGCCTTTCCCAGCTCTATGGCATTTTTAAAAGGTGCAATCAGAACTGAATGTGATAATCCAGACTCAGGTGCACAGCAGATGTATTGAAATATGGGCCAGTTTGCTTGGGGGGGGGGGGTAGGAGTAGGAAGTGTCACCTGCCACCTCCCAGTCCCTGCATGTATCATACTTGTGGTGAATATTGCTTGGATGATCTTGCTCTTCAAATTCCGGTTTAGGGCCTGTAGTTTCACTGTGTACTGGGTGGATGGACTCAGCTCTGACAAGCTGTAGGAATTCGACTCAGGTCCCAGGATAACTTCCTGCAGGGTGGGGGGGAATCAATAATGAATGGAGGGTGAATGAATTAAGAATGAAGACTTGTTCCATTTTTTACATGGTTGTTGAATCATTCATGCTACCTTAAGAAAACAGTGTCAAAGATTGATGAGGCCATTTCTGTTCCTGATAAGATCTTCCCACACCACGCCACATTAGAAGCAATGGAATGGTTTCCTTAAGATAAATCTTTCATACAAGAATATGCTGGTGGCATAGCTAGAAAGCAAGGTTAGTGTTGGTATGAACATGGCTGATACATGCACTAAGCACAGCAGCATATTTGGAGCACATCAAATATGTATCCCCTACTGTGGCATCTCTATGAACACAACTGCACTAAATAGAGGGGATGTTTCTGCTGCCCAAACTCATCATGTCTTAGACACCCATCGAAAATGGTCTCAAAGGGCATTTCCTGGCAAATAATTTGGCTGTGCAATGCCAGGCTTTTTATGAAGAAAGCATGGATGTGAGAAGGGCAGTACCCCCACCCCCCACCCCTGGCTATTTTCAGGGGTGGGGTGAATTTTGAAGGCAGAGGTTCAAAACTCACTGCCACTCCTCTTTGCCCTTCCTAGGCTGGCACTTCCAGTTTCTTGTCCCCAGAGATCCCATTGGAATGATGGGGGATGCTTGGCATTCTGGGGAAACAAATATGGCAGCCTCCAGCCCAGGAAGAGCATTTTTTGAGTTTGGCCTCTTTGCTCTTAAAATTCACATCAACAGCCTGAAGTCCTACCCACAAAGGTTTTGTGCATTGCTGGAAATGTTCGTGTTCCCCTCCAAGCCCTCTGATATGTCTCATGTATATCTGAGCAGTGCAATTCTGGTTACATTGGATTGTGTCCAATATTATTTTCACTCAGAGAAGACCCATTTAAATTAATGGTCAGGACAAACTTAGGCCTATTGGTTTGAATGGGATCTAGTTGAGTGGAATTGGCATTGGATACAACCATAATTACCACCACCACCCCCATTGATGTAGAACTCCTGTTCACAGGAGGAACATAGAAAGCTCCTATATTCATTGGCCCTGTGAAATGCTGATTGATTGCCGCTCTATGGGGCTTTCTGACAGGGATTCTTGTCAGGCTTATATGGGAACCTGGGAACTTTTCCAAACAAGCCATGTGCTCTAAGGCTGCATTCACACAGCAGTATGCTCCATTTCCCTAACATTTCCCAAATTGTTAATTCTCACATTATACTTGAGCCTTCACACAATGCAAGAGCTGGAAAACTAATGGAAGACAGCACATGTTCATTCCATTTGATTCCATTAAAGATACATTTGCAACCATCCTTAACCTGGAAAATTGTGAGATAAAGTGACAGAATTGGGGGCAGTGTACAGGCATACAGATCTTTCCTGTGGTTTTCATGAGGGGCATTTTGGTGGTGGAACGAGGGCGACGACCAGCCCTCCTTTGTTAAAATTATTGCTCAAATGGAGAAAGAGTTTTAACTTGGGTGGGTGCTGTTTTATTGGGGGGGGGGAGGTTGTTTTAAATTGTTTTTAAATGTTATATATTAATTTAGATTTTGTATTTGGGGTTGGTGTATTGTTTAGGGGCCTTTGTTGAGGAGTGTATTTTTTATTATTATTGTTAATTGTTTTAATTATTTTTATTATGCATGTTGTGCTTTTTATACTGTAACTTCATGTTGTGAACTGCCCCGAGACCTCTGGGTATAGGGCAATATGCAAAACAAACGAACAGTCATAGGCAGACAAAAGCAGGCATGTGCGGAAAGGGTAAAGGAGTACAGTCATACCTCGGGTTACAGACACTTCAGGTTGTGTGTTTTTGGGTTGCGCACTGCGCCGAACCTGGAAGTACCGAAACGGGTTACTTCCAGGTTTTGGCGCTTTGCGCATGTGCAGAAGTGCCGAATTGTGACCTGTGCATGTGCAGATGCAGCGCTGCAGGTTGCAAACATTGCAGTTTGCGAACATGCCTCCTGCATGGATCACGTTCGCAACCTGAGCGTCCACTGTAGTGATCTTGTCTAACAACATTCATTGTTGTGTCACACCATGCTCAGTGATGCGAATGAAATTTATTGCAACATGCTGGTATATCAGTCTAAAACTTATAGTTCCATAATGCACGAGCCACCGCAGTGTGAAAGACACATTAGAAAACAGACAGAAGTGCTGTCATTATAATCAGAGGGAAACTTAATGCATGTCTGAACGCATCCTTAATATCTGGGTCCTCCCCTTTGCAGTCTGCACATGACAGAGACTATCATACTAGACCCAAATGCTTACCTTAACTTTGCCATCAATTGATTCATAGATCAAGAGGTAACCTGTAACAGGGGCACGAGGGGGCTTCCATGTTAGCTGTGCTGTTTCAAACTGAACATCAGTTGCAGTGAGATCCCTTGGAGCATCAAGGTCTAGGAGAAAGATGAGAAGTTTTTATTTTTTGTTTCAAATATATTTTAATATAAAGATCAGTCTGCCTGGTGCCTTCCAGATGCTTTGGACCACAGCTGCCATTGACTCAAGGCAGCATGAACAATAGTCAAGGATGTTAAGAGTCATAGTCCAAAAAAAACTGGAAGGAACAAGGTTGGAAAAGATATGTATAGGAACCAACTCATGCAGACTCAGCCCTCCCTTCTGAGAATCCAAAGTCAGTGCAATATACTTGTTTTAGGACCACAAGCTTCATCAGTAACCTATGATAGAACAGAACCTACCTGTAGTGAATTTGGTGGATATGACTGTGCTTTTCTGTGGTCCCTTCCTGGCATAGATCCGGAGTGTATATTCAGAGGCTGGACGGAGGCCACTGAGATCATATTCCACAGTATTGCCTGAGACACTCTGAGTAATTTCACGCTCTAAAACAACAAAGAAAGAACATCGATCAACGAGCAACTTGGATTCAGCAGGTGCATTTGTTGAACCATAGAATCCTAGAATTGTAGAGCTGAAAGAGACTCTAAGGATAATCTAGTCCAACCCCCTGTAGTGCAGGAAGATGCAGCTGTCCCATACAGGGATCAAACCTTCAACCTTGGCATTATTATCACAGCGCTCTAAGTTAATGGTATATTGGATTCACTGCTTTTGCAAAGCATGTGTTGCTCCTCTTAGCTAATTTTGGCCACCCTATATAGAGAAGAGGACTCTGCAACAAAGCCCACTTGGATGAGAGAGTTTGTTGAACTTCATCCCTGCAATTCTATTTTCTTTCTTAGAAACATCTCAAACCCATCTCCCATCATAAGGTCTTAGGTCAGGATACAATGCAAATTACAATTCACAATGAACCAATCTGGATCACAAATGAACTTGCCAAAAAAAGCAGGCTACAAATACAACAAACACCTTTAAAGTTTCAAATGTATTTAAGTTTCCACTATAACTTAACATGGCTACTCTTCTGCAATTTATGGGTTGTAGCCAACATTGGTCCTACTCAGAGTAGACCCATTGAAAGATGGCCATTGCTAAATTAGGTGCATTAATTTCAATGGGTTTACTCCAAGGACAACCCAACAATTTTAGGAGAGCTCCATGACAGAGTTAGCAAAAAGCAAATAGTGCAATTGTGGCTGGTGTCCATTGGTACTGGTAGGGCAGATAGGAGGGAGGTCAACAGGAGGTGAACCCAGGGCCAATGACAGACTGAGACATCCCCTCGAGTGGTTGTAGGTAAGAAGAAAATTCCACAACTGTTTGCATTAAAAAATAAATAAATCCTCATCTGCATGGTAGTGTGAATTTCTCCAAATATACACATTTTGTATTCAGTTTTGCCAGACACACATTTTTACAAAGCAATCTCCCCTGACATAATGCATTTTTGTTGGTTGTTATTTGTATATACACTATTCCCCCCCAGCATCTGCATTTTTAGTACGCATTTCTTGGCTGGAGACCTGCATTGCAAAATCTAGAGGATTGCAGATTTTAAAATATGACTTTGTTTCAGTTCACATGCTATTTCAGAAAGTGCAAATTTGGTAGTTTTGACTTTAAAATTGGATCACATTTCTCCCCCAGCCCCCAGCCTTACTTCAAAGCAATGTTGACTTACCACCCTCAGTAACGTAGGAAATGATGTACTCATCAACAGCAGCAATTGCCGGCTGCCAAACAGCCAGTGCTTTGGAATCAGTGATGTTTACTGCCATTAGCCCTGATGGACTATCCAGAGCTACAGAGTGGGAGACAGACAGAGATAGAATGTCACAATCTGCCTTGGTACCACTTGCTACAACACCTGTGTGGTGTCATCTGTATTACTTCCTTCAAATCCCTCCTGAAAAAGGGATTTTCTGTCAAGGATAGCCCTCTAGTTCCCAGTAATGCAGGGGGTAACTAAGTCTAAACGTATACAACTGTAATGGCCATATCTTGCTCCCTTGTTTCTCCCAGTCTTTCTTCCCCTTTCTCCATTGTTTCCTCTGTGTCAAATTTTAGGCTGTAAGCTCCTTAGGACAGGGATCCGCCCTTTTGTACTCTCTAAAGCAATTGTGAGGAATCTCCAGTCCGCAGGCCTAATAAAGCCACTTCACCCAAATCATGCACACCTGGCATTATATGTTACACCAAATAGCTGAAAAAGAACAACCAGGAACCTTAAAATGAACTCTTCATTTTTTTCATGGTAAGCAGGGCTTTTGCTACCAAGCCCCAATGTGGCTGGCTGCACTCAAAAGTGGAACTGTTCCCTGCCCCTAAACTATGTCTGCCTGCAACCCCACATTGGCAGGTATCTTCCTTTGCAATCTCGCTTGAGTCCAAAGGAAAGAATCAGGAGCACACCTATGGTAACCAGACATCAGGTGTTTGACAGTGGTCAGCCCTATCTTTTTCTCAAAGTGGCCCACCAGGAGACAGGAGCTCTGGATCCTGTTCCCTACTCCTGTTGTAAAGCATCCTGGCTACTGATCACTTAATTACCATCAACTTCTGGGACATACCTGTGGTCACAGATCCAGAAACAGGCTCACTTTCTTCAAATCCTTTGACAGAGATGATACTGACAATGTACTCCACGCCAGGGATCAGTTTTACCAGTTTAGTTCTACTCTTGCTTCCATCTACTGTCACATAATTGGGGGGACCTGGAATAGATAGCAGCTTGGATGACTGTTGGGACCAAGTGTGCAAGGTTCAGAAACCAGAAGCAAAGGCTTAAGTATTTTGTCTCCAACATTCACAATACGTTACCAGCTATAAGAGAACATAAGAGCCCTGCTGCATCAGCCAAAGGCCCATCTAGTCCAGCATCCTGTTCTCAGTGACCAATAAGATGTTTCTGAGAAGCCTACAAGAAATATATGAGCACAACAGCTCTTTCCCTACTCCTCTTCCACAGCAACTGGTATTCAGATGCATACTGCAACTAGCACTGGGGGTAGTACACAGCCATCATGGGTATGAATTTGTCTAATCTCCCCTTAAAGCCATCCAAGTGGGTGGCTTTCACAACATCTTCTGGTTGCACATTCCATAGTTCCTTTATGCACCATGAGAAGAAGTGTTTTCTTTTGTCTGTTCTGAACCTCCCAACATCCAGCTTCATTGGTATTATGAAAAAGGTAGAAACGTTATTTCATCCCAAGGGTCATAGTCTTCCTCGGGCAACCTTGGGGGGTAGGGAGGCACATGCCAGCAGAGGATGGGGTCAGAGACAAAAGTAGACAAAGCAACGAATGCAAATCTTATCTTACACACATGCCATCTCTCTCTATGCTGCATCCAGGCAAGCAAGAGAAATGATCACAGTTCATGAACACTTTTAAGTCAGGCAAAACCATTCATGAAGGGCATAGATAAGTGCTGGTGGGAGATTGGGAGATGTGGCCTGAGAAGATTCTGAGGGCCAGGCATTTGGGCACCTCCAGGCCTCTGTTTCCCCTCCTCTGGCCCATCCCTGTTCATACACCCTTCTTCTTCCTTACCTCCTGTAACTGGAACATAGGTAATCCGGAAGAGGTCCACCCTTGTCCGTGGGGGTGTCCAACTGACCACAGCTGAGTCTTCGGTAATATCAGAGAATGTAATTTCCTTGGGAGGTCCCATTGCTAACCAAGAGACAGACAGTAAGGCAAACAAAGAGAAGGAGTTAACAAATTGTTGCATCAGCCAGGCTGGTAGGGAAAAAACCACACACACACTTGGTCTCAGATTTCCAGTCCAGGAGCTACAATAAATATTTGGTCCAGTGTCATGACTGGAATGGAAAGTTCCATACCACAAAGCGTTTTTACTTGGCACAGGCAAATGATTGTCTTCATGGCCAAGTTCTTGTTTTTGACAAGGATCTTGGAGTTGTAGTCAACACTGCACACACCTCCGCACCCCCTGAACCCCCAAAAAGAATTGTAATGCTCAAATCCCAAGACACCTTCTGCCAGGAGACGACATCGGGATAGCAAATGCTGCACTCAAAATGGATCATTTGTGGTCTTTGACAGTATGTCAGGTGCCATAGCTCTTGCTGAGAGATCCATGCGTTCCCAGCAGTGAACATGGAGCTCTTGTATTGGGGAAGCCTCTGCACATTTATGCTCCAGGGCCTGGCTATCAACTTTCCCTTCTTTAGTTTCAGTATTACCCTTTTATAGAACTCAAGGGGTGGGGCCTAAACTGGAATTAGTCCTCATCTGCAGTATTCACTTAAAGCAGTACCATAGAAGCATAGAACTGTAGAGTTGGAAGGGACCCTGAGGGTCATCTAGTCCAACCCACTGCAATGCAGGAACATGCAGATGTTCCCTACGGGGATCAAACCTGCATCCTTGGCATTATCAGCACCACACTCTAACCAACTGTGTCATCTGGTGATTAGCGTACCATCCCACTTTACACAGTCATGGTTTCCTCCAAAGAATCCTGGGGACAGCAGTCTGTTAAGGCTGCTGGAGGTTGTCAGGAGACCCCTTTCACAGAGCTACAATACCCAAATTTCCCCTGGAAGAGTGATTGCTAAACCACTTTTAGAACTGTAGTTCTGTGAGCGGGCAAGGCATCTCCTAGGCACCTCACAGCACCTCCAACACGCTAGTGTTACCAGGATTATTTGGGGTAAGTCATGACTGTGCATTCACACACACACACCTAGGAGTTTCCAGTGGAAATGTAGATTGGACAGGGCATATAGTCATTATGTTTCCGTTTCCCAGCTTTATGCCTTCATAGCATTGTTGGGGCATTTTTGTCACAATGTTTATGCTGATGATTGGCATCAGATGTAGATACTCTTTGAATAGGGGAAAAAAATGTGGCTGATGTAAATCTGTCAGTTTTGTGTACATCCTGCCCTCTTCCCCTTGGTTAGATGTCCCTGCATACTCATTGCAGATAATGATAAAACCATGTGCAAATCAAAGCTGTTCAAGTTTACATGTCAAGATTTTTGCTACGGGTCTTACATTTCTTTTGGCAGGTCAACTTGCAAAAGGGAAATAAAATGGAAGAGCTTTCCAACACCCAGAAGAAGAAACAAAATCTGGCAGCCCAGTATGTACATTCAGCCTTTTAACTGTAAATAGATGATTTTCCCCCAGTTGCAATGAAAACAACATCAGGGTTGTTGTTTTTTTGAATAAAAAATAAGCAACCCACACAAGAGATGTCCATTAGCAAGCAAGAGACAAATAGCAGAAGCAATTCACATTCAAATAATCTAGTAAGACATGCAAGTTAAAGTTCAACTAATTTTTTCTTCTTCTAAATTTGGAGGATGTATGTCCTACCTAATTCGACTTTGCTTACAAAACCCAATTCTGAAACATCTTCAGCATTTCAAGATTTGTAAGGAAAGAATGAGAAAAAACTATCCTAAGGGCTGATGGGTGTTGGAGTCCAACAGCATCTGGACCTATCCACCTATCCCTGTTCTACCCTTTCCAGTCCAAAACTCAGTGCAGCAGGGCCCTCCAGGTGTTGCAGGTTTCTTTATCTCCCTTTGGGGAAATCTTTTTTGTATTAGCCTCAAAATTTAGGTGTATTGACAGACCGAAAGGCATGAAATCAAAAGCTAATTACATGTCACTCATGCATCATGAGGACCACGATTCCTTGAAGCTCTCTGAATTGCTGCACTATAAGCAATGTTGTTGGAGATTTTAATGGACTTTTTCCTGTTACCAACTTACAGAATTAAATCCTGGGCTCCTAAGTCATTCTGAAAAGGGCTGACTAAGATTCTGTCACTGATGATAGGGATGGTGGGAAGGAGGCACTGTAACAGCTAATAGATATTTATCATGGAGAAAAGCTGTATCATAGTGGCAAAGCATGCAGAAGGACCTAGGTTCAATCCAAGGCATCACCAAGTAGGGATTGGAATGTCTCTTGCCTGAAACCCCAGATAGCTGCTGCCAGTAAATGCAGACTGGGGTGTGAAACCTTTTTGGTGTAGCAGGTCAGATCCTTCTCTCTCTCCAGCCCATGGGTCAACTCTGACAGGTGGGCAGGAGCACCGACATGTCAGTCACCTTGCACCATAATAACATTGACTGATTGACTTGTAGGTGTTCCTTCCAACCTGTTAAAAGCTGGCCTATGGAGTGGGGAAGAGATAGTGATAAAACATAGGACTGAACTTCCTACGACATCAGGTGTGGTCCAAGTGGGCATGGTTGGAGGAAAATGATCTTGTGGTTCAAATGGGGAGGCCTGGTAGGTTAAATGTGGCCCCTGAGCCAGAGGTTCCTCAACTCTGGTGAAGACAATACTGAGTAGATGGACCATGGTCTGAGTTGGTACAGGACAGTTTCCTATGCTTAACAAGTAAAGCCACTTCGAAATAGCTGTTCTCTTTGCATGAGTTGGTCTGTGTGAAGACCTACTGACCAGTGATGGATGCATGTTCCAACAAGGATTCCACAGACGTTACACCCATTTTTGTACTTTCCAATTTTTTATGGTATGAAAAGCTAGCATTGCTTGCAGCTAAATTTTATCCTTTGGAATTAATGTACTTAAATTAGTCATGTCCATCAGTTCCAAAGCCTCTGCTTTGAGTAGGACTAACACTGGATAATACTCCTTAGTTCAGAATGACAGTTGGGCTCACATGATGGGATGCTCCTTCACCTTAAAAAATAAAGAAACAAGACCCTGCATATGGAAATGTAGCGTGTCAAGAAGAAAGGTACAGATGTGAAAGACACATGCACACATATGCAGGTGAGTGGATCATGCCTTTCTCATCCTTGCCACACTTTATCCAAACAATACCTGTTGTAGCGATTGCATTTACAGGTTGGGAACGTTGTCCACTGGTAACTCCATAGAGATCAATGTAATATCCTGTGCCTTCTTTCAGCCCTATTATATCTTGGGTGCGTTCATGGCCTGGTACAATTAGTTCCAGAGGGTCTGATACCATATTGGTGTCCCTTATTTTAAGAACAAAACTGTCAAAGGCTCCATCATCTGCCGTCCAAGACAGACGAAAGCCATCAGGGGTTGCATCTGACACCAGAAGGTTGTCCACTTCAGGTTCTGCTTCTGAAAGTGCAAGAGGGAGAGAAAGAGAAAGAAAGAAAGCAAGAGAGGGAGAAATAAGATTTTTAATTTCCTTTAAAAGAAGAAAAAGGAGGAGACTCCAAGGAGATTTGCCCCAAGTCAGATTAGCGTATGATGTAAATGTTCCCGTCACAAATTCAAAGAAGTGGAAAGAATCCGCTATCCAAAAAAAGGGGGGGAAATGCATTCAGAGATTATGAGCAAGACACATTCTTATCAAAATATGTGGGTGTAGGTGCGATCACTCTTCAAGGACCCCCAAAGCAGCATGGCATTATCACTCACCATCTCCCCCTGCCATGCAATATTAAAACATGCTGGTAGTAAGCCTGATGTTCATTCGTTCTCTGTCTTCCATCAGAATCTCCTATTTTTCTGCTGATTTTTTTAAAGAAGGTCATTAAAAGCAAAGCCACTGTAAATTATCTGAACACTGTCGTTTTCCCAGGTTCACATCAAAGCACGCCTTTGAACAAAACAACCTATTCTTCCAATTCACAAATTATGGTAAGTTTGTAGCCCCTTTAGTCCAGCTCCCCTGATCCGGTGGTGGCTGGTGGCACAGAAGACGAGGCTATCAGTAGGTGGAGGTGAAGCCAATGATATGCTGAGTCAACTTATTTCAGTTTTGTTCCCAACCTCCTCACTGTTGAGTTCTGCAAGGCTAACATTGATACTGGTAATAAGCAAGAAGGCAGGCAGGTGGGGATAGCTGAGGGTTGTGGGGCACTGTCTTATTGAACCACCCCTTCTGCTCTATCCATACAGAAAATGTAGGGCAGGAGTGGGGAGCTTCTGCAGCCCTCCTGATGTTGTTGGGCTACTATTCCCTGTTGGCCATGCTGTATGGGACTAATGGGAGCTGAAGTCTAATAACATTTGGAGGGGCAGAGGTTTTTCATCCCTGAGCAGATGACTCTCGACTGAGGGAGAGCCTAACCAATTCCCTAGAAACCTGGTTCTATTGTTGAGCTGCTTTCCCCTAGCAAGATGTTTTCCTGTTGCTTATCTGAAACCTGATCTCCTGTAACATAAGCACAAAGTTCTAGTTCTTTTCTCTGAAGCAGATGAGAATAAATTTTTGCTCTCTTCTATGTAGCACCTCTTCAGACAAATCTGATTCACATGGTGCATGTTTGACACCTGACTGAAGCAATTTGATTAGTGATTTAACTGGAATACTAGGTTCATATTATGCATGTGCCCAGCTTGTAATGAGCATCTGGATCTCAAGATGAGCATAGTTCCAGGTGCCCCAGGTGAAAAAGCTCTTATCTGGCTGTAGCATGTCCTTCCCTCCCTGGTGCCAAAATTAGAACTGGGTCAGGCCATCACAAACTAACCTTCCAGGTACATAGGCAGCACACATGTTTGTAGTGAACTAGTTTGGTTTAAGTAGTTTGGTTTCACTGAACTTGTTAGAAAAAACCCTTCTGAACCACACCTAAAAGTGGTCCTCAAAAATGCCAGGTGAACTAAACATGAATTAAGTTCATTTGGGGGTAGAAACTTTGAACAATTTCTAGTTCTTCTTCAGATTTATTTTCTTACATGTGGGTTTTGTTTGTTTATTTACTCTTTGGGCCTTTAAACGTAAAGATCACAGTTGGGGTAAATAAACCAAACAACTCACAGTCTACTGTGTGTGTGTTTTGATGTCTTCTTAGTCTTAAATATATTGTATACTTCAGTCCTGCAGCTTGGGAATGCTGATTTTTTCTCTTTTTGCTGAGGGTTACTTTGGATGAACTTAGATGGAACTGTGAACTGAACATGAACTGAACTAGCTCATTTTGTAAAGGAACATATGTGAACTGGAATTAGTTCCTCTGGGGACATAATAGTTCCCAAGCCCATCTGGCTGGCTAGTGGAAAGAGATAACTTGGCTCTATGGCTAGTGGAAAGAGATATCTTGGCTATATGGACTTTTGGTCTGATGCAGCAGTGCACTTGTTGCACTTTTACAGGTGGAAGGAACTAAATAAAGCTGTATCACTGTTTAGCCATGCACGCTTCAAAAGCTACCAAGATTGCTGAAGCATCAATTTTCTTCCACCTTCCGGAGCTGTGTTTACTTAGCAAGATATTCTGAGATAATGAAAGAGAGATGGAGAGAGAGAACAGAAAGGCTACAAGTAAATGTGGGTGGATGTCAAATAATGCTGCTAAGGATTGGAAAAATCCTTAGTTTCTTGGCTAGGAATTGAATTAATATGGTGGTTTTTTTAAAGGATTAAACACACACACACACAGAGAGAGAGAGAGAGAGAGAGAGAGAGAGAGAGAGAGAGAGAGAAAAGGAAGGTCAAGAGCTTCTTGCAGGGTTCTACAAGGGGCAACACTAAAGAGACTAAAACACTGAAACCCCCTGGACTGGTTGCAAGAAAGAAGATAGGGAGGTGGGTGCTGGCTAAGTGCAGACTGAGGTTGGTGGGGCAATGCAGTGATGGGTATGATCCTCACACAGTCTCACATGCACATACAAAGGACATACACAGGCAGACAACCTCCTCATCAGCTGAACAGAGCAGATCAGCTGAAGAGAGGGAATATTACTCCTGTCTATCCATTAAATGATCAATGTGATGGTAGGGAAGCATCTCCACCCATTCCAGTGCTGTGTCTACTTCTATTCCTTTCCTTTTGGCCATTGGTCTTGAGAGGGCAGGACAAATTATTTATAGAGGGCTAGATCATACCCTTGAACTAGGAGTTCACTACTTGAGTGTGAAGGCACAAGCTACAACAACCTGGCTGCAGCTCAAAACCAGTCTAGGTCTATTTAGTGCCTAGATGGGAGATTGCCTAGGAATCCTATGTATGCTGTGCTGCATTGAGTTCTATGGAAGAAAGGCAATATATTAACCAACTAAGTAAAATCTTTCCCAATAGGATTCCAATGAAGCTGGATACCTTGGCTTACAAGGAATACGAAAGCTAAACTATGTATGCAAACTTAGATCATATTTGCCATCATTGCAGATCCTCTTGTATGAAGAAAATAGATCGGACTATCATGGAGAAGAGGTGTTTTAAGGAGTCCTGGAGTACTACTGAAAAATGTTCCAAGCATTAAGATTATTCTTCCTTCAGAAGTAAGTTCCTAACACGGATTTAAATCCTTGTTCAAAGCCACCGCTGAAGTTTTCCAATGGAGACAATATGGTGGTGGGGCTAAGTTTAGTTAAATGGATATATTGATGGGTTTAGATGTGGGGTACCCTTCAGAATACTTGGTCGGCCATAATGTTCACTGCTGGTATTGTCCCTGTCATCATTTTGCAGAATGACCTAGCCCATAGGGAGTTTAACACTCATGGAGTTCTTGAAAGCTCAAGTTTTCTTGAAGTTAACCATATCTGTGAGCCTGATCAGTGTTTGGATAGGAACATTCTTCTCTTGCTGTGTACCTCATGCAATCTGCTTTCCCAAAAGTAGAATAAATAAACAAGGGAAGAGAAGTAGAATGTATAAACAAAGATTCAATCAATGAGGATACATTGGAACTCCCCCTCTGGATAGGGGGTCAAAGACATCTGAACAAATCAACATCTGTTGGTTCTCTCAGTTTGGTGTTCCAAGAGATAGGGCATCCAAGAAAGAGAAGTATGGGAGTCATGTTAGTGGATGTGTCAGTAGCTAGTGATGAGGGAAACCATGGTTGGTCACCAAATGAGGCGTTAAAAAAAAAAGTGTCCAGAGGAAGGATGAAGAAAGTGTGCATTAGAGGTAGAGAACATTCCAGTTGCATTAAAATACCTGTTAGAGCAACAACACTTAAGGGCCTAGTTTGGCGACCATGAGCAAAACCGTAAAGCACAACCTCATAGCCAATGCCAGTTATGAGACCTCTAAGTGTCAGCTGACGCTGGGCTCCTGAGAGGAGGAACTCCTGGGGGTCCAGCAGTTTGCCAGAATCCACCACGATTATTAGAAAGCTGTCAAAGGCATTCTCTGATGCCATCCAGGACACTGTAAAGCCATATGGATTAATGCCTGAGACAGTGAGGTTTTCCAGTGGGGGCAAAGGCTCTGAAAGAAGGGGAAGGTGTGAAAAACACAAAGGAGAAAAAAAAAAAGAGTTAGATAAGACAGTGCGTGTAACTTGATATCAACCACAGGTCTCCATGGGGGAGCAGGGGAAACTAGCAACTATTACAGTGTAGTATTAATGGTGAAATAATTGTATATAGTTTTCAAGGTAGATTCATACATGCATATCTATCACTCAGTGGGCTGTATCCAATGCCAGTCCTACTCAGTATAGACCTGTTGAAATCAAGGAACTGAATAATTTGGGTCTACTCTGAAGAGAACTTAGTTTGGGTACAATGCAATATCTCCATGGATAGCACAGTCAAGCTTCATGATGTGGTCTATGTTAGCTGCATAAAGGGTTATGCTGCAGTTTGAGATCAGGTTATTAGAAGACCCATCAACACCTGCATGGACCTGTCCTAGTCATAACCGAGACTATGGAAGCTCTGCTTCAGTGCCTTCTAAGATCTATGGCCGTGTTTCCCAAACTTGGGTCTCCAGCTGTTTTGGGACTACAATTCCCACCATCCCTGACCACTGGTCCTGCTAGCTGGGGATGATGAGAGTTGTAGTCCAAAAACAGCTGGAGATGCAAGTTTGGGAAACCAAATCTATGAGGGTGGTAGACAAACTTCAGTGTGTTTACTCAGAAGTAAGTCTCAGTGTGGTCAATGGAACTTGCTTCCAAGTAATTGTGTATAGCAGCAGAGAACCTGTGGCTCTTTAGTTGTTGTTAGACATCATCCCTGACAATTGGCCATGTTGGCTGGGATTGATGGCAATTTGAGCCCAACAATATCTGTCTAAAACCTCTGGCAAAGGAGAATTTACCACCTTGCAAGGCAGTCCAAGATCTCATGGCTACAATTACATGAAGATGGAGATCATATTAACCGTCAATGTTTTCTTCTCCAGACACATAGTAATATAAATTTAGTATTGTCCATTGCCTACTGCTGTTTGGTTTAAAACAAACAAACAGGCAACCCTCAATTGAAAGTCAATCAACTTTGCTCCACAAAGCTGTAATCCATCAACATTCTTAGATATGGGATATGCAGTACATGGTGAAAATGCCGCAATCATAATTGCCAATTCATTTAATCCAAATAGGAGGGGAATGGAAGGGGTGGGGGGAACAAACACCCAATGTCTTTTAAATGGGTACCTGTCATCAACAAAGAGATGAGAGACTCAGTGTGTCTCCCGCCTGTGGTTGTGCCCTGAATGTTAATGTCATAATCAGTATAATCTACTGAGCCTGAGACGAGAGTGTCATGAGCCTCTCCTGACACCGAAAGCTTCTGAGACTCCCGGAACAAATGGGAATCTCTAACATTTACAGCCAACTTTGCAAAAGGCCCATCTCTTGTGGTCCAGGAGAGGTTGAATGTGTTGGCCTTAGCATTTGTGAGTGTAAGCATGCCCAGCTGTGGTTCGACCTCTGAAGAAAAAGGGAACACAAAAAGTGGAAAGAGAAAAGCATTACTGGTTGGCAGCCATGTGGTGGTAGAGAAAACAGAAGGTGCATCACTTAATCAACAACATGTGAGGTTCTCCACCCCCGGCACAAAACCACTACAGTAAGTCCAGAGTATAAAAATGACATAAGTTGCATCAATGGATGGTCTGCTCATTTAGGAGAGCCCCCCAATAAGTCTCCCTTCTCTTTCCCCAAGGTAAGATGTTTTAATTTTTGCCTCAGGAATGGAAGGGAGAAAAATGGATGTGAGCAGGGACCAAAGCAGAACTGAAGCAGGTGCCAGCTCCCAAGAAGCTGTGCTTGCCTCAGCACTGCTTACTGCATGTGTGAAACCTAACCGACCCCAATTAAGGACCCATGCTAGAACTGCCCTCATGCTGCCATATGGTGACAAAGCAGTGTTGGCATGGTTTTGTAATGCTCATGTGCCTTTAAAGAAACAAGCTCAATGTGATCTCATGATCACCTGAAGATGGTGGAATGTACAGCAACACAGAAGACAGATATAGCACCACCAGACTTAACATGCAAGTTTGAAATAGTTTCCCCAACATTTCTCCACCACTTGGACATTGTCAAAGCATGCTTTTCCGGTCAGATCAGGCATAGCCCTTGGAACTTAAAAGCTCCTGCATGCAACGCAAAATGAAAGAATCCTGTCAGGCAAGACATACAGTAGGATCTTGGTTACCCTGGAGGTGCCTTTGTTAGCAAAACACACTGGCATCTTGTGGAAGGTATGTTATCATCCTAACCCCAATCAAGGATGATTGGTAGAAGTGACTGTATACTTGGGCTGGAAGCTCAAGAAAGAGATGGGCTTTGCTTTTCCATTCGAAGTATTGACTCAGCATAATAATATATGCAGAGATGCCAGACAGATGAGACTCTTGATATGTTTAATGGTATTGGTACCAACCATGCAGCTTCCCACCTCTCTTTGGTTGATACATTGCAATACTGAAAATATAAGTAACTGAGGTGTCTTCTAGGTCCAACAGCAGAACACTGATATGTGCCATCATAAAGCAAGGTGGCATGCAAAGATTTATCTCTCAGGATGACAAGAACTGTGGGATAGCAAGGCCTCATGATGAAAACATCAAGGCAGGAAGAAGAAAGACAGAAGAAGTGCAATGATGGTCAGTGATGGGAGATCAGATGCAGTGATGCTCTAGAAAAATGTCTGCTGGAACAAGTACATACACATATATTTATATATGCATATATGTATGTTGTAAGTAGCACACACACATACACACACATATGTGATGTAGATTAGCATGTGTGCATATACAGAAGAAGTCCTTAATTGTTGGGACACAACAGTTGTAACAATATTGTCCTCCTTTCAGGTTTACTCCGGTTCTGAGAAATAAGCACCCTTTCTAAATTAAGACAGGAAGGAAAATATCATACTTGGGGAAACTGCACTTATGAGTAAAAGGAATCAGAGAAAAGGCGAATCTTGGAGGTGATATACCTGTGGTAGCCCATGTCGTCAAGGTCTGGCTACTTTGCCCATCAACCAAGCCATGAAGCTGGAGGGTATAATTAGAGTTCGGTCTGAGATTGATGAGGACAAAGCTCCGAGAGTCCCCCGGCACTGTGTGCTGCTGGGAGTCCAGAGACTGGTTGTTGGTGTTTCTAACATCTAAGAGGAAATGGTCAAAGGCAACGTCCTGCGCTTCCCACATGAGGGACAGGCTGTCAGAGGAAGTATCTGAAACTGTGAGTTTGCTAAGGAGATGTGCGGTTACTATGAGGAAAAAACACATTGGAATAAACATGGGCAAAACTTCCAAGGTGGAATACAATAACAGAAGAACTCAAGGATGCAGAAGAAACATGCCCGGTGGAATCCTACCTGTAAACTTTGGGTTGTATCCGGCTAAATCCTACTGAGCATAGATCCATTGAATTTAATAGACTTAAGTTAGTCACTGGGTCTACTCTGAGTAGAGCTAACATTTAAAGCAACCTTTAAAGGGTGCTTTTTGGTTGTCCAACTTATACAATGGCAAAAATACAGGAAAGCAGTAGGTAGCATTGAGACGACTAGGACTGGAAAATGAATCAGTTTTAAAGAGATATATACACAGAATTCTAACCCACGGGCTTTTCTCACATTGAACTGCCTCTTTTATTGAGAACCTACTCCTGTCTAAACTATGTGCACTGTTGGTTTGTTTGTTGTTTTAAAAAGTCTGGATAATTATATGCAAAATTTTGTTTAAAAATACATTTATGCATATATTTGTGACAATACCCATAAAATGACAAGCCTCATGCTGTACTCTGTTTCCTCTGTTTCCTCTTATACGTATATTGAAACATATGCATTTGGATACCAACATGGTGCTCTCCAGGTTTTGTTGGACTACTAGTCCCCCATAGACTGTGCTGGCTGAGACTGCTTTATAGAGTTATGTGTGTTGCTGTGTCTATTTATGTGCAGGTTACTTCAGTAAATCTTTAGTAAATCTGGGGGGGTATATAGTATGTGTATAATATTATATGTATGGGAAACTTCATAACTTCATATTTTTAGTGAAACTGGGGTGGGTGGAGACTTTATTGTTAAGATTAAGGCCCCGCCTGCACTACACATTTTTAACACATCAAGGGTGCCAAGAATTGTTAAGAGACCTCTATTCTCTTCACAGAGATACAATTCCCAGAGTTCCCTGGGAACAGCGATTTGTTGTTACACTCATTAGTTCTTCCCATGTATAACCAACATCTGCAAGGGGCTACAGGAGATGCTAGATACGGCTACATATATTTAGCACACTTTCCATTCTCTTCCCTATGAAACTTTGGAGGATCAATGGAAAGTATAATATACCTTAGAAAAAACTACTTAGAAATTTCCCAAGTCCATCAAAATAGGATATTGCGATGGACTAACAAGCTTTTTTATTCTCATTTTCCCTTAAAGTGGATGTGTTCTACACTTCTAGAAAAAATGGCTGCTTTTCTTCATGGAACATAATAAAATCTCTGCTGCACCACAGCAAAGTCCCAAAATTTAAATAGGCATTGAGTGAATTATTATTATTGGTCCTAAATCTGCCACCAGCCATCTTAACCAGATAACCCTTACTTTCAGTGTTGATAAGAGAGGAAGAAAAACTTATCTCTGTTACAAAATTGTAAGAAGAGCTCTATTGGATTAAAGCCAAAGGCCTACCATAGTCCACCATCATGTTAACACAATCTGTGATTCCCCACGACTAGTATTCAGAGGCATACAGACTAGAGGGAGAACTTGGCCATTGTGCCTCATGACAGTCTTACCCTCCATGAATTTGTGTACTCCTCTTTTAAAGCCATCTGAGTTGGTGGCCATCGTTACCTCTTTCATAGTTAAACAATGACGTTAAAAGTGGCATACACAAATAGTTAATTTTCCTCTTTATTGCCCCTTCTCCCTACAAAAAAAAAAGCCCATGAAAAAAGCTCCAAATATCTTTTCATGTAAGGGAACACTTCAGCACACTTACAATTTTGCTTGTCCATTTCTGCAATTCACCAGAAGGCAATAGGAAGTGTGAAAGAGTAAATGGTGCTGAGGTTAAGGACGGTCTTGAAAAGGAAACTGAATAACACATGATACACATGGGGTAGGATCATATACCTGTAGTAGCTGTAGCGCTTAATGCCTGAGTACGGAAACCACGAGTAACTCCATAGAGGTAGATAATGAAATTAGTTTTAGGGGACAGCCCTGAGATATGAACAGCCTTTAAATGGCCTGAGATGTTGTATTCCATGGGTTCCAGCAACCTGTTGGAATCAATAATTTCAATGATAAAGCTCTCGAAGTTTCCTTTGGTGGTGATCCAGGAGAGATTGAAGCCTTCAGGGCTGATGCCCCAAACTGTTAAGTTGCTGACTTCGGGCTTCATCGCTGAAGAAGGGAAACAACATTGAATTTGATTTTAATTTTGATTTTAACTGAAAGTTCAAAGTCTGTTCTATTTGACTTCAAGTCCCGAGCTGAACAATGCAGGAGATGAAATGGGGGAGAGACCAGCTCAAGCAAGCAAATAAGGAAAGAAGCTAAAAGCCAATGCAAAATAGATGTCGAAGATAATCAAGGCCCCCATGCGTAGAAGCAGAATGCAGAGCAGCTCCCTAGGAATGATTTTGAGTCTTCTCCTATGCACAACTCTAGAGGGGAAAGTTGCAATAATATCCGCTAGATCACACACACACACAGCTGGGAGAATACCCTCAGGAAATAGCTGCACATTTTTGAAACACTTGCAAATAAACTTTGTAAATACTGTACTGAGCTGATAGCATATGGAGGGGAAGAAGAGGCATATTATGCTGCCTGGAGATCTTCAGAATACAGATGATTATAAAAGAAATTAAATGCAGAGGAAAGTGCCTTTGAGCATAGATTTAGGACTATGGTTTTCATGCTGGAAGATTACTTTAATCTACAGCCAAGCCTCAGTTCCTTTCACTCAGTTCCTCAATATTCTGCTAGGGATGTTCTTCAAATAAGGAAAGCATCACAACTGATAAACCCCTGTCTCTGTTTTTTAGATGAAAATAGCAGGGAAGCAAGTAGCATGTCAATTGGTAGCTCTCCAGAAAGTGGTTCCATGGGTTACCATGAAATGAAATAGTCAACCTACAGGAGATTTGCTCGTCATTAGGGAGGGAGGGAGGGAAACAATGCAGGGTTGAGCAGATGCCATTCTCTCTCTTTCTGCAAAGGAAGGAAGGAAGGAAGGAAGGAAGGAAGGAAGGAAGGAAGGAAGCAAGAAATGGTGGCTGAAACAGGTGAGCAGATGCAAAAAAAGAGAAGAAGATACCTGTCATGGATTCAACTGAAAGGGGCTTTGTTCTGTAGCCCCGAGTCACACCATAGAGAGTGATAGTGTAAAGAGTGCTTGGCAGGAGGCCAGTAAGATTCGCAAATCGCAAATAGCCTGGGATGGTGATATTATGTCCATTTTCTGGCTGGTTTGGCTCCTGCACCTGCATGACAAAGTTCTCAAAGGCCCCTTCTCCAGCCGTCCAGGTGAGCTGGAATCCATCCCAGTGAACCTCTGAGACTGATAAATTCCCCAGCTCAGGCTCTTTTTCTAGATGTAAAGGACAGAGAGCCAAATTGGTTAATCAGATTTGAAGGTCAAAGCAAGCAAGCAAAGGAGTGATGAGGTACCGCCTGTCTCAAAGCTTTCATGGTAATGAGTTCCATTTTTACCTGGTTACGTATTTATGAGCCCATCTCCCTTTCACTTATACACACACTTCAGGAGCTATATGTCCTAGGAGACAACCTGGGGATAAGATTTCCAAAGGAGATTCAGGAACACAGCTGAGGAAGCAGACATCAGCGAAGCCACCTATAAACCTTGATAGCCTCAGTAAAGCTATAGCTTTCTAGCAAGCAAGAATATTAAGCTGTGGGATCTGAAAAGGCAATTCAGGGACTGATTTCCATCTGATATTCATTTTGTAAGACACACACATACAGTCTGCTGCTTTACAGTAAACCATTAACAATTCAATATTTGCTCCCCCAAAGCTATTACAGGAATGCAGTAACGAATGAGGTAAAGGAGGTAAATATTTTATTGTGGGGACCAAAGCCCCCACAGCCCCTAGAAGTTGACTTCTATGTTTTCAAGGAAGGGAGTGGATAGTGCTCCCTATATCTCCACATTAGTTGTCTTCTACTGGCAAGGGAAGAGAGTCCTGTTTTCATAGTGAACAGCAATTTCATATTTTCTCGGATACTGTGGTTAAATGGGTAAAATGCCATGCTTTCAACAACTAAGAAAACAGATTTTCCTAACATAATGCATTTCTGTATGTTATTTTCACTAATATGCATGCTCCTGCACACAGTATACTAGTATATGCATTTCTGTACAAAAATTTTTGGCTGGAGAACTACATCACAAGATTCAGAGCAGTATGAATTTTGATGGTTGTGCTTCAATTCACATTAAATTGGGAAAGTGTGAATTTGGCTGGTTTATCTTTAAATGCAAACTGAATCCAGTTTCTTCCCCATCCTAGTAACAACCCAGTGCATGATCTGTTTCTATAACATTGCCAAAGCAAAGCAGGCATGAGCTTGGACTGGGAGCTACATGTAGCTATTCTGAGCTCTCTAAAAGGAAGAATGGGGTAGAAATATAATAAATATGAGAAATATAGAGGCCTAGATGAGGCGACAGTAGCCAGACATAGCAGGTAGATTAAGAAAAGAATAAATACAGTGTTGAGTTAAGAGCTTCTTGGATGGACAACAGATATCTGGCTATAAACATTCCTTCCAAAAATGAAATTCCTCTATTTATTATACTCTAAGCAAAGCCTCCAGCTTCTGCTGCCGCCATTTCTATATATGGTTCATATTGTTCATATTGAGAATATGAATGCTATAAAGAATTTAAATGTGATCCCTCACTGTTACTTCAGCCATAGCTCAGGGGGAGAACATCTGCCTTGCATGCAGAAGGTCCCAGATTCAACCCTGAACAATGAATGTGTCCTGTCTGGACAGCTATTACCAAGCAATTGGGATGCTAGATGGACCAATGGTCTGCTTCACTTTAGGGCAGCTTCCTATCTCCCTAAATCATACCAGATGGGAATGCTTTCCTGGATGCTGACTGGGGTGAATCTGCCTTCTTTACTACCTAAAGAGATGGACCTGAAACCTCAGGGAGTGGCTGTTGGTCAGTATTGACAACACAGGGCCTAGATGCAGTGGTTTTCTTTGTCCCAGGAATCAGCCAACCCTTTACAATGGAGCAGGAACTTCCTGCTGCTGAGGAGGTGAAGAGTATGAAGCAGTTTTACTGATGTTAATGAGAGCAAGTAGAACTTTGACTGTCTTTGTCTCAAATGGAACTATACTTCAGTTTGCCTGTGGTCCTTGAGCAGAAGGAGTTAACCAGAAGGAGACCCAGTGTGTCCTAGTGATTGGCATGCCAGAAAAAGGGTGGGGGAGACTCAGGTTCAAATCCTAAGCTGCAGCTATGAAGCTAAGTCTACCCTACCTCACAGGGATGTTGTGAAGACAACACTGGCGGGCAGGGAATGTGTGTCACCCTGAGCTTCAAGGAGGAAATGCAACTTAAATCCCTGTTGTTACAGTGGGATTTGAGACCATCTAACTTAATCTGGATCAGGGCCTTGGAACTATTCCTACCATTTCTTTTTCTAGGACCCAAATCCCACAAAACAAATCCAACTAAGCTCTGCTAAGAGTAGACCCACTAAAATCAATGTACCTAAGTTATTCATGCTCCTTATTTCCCAGAGTGTGACTGACATCGGCTGCAGCTCCTAAAAGCCCACTCAGGTTTTGCTTTGGAGGAATGCTATCAAATTGCCCACGTCTTTGCTTCCATGGGTTGTTCCTGGGGGACATCAACTTAAGAATCACAGAGGCCAATTCAGAAGGCCAAGCCTGGGTTATTCAAGCTGCCTGATGCTAAAGGAATACAAAGGGACTTAGTGTCATTTAACAGCAGAAGGGGTGAAGCAACATGTCTTGTATGATTTGGCTCAGGATGGAAGATTCCTTGCCCACGTTAGAGGCAATCAAGGGAATATAATAAGGGAACAATCATCTCCCTGAGTCACATCCCAGCATCCTTCCGGGCCCTTGTTTGAATGGTCCTCCTGGTGCTTATATATTGGGATGAGGGCAACTTCACTTGGAGGCAGAGGGAGACAGAACAGTGGCTAGAAGTACTTTGATGCAAGAGTTCCTGTACTTATTATGGAGGGACCCCAGCAGCAGTGGAACCAACTTGGGCCCCAGGTTATGGGTGCCCAGTGCATGTAACATCATGATGTCACGTTGCGATGTGATGTCATGACGTCAAACACATCCCCCGGCCTCAGAACCCGGAAGTCAGGTTCCGAGACCTCACAAGGCCTAGAAAAGCATCTCTGAGGTCTCACAAGGCCTCAGACATGACTTCCGGTGCTTCACAAGGCACTGGAAGTTGAGTTAGGGGCCCTGCGGTGTGGGTGCTCAGTCACCCAGAGCCCCCTATAGTTGGCGTCCCTGTCCAGCAGGAAGAGGTGGGTGGGTAAGAAATAACTCTGGGCTGACGATCACTGATAAATAAAAAACAAGAAAACCCTAGGGGGTTTAAGGCTTTGATGCCAGAAATGTCCAGATTTGGACATCTGAGCTCACTTGTTTATACAACTTTTGCTCAGACCTCGTTTATACAATCCCTAGAAGAATATGGAACACAGGAAACTGACTTTTACTGTGTCAGACCTTTGGCCCATCTAACTCAGTATTGTCTACATAGTGTTGTGACCAATGTAAGTCCTATTCAGAGTAGACCTACTGTAATTAATGAGCATGACTAACTTGGATTCCTTGATCTAAATGGGCGTGCTCCCAGTTCAATACAACTCACTGACTGGCAACAGTTCTCCAGGGTTTCAGGCCAGAGTTTCTTATAGCCCCACCTGGAAATTCTGGGGGATTGGACCTGGGAATTTCTACATGCAAAGCATGTGCTCTACCACAGAGCTACAGCCCTTTCCCCTGGAAGATAGGAAGCTGCCTTATACAATTGCTCAGTCTAGCTCTGTATAGTTTACACTGGTAGTGGCTGTTCAGGACTTCAGGCAGGAGTCTCTCCCAGCGCTAGCTAGAGACGCCAGGGGTTGAATCTGCAGTCTTCTGCATGCAAATCAGGTGCCCTACCACTGAGCAGGAATGGGAATACCCCTCAGAATCTGGACCTTCCTCATATAGAAGTTGACAGATAAAACTAGGCAAGATGAGAGCAATGAATACCTTCCCACCATCCCTATCCACAATAGACCAATAATTTATTTCATGCAGAGAGATTCCAGTTATTTATAGCATGTGCATTTTTTAGAGTTTTGCCTTGGCAGATGGTTAAAAGAAACTGTCTGCCTTGAAATTTTCAAATGATCAGTATTGGATATGAGAATCTAAAAGAAAGCCCTTTCCCTTCCTTGTGGTCCCTAAGTACTCAATACCTAAATGGGGGAAATGTGGAGCATGTGCTAATTTGGGGAACATCTGCATTTCACTGTCCTGGGTTCTCAAAACCAGATGGGACTATAGAGGTGAAGAATAAACCTTCCATATGGTGTCAATGAGCTGCCCATGCCAGCCCCCCCCCCCATCAAAGAACTCTATTTTTTATTGCTGAAACATAAAAGGAACAATGGGGATTTCATTAACATCCAGACACTAATCTGAATATCAATGCACATCTTGTAAATATGTACAGAATGAAACTTTGATCTTGTTACTTATTTAGCTGCACAGACCACCAAAACTGGAGCTAAAGACTTGGAATAGCTGGCTGGGAAACTCATACCTGAAAAGTTCTTTCCTAGAAAGAAGATGCTGTTATCATATTTATGGCTGCAAGCATTAATCAGATGTAAACTTGTGCCTTTGATGGTTTCTCTCCCAGGGAATGAGCTTTTGCATGACAAGGGCCATATTCACACCATACATTTAAAGCACTATAGCACCATGTTAAACAGTCATAAAAGGTAAAGGTAAAGGTACCCCTGCCCGTATGGGCCAGTCTTGACAGACTCTGGGGTTGTGCGCCCATCTCACTCAAGAGGCCGGGGGCCAGCGCTGTCTGGAGACACTTTCCGGGTCACGTGGCCAGCGTGACAAAGCTGCATCTGGCGAGCCAGCGCAGCACACGGAACACCGTTTACCTTCCCGCTAGTAAGCGGTCCCTATTTATCTACTTGCACCCGGGGGTGCTTTCGAACTGCTAGGTTGGCAGGCGCTGGGACCGAGCAACGGGAGCACACCCCGCCGCGGGGATTCAAACCGCCGACTTTTCGATTGGCAAGCCCTAGGCACTGAGGCTTTTACCCACAGCGCCACCCGCGTCCCTGTTAAACAGTCATAGCTTCCCCCAAAGCTACCAGTCCCAGACTTCCCAGTGAAGAGAGGTTGATTGTTAGACCACTCTAGAAGCTGTAGCTCTGCAAGGGAACTAGGGGGTCTCCTAACAACTGTCAGCACCCATTATGAATTACAGTTCCCAGATTGTTTTTAAAGTGGTTATTTAAAGTTGCTTTTAAGGTGTGAATAGGGCTAAGGTTCAGTCTGTCCCTAACCTGTCCCAAGTCAATCTAGAAGATTATTTAATGTGGCAACTTACATCACCATGCAAATAACCGCACAGTGTCCTGGTTCCATCCTTTGCAAAAGAGGCATATTACAGGGCTCATCTTTGGGGTCAAAGCACATTTGCTGCTCATGTGCCTGACCACTGGAACTCTTGAAACATTAAAATGATGCAAACATAAGCTGGAGCAAGAGGGAAGTGGGGCTGATTGCAGAAAAGGCATATTATGGGCTGCCTATCTTTTTTTTGTCTGCTGTACCCACACCCCTTAGGAATTTAAGCCTACAATTTGGATGGAGGCATGAACTGAAGTGTCAGAGCCAAAGGGTCAGTGTACAAGGGGCTATTGGCTTCAGGCCCTCAGCCATGGGCTGGAAACCATTGTGCAATCCAAGAACCTGTTTGGGGAGATGCAAACACAAAGGCACGTACCAGTAGAGCCAACCACTGTTGCAGGCTTGCTCTTGTGCCTGCCCTTCTCTGCCACAAGGTTGATGGTGTACTCTGTCCCAGCATCTAGGGACCTTAGGATGTGAGACGTGCTATCGGCAGGAATCTCCATTTCATTCTTCCTCCCATCAGGGGTCATGTAAGTAAGGCGATAGCGGTCAATTTTAGCCCGGGGTATTTTCCACCGCAAAGTGAGAGTTGTCTCGGTAGGATCAGTGATTTCCAAGTCCTTGGGACGATCCAGATCTGTGTGCAAAGAGAAATAAGAGAATTGTAGAGTTGGGGGACCATTTTGGGTCATGTAGACCAATCGATTTAACAAGACTCAGTTAATGAACAATTGTGTTTGGGTGGAGCTGGAGCAGTATATTCTGTTGATCCTGTTCTTCTGGACTACAAGCTGTGTAAAAAGTGCAGAGAGACGTTGAGTCTCCTTCTACTGAGAACTGTTATTGGATAATTCCCAAACATTTGGCACTGTATTGCTTAAGAGATGTTTCATCCTATATTACTGAAAGGGTTGCGAAAGGGTTGTGGGGGTTGCAGGGGTGTGGAAGCAAAAAATGTAATGCATGTTGGGTACAGATACCCCCCCCACACAAAGTGAGCAGCATGTTACAAGTCCTCTCACCTTCTGTGGTGGGCAGCATTGTGGCCAGGTATCCAGGCCCATGCAGTGAAACTAGAAACTGTATAATGGTGGCATTTACATTTGCTGTTCAACACACTTCTGCATCTGGCCCCGACTCCATAGACCTGTGGCCCTCAAAAGGTTGCTCAGAAGGGAATGTGGCCCTCAGGCTGAAAAGGGTTCCCCATCCCTGCCCTATGATGAAGTTGTTAGTTGCTCAAACAGCGTTGCCTCTGCAAACCCTCAGACAGATCCTGTTGCCTGGCTGCAATTTTCTACGCACTTTTGGGACACATTTCCCGATATAAGATACAGTGGTGAGCAGATAGCCTGCAGTTCAGACCTGGCCTAGTGACAACCACTGGTTGACCACCACTATTAGTGATTTGAAAGAAACTTTTTAGTCCATGCCAATGTCCTCTTCAGAAGTGGCTTCAAGAGGGAGGTAAAACAGCCCTACCCACATACCAGTTTTCTGACTCCCCTCTCTATTCCAGGACAGGCAGAGTGCCAGTTAGAAATTTGCTGATACAGGAGGAAAGAGTGCAGTGTGCTCCAAATTTACGTGGCTTTATGCATGACAGAGCCTAGCAAGCTCTCTCTGCAATTTTGAAATGTACATATATCCGCAGAACGTTGGCACGATATTTATCCATTTTTTGAAATCACTGGTCTAGTTCAGTCCTGGGAGCTTTGTGCTCTGTAGTCCCCTCTGTATTGAGAAAGGTGTTGGTTCTAATCTAGATCATGTGAGTTGTACTCTTAAGAGTGCAGAAAAATCATTTGTGAAAGTATGTGGGATATTCTGAATGTTCATTCACCTGGTGCCCAAGGTAATTCAGCACTTCCTATGTGAATGCACACTGCATCCAACAAAAACACTGGCCTGGTTTGTATGCAATAAGCAAACACGTAGGCTCCCTGACAGGAGAATGAAGCCAATTTGCTTCTCCCCAGCCATTTTGGTGCTGTGCTGTGCCAAACTAAACCATGGTTTGGCTCAGTATGTCATCCAAGCTTTGAGCCAGGATTTAGCTCTCTCCAAACAGACCATGAGCTCCTACAGGTTTGCTCTAGAGTTTACAGCTTGTGGAGAGAGTTAAAGCACAAGCCCAGGTTTGAATGACCCTCTAAGCCAAACCACAGTTTAGCTAAGCATAGCAGCAAAGTGAGCAGTGAGGCATAAGGCAGCCATGATCTCCTCTCTGGAAGCCTGCACATTTGCTTATTTGTACCATACCACTGTTTGGCTTAGGGTTACATACAAATGGGGAAAATGTGGGTTTCAAAGAGGTCTGCCTACCAGCTTTGGAAACCAATATCACAAGAAGGGAACCCCAACTATACACCCAAGTCCCGGTTTAAGTGGGCTATGGTGATGGTCTCACTAACTGACAGCCCATTAGAGAAAAAATAAATGATAATAATACTTATAATGGTTCCCGTTTTTACTGGCTCCCCTTATTTTTCTAGGGCCCAGGGGCCAAATGTGGCCCTCCAAGCCTCTCTATCCAGCCCACAGGACCACACCTTCTCACCAATGCCCGTCTCTCAGCAGCACTGCCCTGTGACTTTTTCAAGTGCTTTTGCCTGAATCGTATATGACATTGAATTGTGATTATTACCCTTTCTTCCCTTGATGGAGGATGATGAAAGGTATGTGTTTAGAAACCTCTCACTTCTGCAAAGCTGGAATGGAGCCTAGCTTACCAAGGTTAGAATCCCATCCTTTGCTTTGCCCACTTTTTGCCTCTGGCCACACCCACTACTGGCGTGCATCTCTAAAAGGGATGCCCCTGAGGGGAAGCATCCCTTGAGCTGGAAAAGCTTCATTACTCCTGTAATGCTGAATGTTTAATGGAGACTGTCAGGGTCAGGCTGCAGCCCTGGGTGACAATACTTGAATCGAGACCTGCATAATGTATTCTGTGGCTCAGGAACCCAGGCATCAGTATCTTAAGCTGGGAAAGATGGAGAAAGTATTTATATTGAATCTGGACAATACAAAGGCTTTGTACTGCTAGTCGATCACTGCTGCTATTCCTTTCTATGTCTGAAGAGGGCACTGAATCCTGGCTACACATACAATCCACAGCCCCGGGGTTCCTGGCAGGCAATTTGTTTCCTGTTATAAAGAAGATGAGACATTTTCCTACCAGTTCCAGCATTAATAGTGGAAGGAGAGCTCTCTTTGTCCTGCTTCACAGCTGTCACTCCAATGCCATATTCTGTTCCTGGCCTGAGACCTAAACAACAACAGCAACAACAGAAATAGCTCTTTATTCATGTTGCCATTTGATTAAAGAAGTTTCAATTAATTATATGTTCTTAAACCAATCAATTAATATATTAAACAAGTATACATTTTCATAGGAATAAAACCTTAGTTGTGAAGATTTTAAAAGTGCAATTATTTATCTTTTATATTAAACATATATGTTTTGCCATCTCTGTGTCAGTCAAAAAGGTGTCCCCCTCTTTTATTTAATAAAAAAGATTAAGAACTTGTGAATGCCACAGCATGATAGGATTTGTAGTCTTATAACTAGCCCTGCATGATAAGATTTGTAGTCTTAAGAATGCAATTCAAGCTTGAGGCCATGCAACTTATATAGACATTTGGTCCAACAGTAACTTGACTACCTTTCAGGTGAACCATACCTGTGAGTGTAGCTTTGGTTGTGGCTTGGTCACTTCTGGGTACTGTGACTTCAGCATGATCTCCACCAGAAATGGGGGCATACTTAATTCTGTAAGCTTCTGGTGTTGCTTGGCTGTTCTTCCATTCCAGGGTGATGGTGCTGTCTGTCTGAGACAGGTGCTTCAGATTTTTGGGAGCATCCAGTTCTGGGCAGAAGAAGGAAGGTGGTTAACTGTTAGCAAAGTTTGTGTATGCAGAACTGCAGGGGAAGCTTTGGGCTTAACAAATGTTAGGACATGTTCCCCATTAGTTATGGGCAAACTTCCTTCTGCTCTGTTCAGATTTGGTTCAGCATTTATGAACTATCTCTTTCCAGCAGCATAACAGTTTCTGCCCAATGCCAAGCCTATTCACAGTAGACTCATTGGCATTAATGGACATGACTAACAGGTTCATTCATTTCAATGGGTCTACCTTGAGTAGAACCTAGTTGGATACAACCCAATACTTTCAACCTTGGTATGTCAGCATAGATAGGAAACCTGTAGCCCTTCAAGTGTTGCTACACTACAATCCCAGTGAACACTAACCATTAGCCATGCTGGTTGGTACTGAAAAGGATTGGCATTCAGCAACATCTGCAGACTGCAGGACTACAAGTTCCCCACCCTTGTGATAGAGCAGCGGTTTCTGGATTAAATCCCAGGGTGCCCTGCTGTTCCTCAGAAGATTCTCAAGAGATTCCTCAGTGTGGTGGCACACCAGTGTTCCCAGTACTCCCAAGCATTTCTAGAGAAGTGTGTCTGCAGTTGCACTTTGGGTGAGCTTTGGTGCACATCTGCAGTTCATGTGGAGCAATAGTGATGCTCAAAGGCGTAACTAGTCCACTGAATGTGCCCCGTGGATTGCGCCATAATGTTCTGCAGTGCACCATGGTTCCAAGGCAGGTATTTGTAGTAAGAAAAGTAAAAAAAGGATTGAATTAATTCTCCGAAAGTAGATAGTTTTAAAAGTAATGGATTTGGTGCATAGTAGAAGTCTGCTCTGAGCTTGCAGAGCTCAAGGGCAACACGCACTGGCCTCTGCAATCAGCCAATAGACCAAGGCCCACTGGGGGGCTGCTCCACCTGTCTCCCAGGAAGAACATCAAGGCAAGAAAGAGACTAGCCTGGACCCATCCATTGGCTGAAGCAGCTGCTGCTGCTTTGCCAGAAAAGAACACCCTGCTCCAACTACCTGTTGGAGTTCTTGAACTGGAACTGTAGAAGCAGGTAATGGAAAAGAACACTCTGGTCCCAACCATTGGCCAAAGGAGCAAAAGTCATCAGCTGCTATTCAGGCAAGAACTCCAGCAAGAGAAGACCAGCCTGGTCCCAACTTGCAGCTTATGGTTTGCCAGTTTGCTCTGATCATACACTTTGCTTTGCCAAGTGATCTGGGAGAAAGTCAGATCCAGTACAATTAATACAAGACCTGACAAGCACGTAGAGCTGAAAAGGGAAGTGGGAAAGTGTGTCTGTCTTCCAACTTCCTCCCCCAGTTCTATGCAGTTCTCAAGGGATTAAAAAAAGTAAATTCCTCACCACCTCATGACTAAAAGGGCATTGAGTGAGAGGGAGCTCAGTGGGTCTATTGGCACCAAAGTTATAATTCAAGGACACCATTGCATCCATTGCTGCCACACTGGAAACAATGGTAGGTAGGTAGGTAGGTAGGTAGGTAGGTAAGTAGGAAGGAGAACTCTGACCACTTCTTACCTGTGACAAAGGTTTCCGTAACAGGGTCACTCTCCATATCCCCACGTCGGGACACTAGTGTCACCTCATATTCGGTGTGTGGTTTCAGATTCCCAATAGAGTATTGGCTATCATCCTTCGAGAGGTCGATGGTTGTTCGGTCCCCAGGGACATCCTTGGGCCCAAAAGTCAGCTCAACACCATCAATCTCAGCCAATGGTTTAAACCATGTGATCAGTGCTGTAGTGTCTGTAACATCATTTGCCTCAATCTGGCTGGGGGCATCAAGCTCTGTTGAGTACCAAAAAGGATGAGACAGGGATTTAGAATATTTGGATACCATACAACTCCTTCATGAATAGGCTTTTTAAAGGGTGCAAAAATAAATCTGAATGAATTGCAAAAATTCTCTGGGGTGGGGGTGTGCAGAGACCATACAACTCCATCTCAAAACAGTCTTCATTTTCATTTAATTAATTAATTAGTTACCACATTTTCTAATTTTCTCTGTATCTAATAAAACATATAAAACTTGATAAAATGTTTTCCCCATGTGGTGAGCAGCTATTCAATCTGACAGTTGCTACAGGCACATGCAGAGAGCCCCCCCTCCCCGCTTCAGTACTGCTGCCCACTCACTAACCCTCTGGGGACATCCATATGCTTTTTGCAGCAGCAATGAGAACTGCAGTGACATAAAGTGCCTTTATTGTTCCTCTTTACTGCTGTAAGAATCTAGACACAGCAGGAAGGTGACCCAACAGAAATGCAGAGAGATAGTTTTTTTCAACGGATGGCTCTACATCCTCCACAGTTCCATTGTACTCTTACTTTTCCTATCCCAATGTGTGTCAATATTATGTTACTAGTCTCTCCAACAGTGTTGGCTCCCAGTTCTTGTGGGGCATCTGGAAGGAGGCTGTCAGTGGGCCCCCAGGCCTTGCCTTTCAATTAGGCCCCCTCCCCACTATGAAATGAGTAGCCATCCGGTTAGATGCAGCCCACACTATGTGAGAGGTTAAAGGTAAAGTTAAAGGGACCCCTGACTGTTAGGTCCAGTCGTGGACGACTCTGGGGTCATGGAACTTTGAAGTGTCAGGCATAGCCCTATTGGCTTTAGCCCAAACGTAGCAGAGTTTTCCTGCACAGCGAGGAAGCTAGTTGCGGCGGTAATGACTAGTCAGCTAGACTCAGAATAACTATTTAGAGGATTTATTAAAAAGGAAAAAAAATAAAACCAGCAGAGTTTCTGCATACAAATAAAAGCAAAATAAATCCTCTCTTTCTCTCTCTCTCAAAACCATACACAGCACTTCTACTCCAACTCCTAACACACCTCACATCAAACTGTGCTAGCAATCCCTAGATAACAGAGTTGAGTGCTGGTCGTTAACCAATCAGAGTAAGTAGTTTCTAGGTCAAGCAGACCTGGGCTTTCTGCCAAGAATAAATTGACACTGCCTTAAGTTAATTGTGTGAAGCCAGAATCTGCAAGTTTCCCATGAGAATCAATTAACAGAAACTGAACATGGGGTTGTGGCGCTCTCGCTTTATTGGCCAAGGGAGCCAGCGTACAGCTTCCAGGTCATGTGGACAGCATGACTAAGCCACTTCTGGCAAACCAGAACAGTGCATGGAAACGCCATTTACCTTCCTGCCGGAGCGGTATCTATTTATTTTATTGCACTTTGACGTGCTTTTGAACTGCTAGGTTGGCAGGAGCAGGGACTGAGCAACGGGAGCTCACCCAGTTGGGGGGATTCGAACTGCCGACCTTTCGATCAGCAAGCCCTAGGCTCTATGGTTTAACTTGCAGCGCCACCCGCGTCCCACCTATGTGAGAGGTTAGGTGACTGCAGTTCTGAGAAGCAAATTATCTTTCCAATTGCTGCCCATTACACTGTGGAGGTGAGGAGGGAGGACATGTGAGAAAGGCTTCAACTCCCATGACTTGCTCCTTGGCTGTCATGCCCCAGACCAAGAATCCTCATGTGCCACATGGTCCTACCACAGGAGTTCCAAGGAGGAGGCTTGGTTCTTCCCATGTGGACCTACTGGGACCAGATCCCTCATCTTGTTCCCTGAGTTCTAAGGAGATTCCTGACCAACAGGTGAAACATGACCAATGGGTGGACCAGAGATTCCCCAGAGGATCAGGAAAGACTTGAGGAGCTGGGAGGGAGATGGGTATGTTCAGAAAGAAAAGACTGAGAGGTGAAACGATAGCCATCTTCAAATATTTGAAGGTCTGTACCACGGTAGATGGACCAAGCTTGTTTTCTGGTGCTCCAGAGGGTTGGATCTGAACAAATGGATTCATATTACAAGAAAGGAGAATCTGACTAAACATTAGGAATAAAGTTCTGGTGGTAAGGGCTGTTTGACAATGGAATGGACTACCTTGGGAAGTCATGGACTCTCCTTCATTTGAGGTTTTCAAACAGAGTTTGGATGGCTATCTGTCAATGAATCCTTAGATATGATTCTTGTGTTGTAGGGGGTTGGACAAGATGACCATTTATGTCCCTCCCAGCCCTACAGTTCTATGATTCTGTAATTCTAAGTCCCCCAGCTTGAAACGTTGCTGCGCAGAAGACACCAATGAGCACATAAAATGTAACAAGCCCTTTAAATGAGATTATACACCAGTTATCCAACTCCTGAATCCTAAAATGAACTGCTTTTGGGCAGGCTAAGGCTTTGACTGAGTCAGATAAAGACAGTCTCATATTGCCCAAGGTTGGGTTGGGCTATCTGGAGTGTTCTGCAGCAGTTGAGGGGCAGGGTGTCTGGTGAGAAGAAGGAGCTCTTGTTGCATGGGCCCTTTCCCAGCAGTGGAAGTTAAGAGGAAGAGGCTGGTTTGACTGGTTTGCTTTCTCCCTTCCCTTTCACAGCACAGGCTCTAGTGTTTGCTGTCAGACCTTGGCATCTCATTTTCTCACTATAGAAAGAGCACTGATTTTTCAGTATTCTGCAATTGCAGCCTCTATTGGGAAAAATAGATTCAAATCAACTAAGTAGTCTTTAGTGTTAAAATGTTCTCCAGTGATAATGCTTGTGGTTTGGATATAGAGTACTTCATTATGCTTTTGTTGATGACCTTGCTCATCCTTTGTTTGGTGAGAAGCCTCTTGAAGATTGCAGCAACCATCAGTTTTGACAGTTGCTACAGTCATCCACTGCAAATGCCATCCATTCTAGCTTTCTCTCAGCATTGCTGCTTGCTCACCTTCCCAGGGTATCTATTTTCTTCCCGCAACAAACAAGAGCAGCAACTCACTAAATCGGTCAGACTAATAACTGGCACAGTCACCTAGAGGCTGGTCACATTCAGTTGCTACTTACTTGTTGTTATTACCCTGGAGAGGCCAGGTCCTCTGGTTTGATTCTTCACAACATAAAGAGACACATTATATTGTTGTCCTGGTGCCAAGCCTGGTTGCAAATACGATGTTTGAGGCTTCTTTAGACTGTTCCTGATTCCCACATTGTCTTCCTCCTTCTGCAATGCATAAGTTAAACAATTGGAATTTAAAGAAGCAAGAAATGTAACCAGGACCATTCACATCACAAGGGACCCACTCATAGGACATATCTTTCCTTACCAGGCTGTTAAAAACAATCTCCCATCCACTGAATGGGATGTCCAGGGGGTCCCACTCCACCTCCACTGATGTCTCTTTAATAGACTTGAACTTCAAGCCATCTGGAGCGGGCAAATCTGGAAAGCAATAGCAGAAAGCAGATGCATGAGGCATGGCTTCAGCGTTCAAACCATATTCATTAAATATATATATAGAAATACCCCCAACACTATATGCTGGAACTCTACTTGAAAGCCAGTAAGCTACAAAGAGGAAATCTGACATACTGGGAACACACTATCAAATCTTTTCCCTGTCATTCTTGAGGAAGGCCCAGGATTTAGGACTGAAACAAAGCAGTTCCTCCAACTTCATCAACTCATTGGAAGGTTGCAAAGAGCCACATTCCTGTTTGCAATGTGGGGTGGGGCGTGTCAGTACGCCTTTCAACCGATGTCAGCGACTGGGCTTAATAACTGGTTCTGCCCTAACTGGGCTAGGCAACTGGAGCACTTTCAGAGACCTTCCAGTTCTGGAAAGCAGGTCTCAGTGCACTGGACTCACAACTGTGCATTGTGAGACCAGACTCAGCAGAGAATAAATAACGCGGAAGCTAGCTGTGAAGCATAACTTCTTTTATTTCTAATAGCTACTGCAAACTAAAGAACTACTGGCTTGCATTGAGTGTTACAGCTCCCACTCAGCCATCTAGTCACTACATAGATAAGACTCTCTCCACACAGAGTCAGGCAGGCAGTCAGGAGCGGAAGAGAAGAAGAGCAGTTTCCGCCCCCTCCTTTCTGAAAACATCAGATCAGGAGATTCTTGCAATGGGAGGGGTTGAAAATATCAACAGGGCGGGAGGCGGGGGCTGTAAAGATAGCTTAAATCTTTTCATGCCCCGTCCTTGGCCCATTTCCCCCCTTTGCCTACATGTTGTCATTCCAGAGTAAGGGCATTGGCTTCACTCAGGTATGGCTTTCTGATGAAGCGCCTCCCTGCTTGGTTCTGCAAGGGGCAGAGGAAGGAGGAGGACGCTAATAGGCAGTTCTACCCTCTGCGCTGGTCCTAAGTAAAAAAGGTAGGCAGGTGAGAGCTGGCAGGGCAGTGTCAGGCCCCATTCACCCTAATGGACCAGCCTCCTTTGCTAAATAAGAGGTGTTTTGCACTTGGCTAGTATTGGAGAAAGGATTTCTGAACCAGGGGAAATGATGGCTGCCCCAACTAGTACCCACTTAATTACATCTGGGCTCATAACATAGAAATAATAACATAGAAGCAAACAGCAGTGCACCCATGTATACCATCCTGATTTTACAGGAAGGTAAGTGTTTTGTAGACAAACAAGTTAATTGAATGTCTCAGCTGGGCTTTAATGTACTCACAAGTGGCTACCCGGGCACTAATTGGGATGCTCTTCTTGTTCTTCAGGATGGCAAAAACACGGATGAAGTATTCCACACCAGGCTCCAGCTCTCGGATGGTGGCTGACGTATGGTTCCCAGGCACTCTGAACTCAAAGTCTAAGCCACCAGTTCTGGTAGGGATGTAGGTGATGAGGTATTCAGTGACCACATTTTCATTCTTCCATTCCAGGTTGACAGTCTTGTCAGTCACATCTGTAACTGTCAGATCTCTTGGAGGCAATACTAAGAAGAGAAATTAAAAGATAAAATAAAAACATGTACTATGGCAGAGAATCAAATGGCATGTGTTTTTAAAACTGAGACACAGATCATTTGCCATGCTAAGGGCTAGGCTGCATGAACAGGGGTGGGGGTAGTCATTTTGGACTGCGGGTGGGGAATCAGGGTTCTAAGGGCTCCCACCAGCACCCTATGTACACTAGAACATGGATTTCACATTGCTTGTTGTTGTTTTTAGAGAAAAAAATGCTACCCATACCCTGCTGTTCAACATAGTACAGTTAAAAGAGGTCTCTATTAAATGTTTGTGCTGAACCTTTAGCTCGTTTCTAACTTTGAAGCCACTTCGGACGCAGGTGGCGCTGTGGGTAAAAGCCTCAGTGCCTAGGGCTTGCCGATCGAAAGGTCGGCGGTTCGAATCCCCACGGCGGGGTGCGCTCCCGTTGTTCGGTCCCAGCGCCTGCCAACCTAGCAGTTCGAAAGCACCCCCGGGTGCAAGTAGATAAATAGGGACCGCTTACCAGCGGGAAGGTAAACGGTGTTCCGTGTGCTGCGCTGGCTCGCCAGATGCAGCTTTGTCATGCTGGCTACGTGACCCGGAAGTGTCTCCGGACAGCGCTGGCCCCCGGCCTATAGAGTGAGATGGGTGCACAACCCTAGAGTCTGTCAAGACTGGCCCGTACGGGCAGGGGTACCTTTACCTTTTACCTTTAACTTTGAAGCCATCTGCACTGTGCATTTAGAACAGTATCATAGCACTTTAAACTGTAACAGCTTCCCTCAGAGACTCCTGGAAACACAGTTTGTTTAGGGTGCTGAGAGGAGGTTGCTTTTCTCTTCACTCTAGCCTTCTCATACTTCCATGCTTTAAAGCTCTGTCCAAGTGCTCTTTTTTGTTGTTGTTGCTCCTGAGCTTTCCCCACAAAAACCTGCTCTTTACAGCTGAATTGGAGGAAACGGAAATCCACAGAAAACCCAAATTGCTTTTCATTGCACTTCAGTTTTAAAGAGCAGGTTTTCATAGGGAAAGCTCTGGGGAGGAAAAGAAAGAGTACTCAGGCTTGGAACTTTAAAGTGCAGACCTCTGCCTAGAAAGTGTGGGGCAAAATGGGCCAATGACAAAATGGGCCATAGATATTGGTTACAACATATTAAGTAAACCTACAAAAGATTATGTACCGGTGGTACTTGACACCCAGAAAAAATAGTGAAAATGTATTTAAAAGGGTCTAATTTATGCTGGAAGTGCCACGAAGTGGAGGGAACCCTGATCCATACGTGGTGGTCATGCAAATATGCTCATGTAAATTATCCACACAGAATTAGAAACAGATTCTAAAACTCACATTTCCCCAAATACCAGAGGCCTTTCTATTAGAGATAATAGGTGATGACATTCCAAAAAAGACACTCAATATTTTTTTGTACGCAACCACTGCAGCTAGAATAGTATATGCAAAAAAACAAACAAACAAACAAACAAAAAAAAAGGCAAGCAGAAGAGATACCCACAAAGGAAATCTGGCAGAAAAAATGGATAGAATGCATAGAATTAGTAACCATGACGGCAAAACTAAGGAATAAGGATGAGTTAAAGATAAGAAAAGAGTGGAGGTGTTTTGGAGATTATCTTAGAGGGTATAATATACAATTTAACCTACAAGTAGGAGTTAACATATGAGTAGCAGATAACATCAAAAAGGAAGTCTTGAAATGATAATGGGTAAAATATGAGGATATGTAGCAGATCAAGATTTCCATGGTATGCCACAGAGAGATGGGTTAGGAAGTCTTTGGAAAAGAAGTGATGAATACAGTACAATGTGTGCATAAAAGCTGTTAAAATTTCATAAATAAAAAACAAATAAACAAAAGAATGCTGAGAATGGTGATTCATCCATGTGGGCAACTGCCCCACCTTGCCTCCGGGGGGGGGGGGGAGCCCATGCACATAATGGTAACTGTTTGGGTGGTACTTACCATCAGAACAGTCATCGCCTACATAACCTTCTTCACAGACACACTGTCCGTTGACACAGCGGCCGAGATCGTTGCAGTTGTTGGGGCAGGACTGCTCACTGCAATCTTGTCCCTGGTATCCCTCGTCGCATATGCACACTCCGTTGATGCAGCGCCCTTGATTGTTGCAGTCTTTGGGGCACTGCAGTTGGCTGCAGTCTACCCCGGTGAAGCCCTCTTCACAAACACACTGCCCGTTCATGCAACGGCCTCGGCCACTGCAGTTGTTCACACAGGCCAGTTCTCGGCAGTCATCCCCAACAAAGCCTTCATTGCAAACACACACACCATTGATGCAGCGCCCACGGTTGTTGCAGTCATTGGGACAGGTCCTTTCAGCACAATCCTCCCCTGTGTAGCCCTCATCACACACACACTGGCCATTGATGCAGCGACCATGCCTGTTGCAGTCTTTTGGGCACCGCAGTTCACTGCAGTCCACCCCAGTGAAGGCGTCATCACACACACACTTGCCATTGACACAGCGTCCCCGGTCGTTGCAGTCGTTGGGGCACTGCAGCTGCCCACAGTCCTCACCCACAAAGCCCTCGTTGCACATGCACTGCCCATTGATACACCTTCCATGGTTGTGGCAGTCATTAGGGCATTTCAAGTCTCCACAGTCATCCCCCATAAACCTCTCATCACACTCACACTGCCCCTTGATGCAGCGGCCACGGTTATTGCAGTCATTGGGGCACCGCAGTTCACTGCAGTCATCTCCCATGTACTTTTCATTGCACACGCACTGGCCATTCACACAGCGACCGTGGTTGTTGCAGTCACTGGGGCATCTCACTTCTCCACAGTCAAGGCCCAGGAAACCTGCATGGCACACACATTGTCCATTAATACAACGGCCGCGTTTGTTGCAGTCTTTGGGGCACCTCCGGTCGGCGCAGTCATCCCCCATGAACCCTTCATAGCATACACACGAACCCTTGTCACAACGACCATTCCCATGGCAGTTGCTGGGACAAGTCATTTCCCCACAATCTTCTCCAGTGAACCCAGCATCGCAATAGCAGGTCCCATTAACGCAACGGCCACGGTCGTAGCAGTCGTTGGGGCAAATAAGCTCACTGCAATCTTCTCCAGTGTAACCTTCGTCACACTCACACTCCTCCTCCACACAGCGCCCACGGTTATTGCAATTATTGAGGCACAGGGATTGGCTGCAGTCTGTCCCACTGAAGCCTTCTGTACAGATGCACTGCCCATTGACGCATTTCCCATTCTCGCTGCATGGCACCAAGCAAACTTCCTGGCTACAGTCCTCCCCGGCGTAGCCATCAAAACACACACACTTGCCATCAACACATTTGCCTTGGTCATTGCAGTCCCCAGGACATGTCAGTTGCCCACAGTCCTCCCCTGTGAAGCCTTCATCACAAATGCACTTGCCATTGACACATTGCCCTCTGTTGTTGCAATTCTGGGGGCATTCTGGTTCAGAGCAGTTGGGGCCCTTCCAACCAGGTTCACAGATGCAGCCACAGACATCATTACTGTAGTTTCCGCGTCCACTGCAGTAGGGAGTAGCATCAATGTGACCTGTGCCAGTGAAACAAGGAAGCAGGCCATCATAAAAAAATTACAGCAATGGCTAACAAAGAAGCACCAGAAAACATTATGGATAAGAAGTTTCCCTCCATTAACATAAACACATGAGAAGAGCCCTGCCGGATCAGGCCAACGGCCCATCTAGTCCAGCATCCTGTTATCCCAGTGGTCACCTGGATGCTTATGGGAATCCCACTAGCAGGACCTGAGCACAACAGCCCATTCCCCAACTTGTGATTCCCAAGAACTGGTACTCAGAGGCACACTGCTACTCCTTCCAAGTCTTGGTTTAAGTCAGAAATTTCAAAAAAAATCAAACTTGGGGAAAAACACACCAACCAATCACCTGTACTGGCATCCTTTCAGCTTCTGACAATACTTAGGTAGGTGTTCCCTTGTTCTCTTGACTTGAGGCTCCTGTTTTAACTGCTTTAATGGGATTGTTTTGTTACATGTTTTGATGGTGCAAGTTTATATTGTTTTAATGTTTTATTCTCCAACTAAATTATATCTGGAACAGACTCATTGAAATTAGTCATGACAATTAATTTCAGTGAGTCTTCTCTGAGCTATGTCTCTGTCTGCTGAAGCAAAAGTCTCTTGGGCTAGTGGACAACTGAGTGTTAGCCGTGGGCAAGATGAAATTCATTGCAGGACAGAGTGCCAAATATGTTGCGCAGCAAAGTTACCACAAACCTGCTTATGCATTTTCTTGTGCAACAGCATTCACAAACAGAACACGTATGCCACTAAATGCCTTTAACATGGAATTTGATACAACACAATGTGCCTTTTCATTATGGATGTTTTTATATTTGTGTAGCTGTTTTTGTAACCCACTTACATACTTATCTTGGCATTAAGCAATTAATGATAATGAGAAGTTGGTTCACTGACTTTTCTGCCTTCCTTGGCATTCTTGATTCATAAACCTGCGCTGATGGTGGGGAGGAATCTCAATAGCTGCAAATGTATGTGTGAATGCAGGATTGTTTTCGTGTGGCCTTTTCGAGCCTGTCCAGAGCTCACTGGATGAAGGGTGCATGGGGAATGCTTTTCCAGGGCTGACAACAGGGGCCTGTATTACCATGCTTCTGCTAAGGCCCTTCCTCTAGTAGGGTGCCTACAGCCAATACCAGTTGCTTCCTAACTGTGATGCACCACCTCCTTGCATATAGTCTATCCACCTACCCAGGGGTGGGAAACTCAGGCTACAGAGCCATACACAACCCTCCATGCCTCTTTTTTTTGGCCCTCAAAAGGACTCTCTCCAGATCATAGACCCTCCCATAGGCTGCATCCAGCCTGAGTACATTTGGGTGGCTGGAATGCTTCTTTGACAATGCTTCTTGATTGCCTGGATGGGAGATGGAGAAATGTGACGTGTGTGTACAGACCTCTCACTTTTGCATGGCCGGAATGCGACTTATTGCACAAAAGTGAGATAGAATCCCTAGCTACCCACAGTCTATTCACAACACACTCACCATTTAAAACAGGGAAAAGTACCAGCCACACTGGGGTTTATTTTGTGACTGCTAATAGGATTTAATATTGATTCCCCTTTAAATGTTGAATGCTTTATTCATTTTGTGTTCTGAATGTGTAAGTAGGCTCTTTGAAGAAATATTTGGGAATGTGAGGTATACATTATTAAACAGAATGAACAAATGAAACAACTGCACCGTGTACCTGTTATCCATCATGGGCCTTTCTCAACTACAACTTCCTTTCCTGATTTATTTATTTGGGTCCACCTAATAGACTGAAAGCCTTTTAGGACAGCAAACATATGAGGAATCAGCAGTTTACTGTGCAGCATTTCTGAATCCCACAACAATAACACCTGTTGTTATGGCTTGGTGGTAGAACATCTGCTCTGCATGCATTGGAGCATCTGCTCCAGAATTCGGCAGCTGGTCTGGTTACTGGGAGTGGCAGTCGAGACCATATAACACTGGTCCTGAAAGACCTACATTGGCTCCCAGTATGTTTCTGAACACAATTCAAAGTGTTGGTGCTGACCTTTAAAGCCCTAAATGGCCTCGGCCCAGTATACCTGAAGAAGCATCTCCACCCCCATTGTTCAGCCCGGACACTGAGGTCCTCCTCCGAGGGTCTTCTGATGGTTCCCTCAATGCAAGAAGTGAGCTTACAGGGAACCAGGCAGTGGGCCTTCTCAGTGGTGGCACCCATGCTGTGGAATGCCCTCCCATCAGATGTCAAGGAAATAAACAACTATCTGGCTTTTAGAAGACATCTGAAGGCAGCCCTGTTCAGGAAGTTTTTAATGTCTGATGTTTTATTGTGCTTTTAATTCTGTTGGGAGCCACCCAGAGTGGCTGGCGAAACCCAGCCAGATGGGCGGGGTATAAATAATAAATTATTATTATTATTATTCCCAGCATCTCCTGCTAGGACAGGAAGATCCCCCTGCCTGAAACTTTGGAGAGCTGTTGCCAGTCAGTGTAGACAATGCTGGACTAGATGGACCAGTGGTCTGATTCAGCATAAGGCAGCTTCCTTTGTTCCTAACTCAGCACCCCAGTCATTACATTGTTGAAGGGCCATAGCTCAGTAGTTGGAGCATCTGCTTTGCCATACCTATTGCTGGTTGTCCACTGGGGCAGCACCCGGATCCACTGGTGCACTGGTCTCGCAGAGAGGACACCAGTCCCTCCAGTTCCTCCAACCTACTTAGGAGATCCTTGATATCAGGGGCTGCTGCACAGCCACAAGCCCGTCGTGGGATGTTTATCCTGTGTGTGAAGACAATCTGGTTCTCCTCATTCAATGTATGCTCCTGGTATTGCTTGTCCTGCTCAGTCTGAGTCTTGAGTTCTGAGTCGCCACTTGCTGAGTCCAAGTCCACAGAGCAGAGGTTGCCTGCGGGGACTTTAATATTGTAGACATGGTTAAAGACCACAGGCTGGTTGTCCTCCGGCAATGTGACATTGAGTCCAGCCTCCCTCTTCTGCCGAATAATTCTTTTGATGAGTCCACCATGAACGTGTTGATGGAATAAAGCGATGGTCACCAAGGCCAGTACCCAAACATGGAGGCCCATGTTGAGGTTCAGTTCCTTGGGAATTCTCTTATGGCTTCAAATCTCCTTTATGTTCACAATAGAAAGGAACAATGAGAAAAGCTTGTTTCGATGTGATTGTGCCGATCAGCTCTCCCTCCTATCAATGGTCCTGCAACAGTTAAAGTTACATGGAGCAAGTTACTTCTCTGTGAAACCAATATCATGACAGGGTGGTTGACCTCCAGGAAGAGGTCAGCAGTGAGTTCAGAAGCGATCAGTTTGCAACTGAATAAGACCTTCAAAACTGTGGTGAAACAGAGTGGCAGATGCAGACTCTAGGATATGCTGAGCCCAAACCATTTAAGTTGTTGTGGAGTCAACACCAGCACCTTGAACCAAATCTAGAAAGTGATATGGAATAGAGATGGGTGAACACCCCTTGGCTTGATCTAGAAGAAAATGTGTCCTTCCGAGCTTCCTTGATTGGTGGGGAAGGTCCTCATCATCTGGATGAGGCCTTTGTGTGGCTCTTGAAATATTAGCCTGCGGTGGGGAACCTTAGGTCTGGGGGCTAAATGCAGCCTTCAAGGTCTCTCTACCTGGCACTTTGGACTCTCCCTGAGCTACACCCACTCTCCCTATGCCACGCCCATCACCAGTCCTTTTCCATGTCCTCCCTTGAGTGCTTTTGCTTGGCTGGAATGAGTTCATGGACTATTACAATGCCTCTTGCTTGACTGGATGATGTTTGTGTGTATATTTAGCACAGTTGGGATGTAGCCAATTGTACAGAAGGTAAGAGTTACATCTGTTGCCACACCCATTTTTGCATCTATTGTTGTTGCTCTTGTTGTTATTCTACCATGCTATTCAGTTCAAACAAACACTCAAAGAAATAAAAAAGAAATAGAAATACAGTACATAATATTGAAACCTCAAATGCAGTAAATAAAAAACACCATTCACTGGCAGCAGCAAAACAACTTCTCAAATCCATAATTGTATTCCTGAAGATGAGGGTAGCTTGAACCTCCCCACACTTTGCACTGTTAAGTCGGATGGCTTTGTTATTGCTTGCACCCCTTGTATGCCCTCCAACATTCCACCGATGAAACGAGGGACATCCCATTCCATATTGATAATTTTCCTATTCATACCCTATACATCTTATTGCATTGCCCTAGGCACCCTGGGCAGCTTCCAACACATATAAAAACATAATAAAACAAGAAACATTTTTTAAAAATATTCCCTAGTCCAGGTTGTCTTCAGATGGCTCGGGGGTCAGATAATTCCATACCCTCCAACATTTCTCCAGTGAAAATCGAGAAATCCTAAGGCACTGGCTTCTGCCAATTACTTCTTGGTAGCTCAGTTTACCTTTTCATAATAAAACACAGAGCCCCTGGGGCACAGCAGATTAATTCTGTTGAAACAAGAGAGGCAAGAAAGAGGCCACTGTGTGCCCATAATTACTTAAGTATGCTTAGAGAGATGTTAAACCAAGGAGGTGGGCTCATGATACCTCTAGCTCCATCAATCAGGAAGAGAGAATGTTGTTGTTGTTGTTAATTTTAGGCCTGTGCACTGGTTTCTGTCAAAGTCCACATCCTGAACAAAACAGGACCAATGGAGGGGGATCCAGGCTTTGGCTGAGGGGGAGCAAGTTCTAGACTGCCCTGGGTCAAGGATTCCAAAGTGGCCGGGGCTGTTAGGGTATGAAGCATCAGGTAGGAAGAAGATTTGGCTATTCATCTATGCATCTATTCACAGATGATACACACAAGAGCACATTAATACTGAGCAGGATTGAACCCTAAGGTGATTCAAACCAGCAGGCTGCAGGTGTGTGATACGCCAGCATGATCATTTCAGGAAATGTACTAGTGGAACATCACCCAGCAGGATGGACCCTCCTGTTCTGCAATGTGGTCAAGAGGAGGGGATGGACACACAGCACCTCCTTCCTCTGCCCCTCACAGCCATGTTTATAATTAGGATTTTAAAACCATCCCTACCACTGAGTTGAGTTGGGGCCAGATCCAGGTTGGATACTCCCTGGGTCAGCCCAGCCTAGGTTGGGGGGAATTGGGGGGCCCATTGGATTGGTGGGGAGGCTGTGCATAGCTCTCCCTTTTTTACATTTCTCTAGGCGATTAACAAATATACCATAAAACAACTAAAAGTATTTCTAAGCACCTACAGAAAACAACAAAATGAGCACCCAAGGCAGATACCTTTTCATCCAGCTTGTCAAAACAAAAATGCCTTTAGTTCTTTCTGTAAAGTATGGATAGTGTATGCCTGTCATATCTCAACAGGAGTACGTTTCGGCCAGGATGCTGTTAGCATCAGTGTATGTGTGCATTCTGCAGGAAAACCATAAGCAGTGGAGACTGGTTTATTGGGGCTAGTGGGGCATTGCCCCACCAACCTCAGCCTGTCCTTAGCACATCCCAGACCTCCTTGCCTTTCTACTTCCAACCATTGCAGGGAGTGGCCCTGCCTGCCAGCTTCCTCCTCCTTTTTTGTAGAACCCAACAGAGAGAAGAAGGCGAACAAGAAAATAATTAGTTTGCTCTACCTATATCTTTGGCTCTGGCTGTGCCTGTCATTGACTCTGGTGGCACCTGCTGTTGGGATCCCAGCCTTCTGCACCACCAGTTCTAATGAGGAACAGCCTCCATTGGTCAGAAGATAATATTATTATTATTAGGACTTCTTATGAAATACTCTAAAAGAATCTAGATGCATGGGCTAGATAATCTAGAAAACTCTGGGTATTATCAAGTTCGGTCAAATGCAGTTACCTTGCGGAGCCCACATTTTAGCAGCTTCCTTACAAGAATATCATGGGGGCGGTGTCCATAGCATTACTGAAATCAAAATGCACTATGTCCACAGAATTCCCCTGATTCACCAAGATTGCAACTCATGGAATTAGCTGTCAAAAGATGCAGCAATAGAATGCACTGTGCATGGGTAAAACTTTTCATATACTCCCCATAGTATTAAATCATATGGAACAGGGGTGGGGAACTGGAGGTCTTCCAGATGCCATTGGACTACAGCTCCCATCATCCCTGACCATTGGCCATGCTGTCTGGGGCTGATGGAGTTCAACAACACTGGGAGAGCCGCAGGTTTCTGTATTCACTGATGTAGAAAATAGAAAACTCATTTATACCAAGGCAGGTCATTGATATCTGTCCGTGGACAAAAGCTGGCTTCCTCGGCCTGACATAGACATAGTTGTCTTTAACTGGACTTAACCATCCAGGGATCCTTTACCTTTTACCTATTACCTTTTCTGCCTGAAGGTGGTTCTGTCGCTTGAGACCCCAACCTGAAGCCTTCAGCTAAGTCCAAAGGTTACCAGAGTTTGGATATAATCTGTAATAGTTTGGTTAGTTTTGTGGTGTTCAAGTTCCAAGTTCTGCAGTCCCTGAAAACCCCCAATAACCAGAGGCCATAGAACAGCCTTCCCCAACCTGATGCCCTCCAGATGTTTTGAACTACAACTCCCATTATTATTGACCATGCAGATTAGAGCCAGTTGGAATTGAAGTTCTGAACATCATCAGGTTTGAAAAAGCTGCCACAGAAGTGCCAATGTTCTTGTTCGGCAGCCTTCTCTAACTCAGGTCAATTTCTCTCTGCTTATATATTTCAAGCTGCCAGGCGCTTTGGTGTGGGAACTTGGAGGAACCGGTGAGGTCAACTCACTTGTGCATGCTCCAATGAGATGCAAGGGACCTCATTAGGGCAGATTAACAAAAATGAACAGTGGCAGTCAGAGGAGGCTTTCATGGGGAACAGCTTGAAATGGCTTGCCTTGCTTAAGGAAAATCTGCTAGTAGATCCAGTTGCTGCCAAAAGACTCTGGGCCACAGGCCATCTTTTGGCACTTGGTGGGGGGGAACCAGTATGTCTTGAAAGTGTTTGGGTTTTTTAAAAGAAAAAGAAAAAGGAGAGAGGAGGCAGATTGAGTGGATTGCAGCTTTTGACGCAGCAGGAGTGAGAAGACTTTTGATATATGTCATTGCCATTGCTGCTCTTTCTTAATGGGTAAAAGACTCTCTGCCTTCAATGGTTCAACTGTATGGAGAAAGTGGGAAAATAAAATAGGGATTTAAGGATTTTCCCTTGTTATTTTACTTTATTGCCGGGATGGGGAACATTTATCTCTCTGGATATTGCTGGAATTCAACTTCAATCTCCCCAGATCATTGATGATGTTGGCTGTGGCTGATGGGAGCTATTCTTTGAAGGCAGAGATTATCAGCAGCAGTGGGTATTTGGGACAAGCATCAGGAATATATATTCACAATGACAGGGATCTGGAATGTGAACTTTCATACTCAAGTATATGTGTACCCATGTGCTGTTGAACTCCTGTCCTCTTTGTGGGCTTCTGAGAAGCATCTGGTTGGCCATTGTGAGAACACAATGTGGGGCTGGATGGGTGTTTAATCTGATTCAGCAGGGCTTTTCTGATGTTTCTAGGATGTTCCAATCATCATAGTTGTTATCATTTAATTCATTCATTGCTGCTCCTTTTTTTCTTTTTTCTTTTTAAAAGGTCTTAGAGTGACTCACACAACAGAAGATCCATACAACACATTTCAAGCAAATAAAACACGAAGATCAATAATAGCAAACTAGAAGAGAATATCAGTCATAAGTAAATAGTCAAAAAGCCCTATCTGCTAATAATACTAGGTGGGACTGTGACCTGACAAAACAGAGCTATTCAGATGTTCCTAACTGGGAAGAAACAGTGGCTGAAGGCATGCCAACAGTAACCTCTCTTGGTGCTCTTGCATTGTTATAGACAAAGGTGCTCTGTCATTACCTGACAAATTTATCTATGAGGGGAAGGGCAATAGCTCAGTGGCAGAGCACCTGTGCTGCATTCAGAAGGTCACATGGCATCTCCAGGTAGGGCTGAGAATAGGCTCCCCTAATGAAATCCTCCCCTTCATGGATCACTATAGCTTAACATAGTTAAAGCTATGGTTTTCCCAGTAGTGATGTATGGAAGTGAGAGCTGGACCATAAAGAAGGCTGATCGTCGAAGAATTGATGCTTTTGAATTATGGTGCTGGAGGAGACTCTTGAGAGTCCCATGGACTGCAAGAAGATCAAACTGATCCATTCTGAAGGAAATCAGCCCTGAGTGCTCACTGGAAGGACAGATCCTGAAGCTGAGGCTCCAATACTTTGGCCACCTCATGATAAGAGAAGACTCCCTGGAAAAGACCCTGATGTTGGGAAAGATTGAGGGCACTAGGAGAAGGGGACGACAGAGGATGAGATGGTTGGACAGTGTTCTCAAAGCTACCAGCATGAGTTTGACCAAACTGTGGGAGGCAGTGGAAGACAGGAGTGCCTGGCGTGCTCTGGTCCATGGGGTCATGAAGAGTCGGACACGACTAAACAACTAAACAACAACAATGAAATCGTAGAAAGCCACTGCCAGTCAGTGTGGACAATATTGAGTTAGGTGGTCTAATGACCTGAACATAAGACAGCTTCATATGTTTCTGCTATACTTTATTTTATTTTATTTTATTATTTTATTTTATTTTATTTTATTTATACTCGAAATGGCCTGTGACTCTTCCATCACAAAAGAGAAAAAAACTGTATGTGACAGGAACTTTTGCCAGTGTTGTTTGGGGATGGCTGTAAATGGATCCCTTTGTTTATAGCAGATGTAATGATGGGCAGGCATGGATAGAATTTCAAAAGGAACTCACAGCATGAAGCCATCACCAAGGGGAAAGATGATTCCCTTTCTCTCTGGCTAAACAAATGCAAAGGAACTTGATTTGCAATGGTAAAATAAGAGAAACCCAATCTCTCTAAGGGCGAATTCTAGACACACTCAAGAAACAGGCATGGCTTGCTGTTGTTGATCTTAATATATAATTATTTCATTTCATTTATTAATTGCTTCCCCTGAGCCATCCCAAAATGATATACAACATAAGAAATACATATGTAAAATGGCTACTTATATATAAACCTTTGAAACAATTGCAAATAGAAACATACACACACAGCACATACAACAACTGGAATAAAATATAACTATTTGGAACCAGTGTGGTGTAATGATTAGAGTGTCAGATTAGGACCTGGGAGACCAAGATTCACATATGTAGGAATGGGTTTAAGACATTAAGAGAGGATATATTGTTTACTTATTATTTACCGGTATTCCTTGCTCACGTTAATAAGATCTTCAAAGTATCATCCTTTGTAGCTTAAATTTGGAAACTAAGACAAGTTTGATTTGACATTCTAGGAACAACAATCCAGGATGATTTTAAGGTAGGCTGGATTTCCCTGGTATTGCCTCACCCTCCCCACCCCTCTTAAACAAGATCAATCACACAAACATTGTTTTGTGAAGAAATAAAAGTAGTATTTACTTACATAATCTAGGTATTGAAGCATCAGTTTACAGAAGCAAAATAAAGGCAGGTTTATAACTACTATCTAAGTTACAAGAATACAAAAATGGATTCTGAGCTGCAGAGCTCAGACATGCATATGTGGTCAACTTGGAAGCATGATGAAGAAAGAGGAGGCTACCTAGGCAGGAAGGAACTATGTAGTGTTACAGCTTCCTACCAAGGCAGACAAAGGAAGTGATCTCAGAGAGTTCTTTCTAGCAAATTTTACAGGAAAGCTCTGTGAGCTTCAGCTCCTTCATGGGCTCATCTGGTAAAGCATGAATTGCTTCAATAATGTCCCATGAAATCCCCACTCATTCATGAAGCTCACTTGGTGACTTGTCCAGGCACTTGTCCCTCAGCCTAACCCACCTCACAGTGTTGTTCTGTGGATAGAACAAGAGCAGAGAACCATGTACACCATATTGAGCTCTTTGGAGGAAAAGGTGGTATATAAATGTAGTAAGTAAAATAGAAAATAAATTAGAAGGCTTCTTGAAAGAAGGCCATCTTTAGAAGGTGCACAAAGGACAAAAGAGAAGGTGCCTATCCAATATATAAGTGGAGGGAATTCTAAAGGGTAGGTGCTGCCACACTAAAGTCCTGGTTTCAATATTGTGAGAAATGGACCTCCTGATAAGATGGTCCGTGGAAGACATCCTGTCCTGCAGAATGCTGTGATCAGTTAGGTGTTTAGAGGGGTATATAGTAATATTTCATTCATATATACCAGGGATGGGGGAACCTATGGCTTTCCAAATGTTGGACTCCATCTCTCATCAACCCCAATCAGCAAGGCCAGTGGATAAGGATCATGGGAGGTGGAGTCTATAAACTTCTGAAGGGTGATGGTATATATTAGGGATGGAGAACCAAATTGTAATCTCAGTTCTCGGAACACAGCCAAAATGCAAAAGGTGGAAGAAAGAGCAAACTTGGGGAATGCCAAGGTTTGGATAAATGCCCCCCAAAATGGAGTGTGACTCTACATGGGGGAGCATCCCCAAATCTCAATAAGTTCAGAGTATTCTCAGTGGCTATCGAATGCTAAGTGACTGTTCAAAAGGGAGAGGAAGTCATGCCATTTTACTAGTAGAAGTTGGAGGCTTATTTATGTTTTCTATCTTGCTTGCATGGCTAGAATATGTCAGAAGGAAAGCAGACCTCAGCACATCTGCGATCTCTTGTTAATGGGATATATCAATGATTTGGCGCTAATTATATGCAATTAACAGGAGTTACAGGAGATTAAATACCGAGACATGAACACAGAATGACTAATTCTGAATTATGAATGCCAGTTGCTTATTCAGACAGAGCAAAATTGATTGTTTCATTTCCAGGAGTGAGTTATGAGGAGCGTGGAGATCCTTTTATTTAGGCAAGGCTTTTCCGTAAATCTGGCCAGCTAAATATAACCATTACATAATGCACTCCTTGGTGCTACTTATTCAAACATCTGACTCAAAGCAACTGTGTTTATAAAAAGTATCCAAAGTTTATCTGACATAACCCACAGCAGTCAATAGATTCATGGCTACAGTGGATGGGCTTCAGCTGTGAAAGGTTTCACTGCTTGGTGTTTTTGGCTAAGACGGGTTGGCGTCAAACTTGTTAGCAAAGACCCAAAGCGCAGTCCATCATCCCTCCAGTTCTACTATGTAGTAGGGATAGGCACAGACTATAAATTTTGGTTCACCCTGAACCTGAAGCTTCAGAAAACTGTCCAACAATTTCCAAAGTGCTCCATAGGCTGCCTAATTTATTAGACTCTCATTTTATCGGAGTGGACTTTGCCCCATCCCACTGCTGTTTGAGGTCAGAAAAATGGCTATACCTTTCCTTCCTTTTGATAGAAGTGGGTGAAATTTGCAGGCATATTAGCCCTTCCAGGGTGGGTAAAGCCTTGCCAATCACAGGCAAATAGCAACTGCTCTATGTGAGTTTCTTGTGTTGCTAGGTTTTGAGCTATGTAAACGCTTCTGTAAAATCTTCCTGCAACTGTGTTTCAGGAATGCTCTTGTAGGGTAGAGTTGCTTGAGGAAGACTTTTTCTTTTAATTAAGTTTTCTATCTTTTAAGTTTTATTGCATTTGTCAACTGCATTTAAAAAAATCTCTTTGTATACCACTTAGAATCTTCACCACTTAGAAACCATATATATATTTACATAAATAGCTGGAATATATATATAAATAATAAATTTCTGTTAATTTTGATGTCAGCTGAACTGATCCATACTACCAGGCTTAAACTGCAGGTTCAATATCTTTCTTTCGCTGCAAATTAATGTGGAATTGGGATTGACAGGTGAAACTGACACAAATCAGTGGCTTTCCTATCCACTCCCTAAGTCTGAGTGGTAGAAATTATTGGTAGAAATTATACATAGAATTTCCCATTGGAAATATTGACACTTGTGATCCCAATTCTCAGTAGGAAACGACTTGGAGCACCTACCCTGCCTTCAGTGCCTTTCCCAGGCTTGAGGTAATTTTCTGGGGCCTTGGGACAGGGGGAAGAGAAGGTGGAAGAAGGCTTCATACACAATGAAGGCAGACATAGTTTGTTCACACAGGAAAGCAGCTCTGCATGAATTTTGTCAATACCCCTAAAGCAGGCATGTCCAACTCTCAATAAATTGTTTTCTATTCCCAGTATAAAAAAACTGGCAGTGATCTACCCATTGTCACTGGAGGGAGGAGGAGTGTGCGTGAGGTGGGTGGGTTGCCCAGAGTTGCTGAGCTTTTTTTAGGAGGGAAGTGCCCAGAGTTGTTGGGCTTTTCAGGGGGGGAGGATTGCACAGAGTTTTTAAGCTCCCCCATAACTTTTTGTACACGGTAAGGACCCCAAGATCTACCAGGATCAGCCAGGGATCTACTGGTAGATTGCGATCTACTGGTTGGACATCCCTGCCCTAAAGGAATCTGGAATAGACTCAGAAATGAAGAGCACCTTTTCAAATGAAAAGTAGTTTTGAGACAACTCTGTCTTAACCACAGGTGAAAATCATCTCCCCCCCCCCCCCGAACAATGGCTTTATTTCTTCTGGGCAACCTTGTGGGGTGACATGTCAAAGGCATGGTGGGTGTGACCAAAGGCAAAGTGGGTGGAGCAATTAACATAAATCTCACCTTTGTAGAGTAGGCTAGTTTCTACACACACTCCCCCTCTATCCTCCATCCCGATAACCAAGAGGTATTATCAGAGCTCAATGGCACATTCCCATCTGGGATAAACATTCAAGGAGGGTATGAAGTAGGTCTGGTGAGGGATGTGGCCTGTGAACAATCCCACTACATAGCACAACATTCATTCACCTCAGTCTGAGGGTGCTTTCTTCTGGCCTGAACTTTGTGAACATTGCTGGGCACAGATAGATTTCATTTTAGGAGAGTCAAATTGGCTCCACTTATTGGATCATGAAGCACTAGAAAATGCAATCAGGACTGGGAAAAAATGAGGATGCATCGAAAGACAACTCATTAACAGCATGGAAACTGACATATGACAAAATGAGAAAAGAACACTAGCATGTTTGTGAGAGGCTTTTGGCAAATCAGCCAACTCAAGTTATTGATCTGATTTGCAAGAGGCTATTGTTTTGGTTGTGTGTGTGTATGTGTGCGCTTGTTTGTGTGATAAGGAAAAGTGATAAGGTAAATCACCCATTAATAGGGGCAGGGGATGAAATTCAATTCAATTCACATTTCAAGGCAAACCTGCTTCATTCACAGTTTCCAAAACAAAATGCAATCTGAAACACAGCAATCCTTCAAAATTCACACACCTATGAATTTTGCAATGCATTTCTCCTGGTCATGTGATGCACACAACACTGCCTATGCAAGGGTAAACTGTGCACAGAAATGCATATATTAGTGGAAATAGCATGCAAATAAATGCATTATGTTGGAGAAAATGATCTTGCAAAAATTTGTCTAGTAGGCAAAAACTACATTCAAAAAAATACATATTAGGAAAAATTTACCCTAAAATGCTCATGAATGTTCATGAGGACTTTAAAAAGAAGTGCAAACTGATGTGGATCACTAAATGAGAAATGGAGGTCAACTAACATGGACAGCATTTCCCACCCTTACCCACTGGTAAGCTTGCTTCTTATCAGCAAAGCCGTTGCTATTATCTTCCACCCTTTTCCAGGGCCTGTCCATAAAGGGCCTCGGGTAGATCCAGTTTATACAAAGGACATAGATTGGAAACAGCAGGTCACCATGGCACAATGAGCAGCAACGATCAGACTGAAGAGGGGGAACATTAACTCTGTTCTAAAAATGGAAATGGAGCTTCAGAAGTAGGCCACACAAAATGACTCCCTGGAAAGCAAAAAACCTGCTTCCCCGCCTCCCTGCCAGCTTCTCTTTGGAAACTCTCACTCACTCACTCTGCCTCTGCAAACTCATTACAGGCAGTGTCGTGCCCTTAGATTAGAACCTGATGGAAATTCAGCTACCCCACCTAGGGTGCCCACGTACCCTAATTTGCACAGGAAGGTCCTCTATTTGAGAAGGAAGCCTGTTTGAAGGAATCCTCCATGACTGTCTAGTCCAAGTCTGGATTGCAGATAAACAACCCTAAGAAGGGAGAGCAGCATGAGGCATACCTCAGTGATGGATGCTTTGCACGCAGAAGGTCCCAGGTTCAATTCCTGGTGTCTCCAGGTAGGGATTGGAGAGAATTCTGCCTGAAAACCTGAAAAGCCACTGGCACTGACTAGATGGACCAATGACTAATGACCAGTGACACTAACCGAAGCTAGAGGGACCAAAGATCTGACTCAGTAAAAGGTAGCTTCCTATGGTGCAGGGAAGCTGCTCACCAACAGTAAGCACCTGGTTAGCAGACCAAGGAAGCACACAGACCACCTAATTAATGTCTTCCCCACTAGAGTAAGATGCATTTGATTTCTGCTTAAAGTATAGCAATTACTTCCAGATTTGCATAAATCAGCATATACTAATTGCATAGAATTATATAATCTTAGAGTTGGAAGGGACCAAAGAGTCATCTAGTCCAACCCCCTGCAATGCAGGAATCTCAGCTAAAGCATCCATGACAGATGACCATCCAGCCTCTGCTTAAAAACCTCCAAGGAAGGAGAGTCCATCTCCTCTCGGGGGAGTCTGTTCCACTGCCTAACAGCTCTTACTGTCAGAAAGTTTTTTCAACTGTTTAGTCAGAATCTCCTTTCTTGTAACTTGAAGACATAGCCTCAATTTCTAGCCCCCAGAGGAGGAGTAAACAAGCAAGCTCCCTATTTCATGTGACAGCCCTTTAGATATTTGAAGATGGCTATCATATCTCCACTCAGTCTCCTCTTTTCCAGGCTAAGCATATCCAACTCCTTCAAGTGTTCCTCATAAGGGTTAGATTCCAGACCCTAGATCATCTTGGTTGCCCTCCTCTGCACACGTTCCAGCTTGTCAACAGCTTTCTTAAATTGTGGCACCTAGAGATGGACACATTTGTCCCTATTGAAATTTATTTTGTTAGCTTGTGCCCAGTTCTCCAATCTGTTATGGTCGTTTTGAATTCTGAGTCTGTTTTCTGCAACATTAGCTACTGCTCCCAGTCATGTGTCACCTGCAAATTTGATGAGCATCCCCTCAATTCCTTCATCCAAATCATTTATAAAGATGTTGAACAACAATGGGCCCAGGAAAGAACCCTACGGCACCCCACTTGTCACATTTTACCAGCCTCCTCACAAGAATATCAAGGGGAACTTTGTTAAAAGCCTTACTGAAATCAAGATACACTATGTCCACAGCATTCCCCTGATCCACTAAGTTTGTAATTCCATTAAAAAAAGAAATCAGATTGGTCTGGCATGACTTATTTTTGAGAAACGCATATTGGGTCTTAGTAATCACAGCACGGGTGGCGCTGTGGGTAAAAGCCTCAGTGCCTAGGGCTTGCTGATCGAAAGGTCGGCGGTTCGAATCCCCGCGGCGGGGTGCGCTCCCGTTGTTCGGTCCCAGCGCCTGCCAACCTAGCAGTTCGAAAGCACCCCCGGGTGCAAGTAGATAAATAGGGACCGCTTACTAGCGGGAAGGTAAACGGCGTTCCGTGTGCGGCTCTGGCTTGCCAGAGCAGCGATGTCACCCTGGCCACGTGACCCGGAAGTGTCTTCGGACAGCGCTGGCCCCCGGCCTCTTGAGTGAGATGGGCGCACAACCCCAGAGTCTGTCAAGACTGGCCCGTACGGGCAGGGGTACCTTTACCTTTACCTTAATCACAGCACCCTTTTCTAAATGCTCACAGACCGACTGTTGAATTATCTGTTCTAGGACCTTCCCTAGTATCAATGTCAAGCTCCCGGTCGGTAGTTACCTGGGTCTTCCTTCCCCACCCCCTTTTGAAGATGGGGACAACATTTGCCTGTCTCCAGTATGTAGGGATCTCACCTGTTCTCCAATAATTCTCAAAGATCATAGACAAAGGCTCTGAGATTACATCCACAAGCTCCTTTTGTACCCTTGAATGCAGATCATCAGACCCTGGAGATATGAATTCATTTAAAGTAACTGGGTGTTCCCTTACTACCTCTTTTCCTATCTTGGGCTGCAGCTCCCTCCTTACATTAGTTATTCTGTTATCACCAGGCTGGGCATCACTTTCCTTTTGGGTGAAGACAGAGGCAAAGTAGGTGTTGAGTAGTTCCACCTTTTCTCTATCACCAATAGCATTTTTTCGTCTTCCCCACACAGAGAACCTACCATTTGCTTGTTCTTCCTATTACTTCAGACATTGCTGAAGAAACCTTTTATTATTATTATTATTATTATTATTATTATTATTATTATTATTAACCTCTCTTGCAAGCCTGAACTCCTTCTGAGCTTTAGCCAGCCTGACTTTCCTCCTGCAACTCTTGACTGCTCTGTACCTCCTTTTTGTCCTCTTCTTTGGTGCTGTGTAAGTGACCAAATCCCCATTTGAAATTTCCCCCCAATAAAATCCATTGCTTACATTTCATTAGGCTGCCAGGCTTCCCTAAGCAGTCCAGTACCTGCTTGCTCATCCAAGGCAGAGGTGTGTAACCTCAAGGTCTGGAGCAGAATGTGACACGTCCAGGCCACAAACCTCACAGATGCTGCTCCCCACCTTCCTCCAGTGTTTCTGCTTGTCTGGAATATGCCCTTGAAGTGTGACAATGCCTCTTGATTGCCTGAATGGAGGGGCCAGAGCTGTAAACACATGTGGTTTTTTGTTTGTATAGAACTTTCTGGCTTCTGCATAGTTGAAATGCTGCCTTCTGTAGAAAGGTCCTGATTGTGGAGACAATCTTGATTTCACCCACCCACACTGATGCTGTTGCTGGGAGCATTCCACAATTCTGGGGTGGGGGTGGGGGTGGGTATAAATCTTAGAAATCTGCTCAGTGGTCACATCACAGTCATTCCCATTTTACAGAAATCACTTTAAAAGGTAACTGCAGATTTCGCTTCATAACTTTCTTTCCAGCTAAAGGCTTACATTTTTAAAAAAACAATGAAAATTCGAGATTCTGGGGCACCTGCCCAGAGCAACAATAAAAGCTTTTTGTATGTGTGTGCCATGATGCCTGGCTGGCAACCCCCACCTTGGCAGAACTAATGAGAGCCAGTGTGGTACAGTATTTAGAGTGTCAGACTACAACCTGGGGGGATCAGGGTTCAAAATCCCTGCTCAGCCATAACACTCACTGGATGACCCAGGGCCATTCATGAACTCTCAGCCTAAACGACTGCACAGGGTTTTTATGAGGATCAAATGGGGAGGAGGAAAAGTAGACATGCCACCTTGAGATCCTTAGAGGAAAGGTGGGATATAAGTCTAATAAAAAAAATTAAATAAAATAGCACAATGCAGAACAGTACTTTGCCTTCACCGAAACATACACTGGAGTTTTCAGATCAGTTTTCCCCACACCCCAACTACATGTGCAGCCAGTTTCCCCACCACCCTGTTTCCAACCACCCCTCCTTTTTGAAAAGACATATGTGGAGCTGGCAAAGATCTGAAAAAGATCTTTTTTAAAACATGCCTTTGGAAAGTTCATTTGCCAAGTTACACATGGTCGGGAGCTCATTTTTTGTCAATGACTTCACTTTGAATTATGCCAAGCCCTTTACAGCTTTCATACATATAGGCCTTGTAATTCTTTTCTCTCTTTTTTTGTCACCCTTTGTACTCCCCTACGCCCCAAAATAAATTGCAGCAGCTAATGTGTAGTTTAAACATAAAGCTGATGTTTCAGTTTCAGGATCCTTGGGACTTCTTTTTTGAAACACACACAGATCACAGATTCTATAACACACCCTCCAATATTTCAAGGTGGGCAAATTGGGACACACACACACACACACACACACACACACACACACCATCCTACCACTTACACACCCACTCACTGATGCCTGATGCCCACCCACTTGCCCCCACCTTTCACCCACATTCACTTCCACCGCACATACACTTGATGTCACCTTACCTTTGCTCACTCATGCATGGGCATGCCTGTCAGCTGGCTGGCTGCTGCCATGTGCCTCTGCCTGCCACCACACACACACACACACACACACACACACGCACACGCACACAGGGCCACAGTGATGTACTTCCAGAAGTGGCACCGGCTTCCAGAAGTACATTGCTATGGCCCTCCTTGTGTGTGTATGGCGGCGGTCAGTGGCAGCCAGTCAGTGAAGGCGCAGAACCAAAGAAAGCAGTGAACCATAAGAAATCCCAGGACATCCTGGCTTGGAATCGGAAGCCAGGGTGGCTTTTGTAACTCTGGGAAGTCCGGGTTAAAATGGGGCAGTTGTTCAGTATGCTACAGGCCTTTCTAATATGGTGTACTAGCTATTAATCCACTTACTAAATAGCTGTTCCACTGGATGAAGCCAATCTGGTCTTTTTTAATATAGAAAAGTTTGATCCCACCGAGCCTGGTCCATTAAGGCAAAGAGGCTGTTGCCCCACCAACCACATTCTGCCCAGAGCCAGACTCTTCTTACCTTCTTTCTTACTTACAACCAGCCCGGGACATAGCCCTGGCTGAGAGCTTCCACCTCCCCCTTAGTCTCATGCTGCCCCTTGTAGAACTCAGCAGGGAGGAGGATTATTGGAGAAAAATAGAATGAATTAAACTCTGCATGTCATCAGCTTTAGTTTCACCTACTTCTGGGCTGCACACCTTCCACCCCAAGTGTCCCAGTGGCTGAGCTGGATTTAGGGCAGCAGTGATTCCGTCACACTGGGAGTTGAGCCTAGGGGCGCCTCAGGGATTTACAACTATGATGTAGTGAATTGATCAGAAAGGGGGGGTGGGTAGGCCACCAAATTTTGGCCTCACACAAGGCACTACTGAAATTTGAAAAACCAAACTCCACCCCTGCCAGTGGGCACCATTAACTTCCTCTTACCGCCCAGTATGATGGAACCGATTTCCATGTCTGCATCAGTGATATCAGTCTTTACTGGCAATGGCTGAGAATGGAAACAAGCAGTTCAGATGTGCCTGCAGGCCTAAAAGGGCCAGCGCCCTCTGCTGAAAGATGGTGTGCTGAATCTCCACTTTCTCGTTCTCCTTCCCAGAGAAGATAATTTTTTGATTTCACCACATCTGACAGAACTAGGCCAAGCAGCTGTGGGGATGTGTGGAGGAGATTAACACAAGCCTTCTAGGAACCATTTATGTGGTCTCGTGCATGGTGGAAAGGGATTTTTCGTCTTCCCACACATGTAAATACACTAGTACAGAAATGTTCTTAGCAAGAAATGGATGGAACACTCGCTGAGCAACCCAGGAATTATTTAGGAGGAGGGGGCAGGAAGTTCATCAGAAGGAAAACTTATCGACTCACCATCCTCATAAAAGAGAGTGGAGGTACATTTAGGCCATGTTGTACATTTAAAGCAGTATTAATGCCATTTTGAAAAGTCCTGGCTTCCCCAAAGAATTCTGGGAACCATCCTTTGTAAAGGGTGCTAAGAGTTGTTAGGAGACCTCTATTCACCTCAAAGAGCCACACCTCCCAGAATTCCCTAGGAAAGAGGGATTGCCAATTTTTTTTACTGATTTTCAATAATTTTAAATTACTACCAAATTAATTCAAATTATGTTCCTTCTTTTCCCCTCCCTGCATTGCTGCTCCAAGTACATTAGCTTTTCCAACTTTCATTTCAATATTCATTCATCCCTTCTCCCTGTGCATCCCTAGGAAAAAGGGATTGATTGTTAAACCACTCTGAAAATTGTAGCTCCTTAAAGGGACTAAGGGTCTCCTAACACCCTTAACAAATTATAGTTCCTAATTTTCTTTAGAAGAAGCTATGTTTAATGCTGCTTTAAATGTGTGGTCTGTCATTAAAGGCCCTGGTGACCTCTGTGGATAGCCTTTTGCCAGCTTTGTCTGGTCATATAAAGATAACTTAGTTGCTGTAGCCCAGGTAAGCTTGAGGCTGGATTACTGCAAAGCACTTTCTTTGGGACTTCCTTTGGGCCTGATCCAGAAGTTCCAGCTATTGCAGAATGCAGTAGCTATACTGCTGAAGGGAGCAGATGACTAGCAGCATGTGACACATTTGCTGAAGCATCTGCACTGGTGGCCCACGTGCTACCAGGCCAAGTTCAAGCCTTTTATGTTGATAAAAGAATACCTTAAGGACTGTCTGAGCCCTTATAGTGCAGCTTAATCACTGAGATCATATGGAGGAGCACTGCTACTTGTCCCCTGTGTTACAGATGCCTGAGTGGTCTCAACTGGAAGTCAGACATTTAGTGTCCCATGCTATGGAATATTCTTCCAGTAGAGAGTTGAAAGACATCCTCACTTTTGAATTTCAGACATTTCTTGAAGACCGTTTTATGCTGAGAAGGGAACAGAATGTGATTCTATATCTATCATTCTCTCTCTCTCTCTCTCTCTCTCTCTCATCTATCTATCATCTATCTCTATCTATCTATCATCTATCTATATCTATCTATATCTATCTATCTATCTATCATCTATCTATCTATCTATCTATCTATATCTATCTATCTATCATTTATCTATCTATCTATCTCTATCATTATCTATCTATATCTATCTATCATCTATCTATCTATCTATCTATCTATCTATCTATCATTTATCTATCTATCTATCTCTATCATTATCTATCTATATCTATCTATCATCTATCTATCTATCTATCATCTATCTATCTATCTATCTATCATCTATCTATCTATCTATCATCTATCTATCTATCTATCTATCTATCTATCTATCTATCTATCTATCTATCTATCATCATCTATCTATCTATCATCTATCTATCTATCTATCATCTATCTATCTATCTATCTATCTATCTATCTATCTATCTATCTTTCTATCATCTATCTATCTATCTATCTATCTATCTATCTAATCTATCATCTATCTATATCTCTCTATCATCTATCTATCTCTATCATCTATCTATCTCTATCCACACACACACAGCTAGATTTGTCTGATCATGACAATGGGTCTTAACATTAGTTTGGAACTATAAATGGTCAAACAGTGAAATGAGTTAGCAAAAGGGGAAGGAACATTTCAGAGACTGTAGAAGTAATGTTTCTGTTCTTACTCAGCACCATTGAGATTTTTTGTTTTGTTTTGTTTTTTGAGTAGTGACTTCAGTTTGAGAATTGACAAGTTGGAATGGATTCAGAGAAGCACTCCAGGGAACTAAATGGCAAACTTCTGTGGAGAGATTGAAGGCACACTGTGTATGTTGTTTAGCTAAGAGAAAAAGGATTTACAGAAAGGAGAAGCTGACAGTTTGTATTTAAAAGGATGTCAGAAGTAGGGAGGGAGAGAAGAGGAGGAAAACTGACCATCCTGTCTTCCATAGCCAAGACAAGGAACAATGGTTTGAATTTGGCAACCTTCCCCAATTTTGTTGAATTTGGGGATATTTATAAAAGGCTTCTCATTCAGATTTCTCCCCTGATTTTTGAAGTTCTGAAAATGTCCTGAGCCTTGTTCACATGAGAATGAATGCGTGCAGAGTGCAGACCACTGTTAGCCAGTGTGGTACCTTCTAGATCTGGACTATAACTCCCACTCTCCCTGACTCTCCCATGCTGGTTCGGTATGCTGGGAGTTCAAAATGTCTGGAGGGAAATGCATTGGCTACCTGATAATAATAATAATAATAATAATAATAATAATAATAATAATAATAATAATTTTATACCCATTCACTGTGGGTGCCTCCCAGCAGAATATTAAAAATAGAATCAAACATTAAAAACTTCCCTAAACAGGGCTGCCTTCAGATGTTTTCTAAAAGTCAGGTAGTTTTTTATTTCCTTGACATCTGATGGGAGGGCATTCCACAAGGTGGGCACCACTACCAAGAAGGCCCTCTACCTGGTTCCCTGTAACCTCACTTCTCACAGTGAGAAATTCGCCAGAAGGCCCTCAGTGCTGGACCTCAGTGTCCAGGCTGCACAATGGGGGTGGACATGCTCCTTCAGGTATACTGGGCTGAGGCCATTTATGGCTTTAAAGGTCAGCATCAACACTTTGAATTGTGCTTGGAAATGTACTGGCAGCCAATGTAGGTCTTTGGGACCGGTGTTATATGGTCTTGGTGGCCACTCCCAGTCACTAGTCTCGCTAGATGTACAGGGAATGAACAGAATTGTTCCAGCTCTGAACTGTTGGTCCCATCCTGTTTGAGTGTTTGGATGATGGTGTAAAAAGTTATTCTTTGCCTAAGTGATGGATGTAGCTCAACAATAGGGCATCTGTATGCAAAAAGGTCCCAGAACAATTGATAGAATAACTTTACATTATCTCCTTTGGACCCTCTCTATGATGGTGCACTTAATTCAAAATTTGGTAAGCCAGTCCTTGCTCAATCAGCTGAGTGCTGCACTGGACCTCTGCCCTGAACTCCTTCCCTAAGTGCACCACTGATTTTGCAAGGAGAAAACTACAATATGCATTTAGCTATGAGCAACAGATGAACAAATCAATAGAAGCAGCCTTCTGTGAGCAAATCTCCATATGGAAAAGATAGCAGTGTTCTGTTTTGGAAGAACCGACCTTGGGTGGATCTACACACAGGGAAAAACCCACTATAAATAAGTCAGAAATTAAATTGTTTTAACAAGAGGGGGGAATGCTATGGAAGATTGCTTAGAATTGTTTTTATTTTATTTTTTATTTTTGCTTTCTGGCATCATCTGGTCGGGTGTTTATAATGTATTCAAAACACTGTTTCTTGACTAATGTAGTTGAGTCCAAGCTTGAGGGATTTCATACTAGCCTGATTTCCTTAGCACAAAACATGGGAGGGGGAGCGATTGGGGGCACTTTGCTCCTCCTTAGTCATCCTGCTACTATGCTTGTTTGGCTTAACATATCACCTGAACTTGAGTCATGGTTTAGCTCTCCTGGATAAACCATTAACCATAAACCCTAGGACAGGGGTCGGCAATGTTTACCTCACCTGAGCCAGTTCACTCCAGCGGAGATCCCTCCACGGGCTGGATTGTGTATGAGTGTGCGCGCAATTTCCGGCATCTGTGCCTGTGCAGACACGATTTCTGGCACAACAGAAGCAAGTCCCCCTCTACTTTTTATATCGGTTCTGGAGGTCTTGTTAAACATGATTAGAAAGGACCAGTTGGTTAAAGGAATTCAGGTCGGAGTGAAAGAGTATAAATTAAGGGCATTTGCAGATGACCTAGTTTTGACTTTACAGCAGCCAAACACTAGTACAAAAAGAGTTTTAGAACTGATCGAGATATTTGGTCAAGTTGCAGGATTTAAATTGAACAAACAAAAAACTAAAGTGTTGGAGAAAAATCTAACAAATGAGGAAAAAGAGAGATTTCAGAATGAAACAGGTTTGGGGATAGCAAAAAAAGTGAAGTACCTGGGGGTGAATTTGACATCGAAAAATGTGAATTTATTTAAAGACAACTATGATAAATGTTGGACAGAAGTTAAGAAAGATCTAGACATATGGTCAAGGCTGAAACTTTCCTTGTTAGGCAGAATTGCTGTTATCAAAATGAATGTATTGCCTAGAATGCTATTTTTGTTTCAGACACTACAAATAATAGACAAGATGGACTGTTTCAAGAGGTGGCAGAAAGACATATCTAAATTTGTTTGGCAGGGCAAAAAGCCAAGAATAAAATTTAAGACATTAACAGATGCAAAAGATAGAGGAGGTTTTGCCCTGCCAGACTTAAGACTTTACTATGAATCAGCAGCGTTCTGCTGGTTGAAAGATTGGCTGCTCCTCGAGAATACAGACATTTTGGATCTTGAAGGATTTGATAATAGATTTGGTTGGCATGCATATATATGGTATGACAAGGTAAAATCGCATAAAAGCTTTAAGAACCATATGGTCAGGAAAGCATTGTATAATGTTTGGATACGGTATAAAGACTTGCTTGAAAGTAAAACCCCCAGATGGCTGTCACCAATGGAAGCTAAAGAGGTGAAAAAACTGAACATGGGTTCAAACTGGCCTAAATATTTTGAAATTATAGAACAGGATGGTGAAAAAGTAAAACTGCAAAGCTTTGAGAAACTGAAGTTTAAGGTGAGAGATTGGTTACATTATCGACAGATAAATGAATTATTTAAACAGGACAGAAAGGGCTTCCAAGTGGAGAGGTCAAAACTAGAAACAGAATTGTTAGAACCCAATACTAAAAATTTGTCAAGAATGTATAACTTGCTGTTGAAGTGGAATACTCAAGACGAAATGGTGAAATCAAGTATGATTAAATGGGCACAAGATATTGGACATGACATTGAACTCGCAGATTGGGAGCAGTTATGGACCACTGGTGTTAAATTCACGGCATGTAATGCCTTAAGAGAAAACATTATGAAAATGATCTACAGGTGGTACATGACTCCTGCTAAGTTAGCGAGGATTTATCATTCGCCCAATAATAAATGCTGGAAATGTAATGAAATGGAGGGAACCTTCTATCACCTTTGGTGGACCTGCCCAAAGATTAAGGCCTTCTGGGAAATGATCTACAATGAAATTAAGAAAGTTCTGAAGAGAACCCTTATTAAGAAACCAGAAGCCTTTCTCTTGGGTATGGTGGGCCAAATGGTGCCAAAGAAGGATAAGACATTTTTTATGTATGCCACAACAGCAGCAAGAATCCTTCTAGCAAAGTATTGGAAGACACAAGAACTACCCACGTTGGAAGAATGGCAGACGAAGGTGATCGACTACATGGGACTGGCGGAGATGACTGGCAGAATTCGAGACCGGGGAAAGGAGGCGGTGGATGATGACTGGAGTAAATTTAAAGTTTACCTTAAAAATTGTTATAATTTGGATGAAAACTAGAAGATCAGGGAAATAAGAGATAAAGAACTACAGCTGTTTTAATAACTTAAGGAAGTTAAATTTATGAAACATAAAATAAGTTCATGACGAAAGGGTTGCTGAAAAATTTTGAAACAAGGATGCAGAAAAGGGGTGGTACGGGGAAGTCGATTTTGTGTTTGTTTACGTTTTTGTTTTGTTTCTTTTTATCTATGGAAAATCAATAAAAAATTATTTTAAAAAAAACACAACAGAAGCAAGTCCGGTTTAGCGCAGTGCGTGGGGACTCACCGAGTGGGCGGATCGGTTTGGGGGCAGCTTGTGGGCCAGTTAAATGAAACCCATGGGCCACTTGTGGCCCATGGGCCTTAGGTTGCCTACCTCTGCCCTAGAACAAACCTTGGTTGAAGCTTGTGGTTAGTCTGGAAACAACTAACCCAAGAGCCTGGGTTTGGATGACATACTAAACAGAACTGTGGCTTAGCACAGCACAGTGGCAGAATGACTGGGGAGGAGCAAAGTGGCCTCAATCACCTCTCCGTAGCTCACATGTTTGCACCAAGTCACTAACGCTATCCAGTTTCAAACTGGTAAGTTAACGTTGCTTTCAATTCCTCCCAAGGAAACAGATTGGCACAGCGCTGTTCCACATATTTCACAGCAGCAAAGCTGAATCTGCTACTCTGTATACACTGAGCACCCATTCCTACCAAATATACACTAAACAGCTAGTCTGGACTCAACATGTGTGCTTAAGCAGCCCTGTTTGGCGATTCTGCTCACAGTTAACACCACCACATGAACACAGATCAGGGCTACACCAAGTAGCCTCTCTCCTTGCCATCTCCACATAGGATGCAAATTTCTCATGGGAGGAGGAGATGTGGCTCAATGGTAGAACATCTGCCTTGCATTCTAAATGTTCTAGGTTCAATTTTTGGCATCCCCTGGTAGGGCTGGGAGACACTCTTGCCTGAAACATCAGAGATTCTCTACCAGTCATTGTAGACAATTTTGAACGAAATGGACCAATGGTCGGACTCCGTATAAGGAAGCTTCCTGTGTTCACACTTATAGACTATAATTTGAAACCCCTATCACTCATGCCACACCCCTTCACCTCAGGCCACACTCCTCACAGGCGTTCATTTGCGCCCTCCTCCTTTTGACTAGCTCAGGGGTCTGCAACCTTTAAGACAAAAAGAGCCACTTGGACCCATTTCCGAAGAAAAAACAACAAATGGGAGCCGCAAAACCATTGTGACATTTAAAACAAATATATCTCCGGAGCCGCGATCTGACAGCGGGCGGGAAGGTGATGTCGGGACGGTGCGTGACTAACGCACGCACCGCCCCCATGCGACATCACAGCCAGTACAGCGCCCGCCACAGTGGGGAGTGTCGGGGCGCACAATGCGCCTCCTCCCCTCGCTAGTATCTGCCCTGGAGCCGCGACAAAGATGTAAAAGAGCCACATGCGGCTCCGGAGCCGCGGGTTGCAGACCCCTGGACTAGCTAGAATGTGTCCTTGAACTCTGGTGGTGGCTCTTGCCACCTGCACAACAGAGAAGGATGTGTAAGTTAGTTCACATTTGTCCTTCCACCCCTTTTGCTTCTAGCACTGCCCAATACTAGCATGTGGCCCCTGGAAGGTTGCGTAGAAGGGAATGTGGCCCTTGGACTGAAAAAACAACAACCCTGCTTCTGATGTGAATCAGGCCAGTCTATTCATACAGAGGTCTCCCTCTGCCACCAATCCCAGCTGCAAGTCCTTAAAGCTCTCCCTAGCATTTTCTAATCAAACAAGAAACATTCTCATGAGAGAAAGGGCAATCAGGTTTCTGCATAACGAAATGTGTATTTTAACCTTAATTAGATGGACACGGCAGGCTCTGCCTACTCATTATGGCTGAAGACATGTCAAGTCTCCTTTCAGCTCCTCAGAAAGCAGCACTGAAACCCACCTCCCATTCCCGCACCCTCCCCACACATCCTGCTTGCCAGACAGACAGCCTCTTGTCAGGCCAAGGAACTCCCAACTCTCCGGCTTATTTACATCACATTTGGGGAGGGGGATATTTCAGGATTTCCTGGACAAGTGCCTGGTTCTTAATTTTTCCCACATGTGGAGAACATTTGCCACTGACAAAGAGAGTCTGAGGAGAAGAAAATGCTGTGGCCAAACCTGAGAGCATCCTTTGAATACAAAGCAGATTATTGCTCACTCTTAACAGCTTTGTGTTTCACCAGCAAATGGGTCACTAACTTGTTCATTTTTGTTTCATTCTCAGGTTTCCCTCTGATATTTTTTGGTTTTTAAATTAGCAGTCAAAGTTGATTTTGTCTAGCAGTCGTGTCCATGTCAAACTCTAGCTCCAAAAACTAACACTGTGCACCGTCCCCCACCCACTTGACCCAATCCAGGCCAACCTGGGGAATCCAAGATCCACCCTCAAATCAATTTGGGTGTGGGGCTAATGTTTAATAGGATTTTTAAACCCTAATTAAACATAGGGACAGGAGCTTCCTCCTTCTCCATCCACCAGCCACGCAATAGACAGGAGGGTTCAATCTTGCTTGGTGCCGCTTCACCAGTGTGTTCCCTGAGGGGAATTTGCTGGTGTTGCCTACATCTTGCCTCCAAATGCCATGTTACCAGAGCAATCCACTTTTGGGGAAGGAAGTCTTGAGGAACATTTTTGCAAAATTCAGGGGAGACACATTTAAGTTTGTGCATTATTTCATGAAGTGCAGATGAAGCAGGTTTTCATTAGAATGTGAACCACACTGGATTTCCCTCCCATCCTCAGTTCAAAGTCCATTTGGACACCTTTAGCCAAAGTGATACCATGCATCCCTAAGGTCAGAAATGTCCTGAGAATGTTAGGTGTTAGCAACCTTGCAAGCCCACAGTCAGCAGAGGGCAGCATTAAGAGCAAGAGATAGTGTATTTTCCCCTATGTGGTTTCCTGCCAAACTCGCAAGCTCCACCCCTTCCTCCTCTCTTGCAGGAGACAGCCACGAGAGAGTAGCTCCACCATGTTGACTTAGAATTCAAAGCTATCCTTATAAATATGAAGTAAGTGTAAATAAAAATACATTTTCTTCTTTATCAACGAAACCTCAGTTTTATTTACTCTTTTATGCAATACTAGTAATATGTGAATGGGACAAGTGGTGGAGGGAGTGGATAGCTCCAGCTCCCGTCCCTCCAACTTTCCTATATAAACCTAATTAAAAAAGAAAATCAAGTAGAACATTGCACGGGAAATTAGTCTAGCAGCATCTGAAGGGCAGCATGCTCCCCATCCCTATTCAAGGCAGCAGCATGAGGAGACTTAGCACTTGGACAGCTGATACAACTACCACCCTAATCAACCTGCTTCCATCACCCCTTATCTTATCTCAGGTTCTGCCTAGTCAAGCACCTGTTCACATCTGCTGTGTTGCTACCTGCACCCAACTTCCTCCTGTTGCTTTCTGAACTTCAGCAGATGCTTTTGAAACATGGCTCAGTTGCTGGAAACTGCAGTAGGGAAGAGATGCTGTTTCATTCAGGTGCTGTTTGCTGTCTACTAATTGGGACATCCTGGGCTAGAAGGACTAATCAGCTTACAATATATATACCCCACCTTTTCCCCTGAAGGGATTCAAGGCTTACAGATGAAAACGAGAACTGCTAAAAAAAGAAAAACCAATCATTAAAATACAATTAAACATTGATAGAATTAAAACTATATATTATTTAAACTGCAGGTGGTGACAGCAGTCACGAAATTAAAGACGCCTGCTTCTTGGGAGAAACGTGATGACAAACCTAGACAGCATCTTAAAAAGCAGAGACATCACCTTGCCGACAAAGGTCCATATAGTTAAAGCTATGGTTTTCCCAGTGGTGATGTATGGAAGTGAGAGCTGGACCATAAAGAAGGCTGATCACCAAAGAATGGATGCTTTTGAATTATGGTGCTGGAGGAGACTCTTGAGAGTCCCATGGACTGCAAGAAGATCAAACCTATCCATTCTGAAGGAAATCAGTCCTGAGTGCTCCCTGGAAGGACAGATCCTGAAGTTGAGGCTCCAATACTCTGGCCACCTCATGAGAAGAGAAGACTCCCTGGGAAAGACCCTGATGTTGGGAAAGATGGAGGGCACAAGGAGAAGGGGACGACAGAGGACGAGATGGTTGGACAGTATTCTCGAAGCTACCAGCATGAGTTTGACCAAACTGAGGGAGGCAGTGGAAAACAGGAGTTCTTGTTATGCTCTGGTCCATGGGGTTACGAAGAGTCAGACACAACTAAACAACAACAACAACAACAATTTAAACTATATTAAATATGTTTAAACATACCAGGATTTACAATAAAAACAGCACAACACCAGCCCTTGAATTAAAAGCAGCCAGTCCCCAAAAGCCTGTTGGAGCATAAAAGTCTTCACCTGCCAGGGGAAGGACAGCAAGGAAGGAGCCAGTCTGGCTTCTCCAGGGTGGGAGTTCCAATGTCTGGGAGCAGACATTAAGAATACTTCTCTTGGACTCTGGAAGCTTGTGGCCAAATCCCCACTAGAGCCTTACAGTACCCCACTCTGCTTATTTCTTTTACCTCATCTCACATCCTCCTTGACCCTCAATTATGAGATTGCAAGACATAATTTCCACTTGCATTGAGGAACCTCAGGCCACCTGGAGATTCTTCCTAGACCACACAACCCTTCACAGCCACACCTGCTTCTCCCAGGTCACTCCCCTCACTGACTTCACTTCACATCCCCCTTTTGTTTTCTTTGCTGGAGTTGAACTCTGAACATGACTCTTACATGTCTGGGTAGAGGGCAGAGAGGGATGTGTGAGGGTAAAGAAACCAGTCTACTGTGTAATGGTAAAATTCGCATTTGTTGCTTTGCCTACTTTTCCTTCTGGCCCCATCCACCACTGGTATGTGACCCCCAGAAAATTACCCAGAAAGCATGTGGCCCTTGGGCAGAAAAGGTTCCCCCACCCCAATATATGGTCTCTTTTGAAGGAAGATATAGGATAGAAAATTAATAAATAAATTAGTATAAGAAATATAGTTTTACAGTTTTTCAGAAACCTAAAGCAAATCCCTTTTAAGCTTTAGAAAGCAGAGAGGACTTATATTCCAACAAGCAAATTGTGTGTTTCTAGCCTTGCAGGCTTATGAGGTTCTCACTAGCCTTTTCATTCAGCAAAATCTTTAGGGCTCACATCCTGTTTTTGAATCTGATATATACTAAACCAGTTTGTGGGTTCTGTATGCACCAGAAGATTCCATTCATGCCAAAAGCTTAAAGTCTGAAAAACGGTGGAATTGATCACAGCTACTTTATTCCCTCTCAAGTTCTTATTCCCTCCCCTCCCTTCAGAATCTCCTGACGCACAGCAAATTAGCACGTAAAGAAGAACCAACATGAGAACTCCTCTCTTGTTGTGCTAACTTTCTACATGGGGACCACTCTCAACATACGGATTAATACATTTATTAATTATTAATACACTGGCATTTTAAAGTAGAACAGTCCCACCTAGGAGAGTTGTTTGATTTGCATCTTCTAACTAACATATCGATTGACATACCAAATTGCATGGCTGGAAGGGCCATAAAGGCAATCTCTGACCCAATCATACATCTAATGCAAGGTTTCCCAAACTTAGGTCTCTAGCTGTTGTTGGACTTTGATTCCCATCAACCCTGACCACTGGTCCTGGTAAATAGGGGGGATGGTAGCTATACGTAGTCCAAAACCAGCTGGAGACCCAAGTTTGGGAAACCCTGATCTAAAGATAGGCTCATCACCTCCTTACCTGACCCACCTCATTTCCCAGGGCAACCTACCTAGACAATAGGTAGGCTGATTACACATTTGGATGTTGCTGCACAAATAATGGTCCTGGCCCCTTGACCAACTGTACTAAAGGTAAAGGTAAAGGGACCCCTGACCATTAGGTCCAGTCGTGGCCAACTCTGGGGTTGCGGCGCTCATCTCGCTTTATTGGCCAAGGGAGCCGGCGCACAGCTTCCGGGTCATGTGGCTAGCATGACTAAACTGCTTCTGGCGAAACAGAGCAGTGCATGGAAATGCCATTTACCTTCCCACTGGAGCGGTATCTATTTACCTACTAGCACTTTGACGTGCTTTCAAGCTGCTAGGTTGGCAGGAGCAGGGATGGAGCAACGGGAGCTCACTCCGTCATGGGGATCCGAACCACCAACCTTCTGATCGGCAAGTCCTAGGCTCTGGTTTAACCCACAGCACCACCCGTGTCCCAACTGTACTACTGAATATATAAACTAATCTACAGTCTTCAGGGCATTACTTCCCAACACAACCTGAACTCTAAACCTGAAGAGTTTTGTAATTCCCCCTGCTAAACATTGATTGTTTGTGTGAGAGTGGAATCCCAATAAGAAGGAGAGGTCTCATTGTAAACCTGTCTTCCACCTCTGGTAGCCAGGTGTGGAAATTGTTTCTCTGCTAAGGTTACGTTCCCATCCTGCCAGTGCTTATCTCTTCAGATTATTTAGAACTGCTTATTTTAGTGGGTTGCATTTTCTCCCCAGCAAAAGTGGAACCAGTTATACTTTCAGCGCATTAAACTGATCCAAGACTGTGCCATAAATAAATTACCAGTTGCTTTAAAACAATAGCCATTGGGAGCAGTGGGAGCACTACATACTGCTTTGTGTGCTCTTGCAAGGGGATGAAATAAGACACAGTAGTGAAATAGGAGCTGGCAGGCAGCGGGGGGGGGGGGGGAGTTGCAAGTGCACACACCCCTCTGTCCAGGCAGTTTCTTGGCAGTCCCAGGCAAGTCTAGTCAGTCAGGAGTAAGCCACACTAAGTTCAATAGCACTTGTTCCCGGGTAACTGTGTGTCAAGTTGAAGCCTAAATGTGCTACTGGCTGGGTTGTATTCAGACTTCCTCATAAGGGGATGCTGAAAATGGGAGGTGATACAAGGAGGGCTGAATGTGGTGCAATCTGGCTGGTGTGTCCCATGCGCTTTCTCGTGCACAATCCACAGCCTATTCTGATGCATGTTCTTGGCGCATCCTCTTTTCATTTACTCAGAAGTGAGTTCAATGGGACTTATCCCAAATACAGTCCTCTAGACCTTGCTAGTTGGAGGCCACCATTGCCACTGTCCTCAGTGACACTTCTTTTACCCAGCCATATCCCCTTCCCAGCCTTACATCATACCCTCTTTGAGCATCACCCCCCTCCCCAGACTCTGACTCCCCAGCTGAGATATGTCCTTAAACTTGGATGGTGCCTTTTTGTTGCCTGGGTGGAAAACAGAGAGGGAAGTGTGAGTGAAACTAGTCTACTGTACAAAGCAGGGGTGTAGCGTGGCGGGATCAGGGGTTCCATAGCCTTGAGCACATGATTTTGAAGGGGCGCGAACCAGGCACCCTCATTCAGGGATCCCCATCCCAGCCTGCCTGCTGTTGGGGGGTCTCTGGGTCCTAGAGCCCAGCCTGGCCTCACTGCTGTGTCCCTGGCTCCCTTGCTGAATGATCTCCCAGTGTTGCGGGGATTCTCCTGCACAGGCAGGCAGGTGGTGTAGTGTAGCCCCACTTGTCTGAGTGGGGGAGCTTTATTTTATTTTATTATTATTTTAGTCTGAAACCAGTTCCCCATCCATGGTGTTTAAGACTGTAGTGTTGTGAATCTAATCTTACTTCATTGTGAGTAATTCTATTAAGCAAACCGGGAGTTAGTTTGGAGCAAACACTCATAAGGTCAGGCTACTGCTCTCTCTCCCATGGGACTGAGTGGTAGATGCAACATGATCCTTCAGGCATTTCCTCAGACACATTTTCTGTTATGTCTGATGGGGTGTTTAGTTAGGAATACAACTTTAAATGACTTAGATTTTAATAGTCGAAAACAACCTCTCCTCTGTGAAAAAGCTGCTTATCAAAAACCCTGTGATAGTTTCCTTTAAGATTCCAACTTTCACTTTAGGCAGAATTCAAGTGCAATCTTCAAAGTGGATTTCACAGCATTGATGCATTTTAACTGTGTGATAGTTCTGAATTAAGACTGTAAGCCTAAGCACACTTAGGTGAGAGTAAACCCTTCTGAACACAATATTAACCATATGGAGAACAGATCCCCATTGAAAATCATCGACATGCTTAACTTAGGTCCAATAGTTTCAATGGGTCTACTCCAAGTAGAATTGTTGGATCCAACCCAGTGGGTATGGCTTCTGAATGAAATAGGACCAGCCAGCCTCAGATCCATACTACATCACACGACTTCTGAAGTACTTGGGAAAGCGGGCAAGAAAATGTTCCATTAATAAAAACCTACAGCCTGTCCTGAAAGTTATTATACAACTGCATGTAGCTGGCAAGTTGAGAAGCTAGATCCAGCTACTTAGCCAAGCCAAGGGTTACAGACCCATTTTTCTTCTCATTCAACTCATGAGATCCCATGCTTGCACAAATGCACTATTCAGCCAGCTGGTGCACAGAAAAGTGTAGAGATGAATAAAACTATCAGAGTGATAGGCTGCTCAGTGTGGAAAAAAAGCAGCTTGCTTCAAGAGCTGTGGAGAGGTGGGAGAAGAGAAGCATTTTCCATCCTCTGGCACAGATCACCCTCTGTTTTCAATAGCCAAATGAAAGAAAGATACATGCTGAACTTTGCTTTTAAATTTTTTAGTCTGGAAGCCAGGCGCACACATTTCAGGAGGAAATTGGAATCCACCGCCAAACGGGCTTCTTTCTTTCTTTCTTTCTTTCTTTCTTTCTTTCTTTCTTTCTTTCTTTACAATGAACAAGGTTCATTTGCATCTTTAAAAGGTTACATTCCCAATGCTATCAGTTAATCTCCATCACCCCTTGAAGTCTCAGAAACATGAATGACTCCCCCATCTCCCCATCCTCACTTGCCATTTTCATTGTGTGTTTGCTTTGCTACTTTAATTGGGGTGTGTGTGCCTGTGTGTGTGTGTGTGTGTGTGTGTGTGTGTGTGTGTGCATGCACACCCTCCATTAGCATGCCTTCATCTCTCATTCATTCATTGGCTAATTTATGCATCCACTGAAAACACCATAGAAACACAGATCTGATCCCATCTGGCATTACACAAAATAAACAAACTTTTAAATTTCTGCATATCTATATCTGTATCTGTATCATCTATATCTTTATCACCTAGTAATCTCAAAAGCATCTCCAGTTCCAAACTCCCGCAACTCAGAAAAAAAGAACCATAAAAAAATTGAACCTATTCTAACACATTCACTTTTCCATCTCCTGAAAAATGTCATGCTCAATGTTGGAGAGAAGACTTACCTGCTTGCCTTTGATATGTGTTAGTTCCTTGTGCTGTGTCAAGTCTCCAGGGGATAAATAGGATGCTTTACTCTTGTCCGCTTCTGTCTTGAGGGGGGAAAATCAGAAAACTTGTCCCATCTATGGTATAGACGGGACAAGTCAGAGAGAGAAAGACAGAGAGAGGGGAAAAGAGAGGGAGGGAGAATGTTTGACAGTAAGGCAAACTCTGGTTGGAGTAAGCAGTTTCTGCTGGTTTATATAGCTGAGTAGATCCTTAGCTCATTCCACTGTAATGGGATGCCTTCAAGGCACAGACTCTGTAGTTTTCAAGTTGGCAAATTAAAGGCACAGGTCCTCTCTGGACCCTGCGCTTGCTTGTGTGGAAGACACAGGCACTCACATATATAGGCACGGAGGCACAAAAGGCATTTGCATGTAATTTATGATGAGAGGAAGGCATAACCGCACCCCCTTTCCTCCCCACTAAGGGACTGTGTGTGTGTGTGTGTGTGTGTGTGTGTGTGTGTGTGTGTAGGAAACTCAGCTCAAGGCATCAAATGATTCAGAGGGGAGAGCATTTCCCCAAGGAATATTGCACATTTCATTATATTTTTGTAAACACCCACCCACCCACACCCACCCCACACACCCCATCAGATCACTAAGGCTGCCAGGACTCTCCAGCACAGTCCTCTTAAGGCAGCACCATATATCCAGTGTGTGCATGTGTACACACACAAATGTGAACTAGTTTTCCAGTGCTCATGAAAAGTATATGCTTTGTTGATAGCTGGGGCATCTCAAAAGCAGATGCTTAGGTGAATAGAGTCAGCTGCGGTTTTTATTCGAGGAATTTTATGCCTTGCGCAACCTGCTGGAGTTGGGGCTACACTTGGTCTACAGGTGCCTCTCCCAGAGTTTTGACAGTGGCAGGCACTCACTGACCCCCGTGCTGACAGCTACCAAGCTGGGCACGGTCTAGGTAGAGAGCCTGCCCTACACTCAGTGTCTCAGCTTGATCAAGTCCCAGACCTCTTAGAATCATAGAATTGTAGAGTTGGAAAGAACCACGAGGGCCATCCCGTCCAACCCCCTGCAATGAAGGAATCTTTTTACCCTATGTGGGGCTCAAACCCATGACCCTGCCGATAAGAGTTTCATGCTCTATTGACTGAGCTACCTTCTATTGTGCCAAGGTCATTCACAACACCCTTGTGGAGTGCTCAAACAAGATCATGGGCAAAGCCCCATCCCAGGGGGTCCTTGAGGGCTGCCTTCAAGGTGTTTCTGCCAGATGTTTCAGCTTGAATTGCTGGGCGAGTGTCAGTTCCCAATGTGACCAGAAGGAGGCAGTCCTGTCAACAGAGACAGACAATGAGCAGAGATTCTCGTGGTCCTACCTTCTCTCCATTCCTTTATAAAATCATCCCCATTTTAATATTTTAATGGGGTGAGGGATGTTTCAAATCATTTTTAAATTGTTATGTGTACTTTTTAAGTTAGTTTTCTATAAGTTCATTTGTTTTTAAGGGGAGAGGGCCAGGGCTGCCTCAAAAGTACGGCCTAGCCAATATAATGGCTGGGGAAGTAGAACTTGGGTGGATAAAATGGCCCTACTCAAAGCCTTGGACATGCCTTTACCTCTGTGCACATGGGTGGTCTGACACTAAGTAAAAGTGAAACAAAAGAAGTGCCATGGTCAGATCACTTCCTGGCGCAACTAGACTTCTGTGCAACCCTTCCCCTCTGAAAGGAGGTGGCACCAATTTGAATGGTCCAAATAGTAGGGGATACATTATCCCATGTTGATGGCCTCCCATCTGATTCCCTGGAATGCGGAGTTAACCAGGGCTACCAACTGTCTGTCTCCAAAGTGCCCTCTCTGCAGCAGCAGAGGAAGCTGCTTGGGTGCCGCGGGGCCTCAAGAGTATGCCTGCCTCCTCCCACTCAGCCACCCTACAGCTGGGAGGGGGGGAAGGCAGCGGGCGGACCGTTTGGGCAGCGTGGAGCCTGCGCACACCCAAGCCACCGCGTCTCTCTCAGGAGAGACACGTGGCTCGGGTGCGCTGCAGGCCCCGCGGTGAGTGCCGCCCGGCATTTCATCAGCCCCTCAGTGGTGATACCTGGGGCAGCCCACACCCACCACCCACCCCTTCCTCGGTCTCTGCCTCTCTGATGCTGCAGAGAGAGCACTTTGGAGACAGACAGTTGGTAGTCCTGGTTAACTCCGCATTCCAGGGAATCAGATGGGATGCCATCAACATGGGATCAGGAAAAACTGGGGGGATGGGGACCATGGGGTGATAAAATAATCACTGAGACTGCTAGAGCACCATTGGTGAAAACACAGGTTAGAGTTCAATGTTGAGCCTACCAAGTGGCAATAATGATAGTAAAGAAGGCCTTCTTCATCATTTCTTTTGCATCTGCTGAAAACAGTTCCAGGAGACTCTTTCATGTAGTTTAACAGTACCACCTTCTCCATCAGGGTCCTGTAAGGACTCCAAAAATTATTTTGCAAAGTCCCCTCCCCCCCAAATAAACTCGCTCAAATTTGGAAAGAGGTTGACTCCACCACAGGGTTCCCAACCCATTGTGTGTGTGTGTGTGTGTGTGTGTGTGTGTGTGTGTATATATATATATATATATATATATATATATATATATATATATATCTCGCTTTGCTGATTCAGCCACTCCACAGCCCCTGTGTGGGTTTGCAATGAATCATCTAGCAGCAGCAGCTTTTAACTGCTCTACAAAGCATTTAACAATGTGTGGGGCAAGGTGAGAGGAGGGAGCCACTTACTCTGATGGATGGATGTCTGATAACTTTACATGCAGTTCTCACTTCCGACAGAAGCACACATGCTGGAGCCATTAGCCAACTAGTTTCGGGGGGGGGGGGGGTTGGAGTGGAGAGAGAGAGAGAGAGATTCACTGTTTTCTTGGGATGTCCCTAAAGTAGGGTGATACAGTAGGATGCAGGGAAAGAAAAGGCTGAATTTGCTGAGGAACACAAGGAAACCACTGGAGAAAACAAAGCATTCAGGGGCACAACTGAGAGGCCCCATCATGCGTTGATATTAATATGGTTTGCAGAACAGACATTATCTCTGTGGAGCCAGAAAAAAAATGAAGCTGCAAAACCCCATCCAGTCAGTCCAGCGTCCTGATCTCACAGTGGCTGGCCTAATGCCTGAAAAGCCCAAGAGCAGACCCTGAGCACAACAGCGATCCCAACATCTGTGATTTGCAGCAACTGGTATTCAGGCATACCTTCACTGACTGTGGAGAGTGGAGTATTCATCATGGCCATCAACAGACTTCTCCTCTGTTGATTTGTATAACCCTCTTTAAATAAAAATAAAAATACACTTTTTATTTCATTTCATTAAAAAAAATTATTAAAGATTTCTTAGTTTACGAAAATACGTGCATTGTGTCTTTTCAAGTTGTGTTTTCTACAGATAAGTTTCATTTGTTGTGAGACATTAGTGTTGCATGCAGTATTAGGTTGGGAAGAAAAGGGGGAGAGGGGAGGGGGAGTGGTGAGTGGGGTGGGGTGGTAATGCTTCTATTCTACTACTTAGTGTATGTGGGGAGGGGGTTGTGTCAGGGTCACTTGTATGGGTTCTCTTACTATTCACTTGTTGTATTTCCTTGGTGGTGAGAGAGGTTGGGGGGGTGGCCTAGGAGGTGGTTGGTTGTCTTTGGTTGGCTGTAGTGAGATTTGTTTATGTGTGGGAGTGGGGGTAGGTGGATTTTAGTGTACTCATTGAATACAACACTCTTCACATCTGGTGCAGCATAATGGTTAGAATAAGGGTGGAGAACTGTTCTGAGTCTGAAGGATATATTATGCTACCTAATGGGCAGCTTCTCAAGTGCCTTTGCCTGGTTGGGACGTGTCCTTGAACCGTGCTCATTAACACCTCTTGCTTTCCTGGATATACAGTGGAGAGCTGCATGTTTAGAAACTTTTGGCTTTTGTGTGGTTGGAACGTAGCTAACTGTACAAAAGTGAGAGCCTTATCTGTTGTCCTGCCCATCTTTGGCTCCACCTTCTCCCACAATTAGCATGCAGCCTATGGAAGATTGCCCATAGGGATGGATCTGTCAGTTCTGGTTCTCTTTGTCTCTCCTTTTCCCCATCTTAAATTCAGTTCTTAATGTTGCTGCAGGAATTTACCCCTTCTATACATATAAAAAATTATTCATGTTTTAGTGCAATTTTCTCTTAATAAACACATTTTTTGTAGGCAATTTGCTAGTCATGCAGCTTTTTTCAAGGCATTTAACTTGATATAATGCATGTTCCAAGCTATTTTCATTAATTTATTCATTTTTTATGCACACTCCCCCCTAATTTATACATTTTTGCACACATTGTTTAACTGGAGAACTGCATAACAAAATTCAGAGAAGTGCTGATTTCAAAGAATGTCTGTGTTTCAGTTCTCATATTGTTTTGGAAACTGTAAATAGAATTTCTCCCCCATCTCTACCAGTAGTTCAATGACAGGTACTGAAGTGCTGAGTATTTTTGCCAGGCCAGAAGTGTCTTTGAACTCTGATGTGGATGGAGGACAGAGAGAGGTGTGCGAGTAAGTGTAGAAACTAGCCTACTGTACAAATCTAAAATGTACATTCATTTCTCTGCCCACTTTTGTCTCTGGTCCAACCCACTATTTGAATGAAAAGGTTCTCCGAAGGGAATGTGGCCCCTGGGCTGAAAGAGTTTCTATACCCCAGCCGTAAGCTTTCCTCAAACAATGAAGTCGTTCCAAGCTTCTGTTGATTTTCCTGGCCCTTTTCAACACCTACTCCAGCCCCGCATATCTGGAAAGTAAGCCACATGGGACAAGATCCTCTGATTAAGCCGTATAGTGTGTACAGTTCCTTCAGCCCTTGTGTTTTCTTCTGGGCCATGTATGGTTCTCCAGTTCCTGTCATGGTGGGAGGCCGTGGCTGATGAGGTCATTCCCGAAAGGCAGACAAAGAGAGCATAGGGAGGCATAATGCCTCATGTTTCTCTCTGCATTTCCGGCACAGCAGCGTACACCTCTGCTCATATCCTGCCTCGACGTCTTTGGGGACGAGAAGGAAACCTCCAAGCATATGGGATTTGACTTGTTCACATTTTCTGTGGTTAACTTGTGTGTGTGTGTGTTTAAATTATTATTAAAGACAGCTGCCATCCCAAAATCCCTTCCAGCAGATTTCAGTAGCTCCGTTGCAATGCTCTGATGACAGATTCTCTGCAATCTTTTCCCGTTGCTCAGCTCAGACTTGCAGAGCAGGGAAAGAGAGAATGTTTGGCAGTCCAGAAGGAATGAGTAAGCTGTCATTATGTTCGCTGTGCACGATTATGGAGAATTAAGATATAATCTCTCTCCCTACCCCCCCCCCACCCCAAGAACAACTCCCTATCACCTTGTTTTTCCAGGTAGGAAGATGGTGGTGAAATCCAGTGCAAAGCTAACATCAGATTGAATCCTGGTAAGATGGAGAGGCTGTGACTAGATAATTCTCAAATCTGAGAATGAGGGAGGCAACCTTCCCTCTATGGTACATTATTCCTATAGCCTATACACAACTGGTGTTGTAGTTAGAGCATTGGACTAGGATCTGGGAGACCAGAGTTCAAAGCTCAATGGGAAACCACATTACTGTCTCTCAACCCAATCTACCTCACAGGGTTCTGTAGAGGGAAAAATGGAGAACGGCCAACAATGAAATCGATTCTACATTTAAATGTGAACCTTCCTAATTTCACTTTCCAAAGCAATAAGTGAACTGAAACACAGGTACGCTTTGGATATCATCACCAAAGCTTCTGATTGGCTGCTTGCCTGGCTATGGCACTTGAGTCTCTTTTCTTGCACCACTTTCAAGTGCTTTGGCGCAAGAGTGTGAAGATGCAGAGTGGGTTTGGAGGGGCTGCGGCACAGAAAGGAGAAGACAGCTGCAATAATAATAATAACAACAACAATGCTATCATTTATACACTGTTCATCTAGCTGGGTTTCCCTAGCCACTCTGGGCGGTTTACAGCATATCTAAAAACATCATAAAAACATCAAGCTTTGAAAACCTCCCAATACAGGGCTGCCTTCAGATGTCTTCTAAAAGCTGTGTAATTCTTTATCTCCTTGACATCTGTAGGAAGGGTGTTCCACAGGAAAGGTGCCACTACTGAGAAGGTCCCCTGCCAACAGTGCGTGTTTATTTGTCATTTGGAAAACCCATTGAATTGGGGTTGTATGTGTGTGTGTCATGCACGTGCTGGGGCGATTTTGAATTCCCCTGTGTGAGAGAGAGGGAAAGAGCGGAGGAAGGGAGACAGAGAGACAGGCAGTCACCTCTCAGCACCCGACTGCAGCAGCACTTCCTGATTGAAGCCCCCCAGGACAAAATCGATAGTGCCTCTCTCTCACTCTCTCTCGGGCTCCCTCCCCTTCCTCCCCCAGTGTGCCCTCCTCCGCATCCCCCTCTCCCACTCTCTTTTGCCATCCAACGATCCCTCCCCACACCACACAACCCCCTTTCTTTTCTCTTTTGTGGGCATCCTCCAGAAAATGAGGCTATCTTTGGCTCTGGGAGACTCTTCTTCTCCCCAAGTGGGACTTACCGATTTAATCTCCCTCCTCCCTCCTTTACCCCAATCTCTGCTGCGCTCCCTGATTTTTCCCCCAAACGAGTTTTCCTCCTGCTTCGATTTCTGATCGCTCCCATTTGCTTGCTCTCCCTTTTTCTGTTGCTTCATTCCCTTGCCCCCATCCCAGCCTCTCGCCATTGTATACCTTTTTCAGTGCTTCCCTTGCCCCTACCGCCCCCCAGCACTCCCCTCTCCTCCTCCAGACCCTCTTCCTTTCCTTCCCTCTCTCTTCTCCTTCTGCTGGGATCCCTCTTCCATTCGCTCCCCTGACTCCCTCGTCCTGCCAAGGGCTTTCCCCTCCCCCCTCCAAGTCCAGAGTTCTACCCCTACACTACACTACACTGCCCAGCCTCTGCCTAATGCTGAGTGAGAGCCTCATCCAGGCTCTGTCCATCTCTTGAAACCTCTCCCTGATCGTGCAATCTTCTGCTTGTTTTAGGGCCGTAGCTCAGTGGCAGAGCATCTGCTCTGAATGCAGAAGGCCCCAGATTCAATCCTTGGCATCTCCAGGTGGGCCTGGGTAAAGAGTCCCTGCCTGAAACCCTGGAGAGCTGCTGCCAGTCAGTGTAAACAATACTGACCTAGAAGGCTGTGAACTCTTTTTTGCTTTTTAGAATTTGGCAACCCTAAAAATATCTATCTATACTGATGGTGGCTCTCCAGAATTTTAAACAGGGTTTTCTCCTAGGTCTACCTGAAGATGCTGAAGATTGAAGCTGGGACCCTCTGTGTGCAAAGGAGATGCTTCACCATTGAACTATGGCAATTCCCCAAAGGGACTATCAAGGGGAGTTGGGATGAAGAATTCAGACCCTGTTGTGCTCCCATCATGTTGGTGGTGGTAGGTTAGGGAAAAGGGAATGATTTTGAATTTATTTTCTTCTGCAATGTGTGGCATCAGGACATGTGCAGTTTTAAATTGTGCAAAAGAGACTGTAATGATTCATTTTTGTGTTTCAATTACCCTATCTCAAGGAGCAGATTTCAACACACTGGCTACCAAATTGAATTTGAAGAGCTTCCTGTAGTACGTTGCTATATTAATACTATCCCATTGTTTGTTTTGTTTTATTTTCTACATTATTATTTTTTTGCAGTCATACTGCATCATGGGTCCTGTGAAGGTTAGCAAGGATTCGTTGCCCGATCTGCTTCCAGTCATGGTGGATGGTCTGCTGGAGACACCTAGCTTGGTTGTCCTGGGGGATTTTAACATCCATGCCGACACAACCTTACAAGGGGCTGCTCGGGACTTCGTGGAAAGCACGGCGTCCATGAGGCTGTCCCTGAGTAAGTTTGGCCCAACTTGTAGCTGCAGACACGCCTTAGACATGGTGTTCACCTCTATGGATCTGGGTGATCTGACACTAAGTAAAAGTGAAATAAAAGAAGGGCCATGGTCACTTCCTGGTGAAACTGGACTTCTCCGCAACCCTTCCCCTCTGCAGGGAGGTGGGACTGATTCAGATGTTCCACCCCCTCCACTTAATGGATACAAATGGTTTCCAAAGAGTGGTAGGTGATGTTTTATCCCATATTGATGGCCTTTCAGCTGATTCCCTGGTGACCTGCTAGAATATGGAGTTAAAAAGGGCTATCGACTGTCTGGCTCCGAAGTGCCCTCTCCAATTGCATGGAGCCCAGACAGCCCTATGGTTTCCACCAGAGCTGAGGGTGATGAATCAATTGCTGAGACAGCTAGAGCGCCAGTGGCAGAAAACTTATTCTGAATCAGACCAGATATGGGTTAGAGCTCAACAACAAGCCTACCAAGTGGTGATATCAACAGCAAAGAGGATCTTCTTCACTGCCTCTATTGCATCTGCAGAAAACAGCAGCAGGAGACTCAGGTGGTTCCCTCACCGCGAGAAGTGAAGTTACAGGGAACCAGGCAGAGGGCCTTCTCAGTAGTGGCGCCCACCCTGTGGGATGCCCTCCCATCAGATATCAAGAAAATAAACAACTGTCTGACTTTTAAAAGACATCTGAAGGCAGCCCTATATCGGGAAATTTTTAATGTCCAATTTTTTTAAAAAAATTATGTGCTGTAAGCCACCCAGAGTGGCTGGGGGAACCCAGCCAGATGGGTGGGGTATAAATAATAAAGCCATTATTATTATTATTATTATTATTATTATTATTATTATTATTATTATTATACAAATAGGTTATTACTGCTATGCACTGAATCATTTCCCGCCCCCAGAAGCCCACTTACCATGCAGCAACATTCCACCTAGTGAAGTCTCAGATGGAAAGGGATGCACACAAAGACAGATGATGAAAGGACACCTCCCTACACACAACAGGGGATGTGCATGGTAACAGTTGAAGACAAACAGCCCCAACAAGAGGCAAGGGTTTCAGAAGAGGCAAGTCCTTTTGATCTCTTTTGACCTCTACAACTATTTACAATGGAGGTTGCTGTCATCACCCGTGACTCTTTCCTTGATTGTTTTCCATTCCTCCATCACACAGCCCCTGGTGCTTCCCTCTTGCATTTGATCAGGTCTAATCTGCTACTGCCAAGCACCAGGTGTGCACATGGTTGCCATGACACATTGCTATTCTGGCTTCCTCTAGGTCCCAGTGCCCATCAATTCCCCTAAACACCCTGTTATTTGGCTCCCCTGGCTTTTACATCACAGTCACAAGGAGGGGGAAATGGTTCATGTCAGCATGACTCATTAATGGAAGCACTGAAGGCATGGGATATTTTGGATTAGTTGCCAGAGACAGCATTATTTCATTAATCTATTGCAATGCATAGGGGATTTTCCTGTGTTTGTTTTGCTAACCATTGTTTAGAAAAGTTGTAATATTTGGATTAACTTGATTAATCATTAGAATAACAACTAAATTAAGAAATCAAGAAAGATACCAGTGGAACCCACTGGAATTGTATATTAAAGAGGAAATAGAAATCTCATATGAGAGTCTTGATTGCATGCTGTTGAAGACCATGTGACAATTTCTTTTTAAACATTATTCTATTTATATAGTAAACAATATAACTATCTATACATGACGTTACAACTTTTGCTTTAACTCTTTTCCCTACAAAATCTTTTTTCTGACATGCAGTTTGATAAAAAAAATGAGAAATCTAATGCATTCAAGCTTTATTCATGACAAATGTTTCAACAACAGCAACAATCTTTATTACGGCCCAGAGACAAATCGTTACAAAGCAATACACAATTCATACAGCCTACCTCCAGGTACTACTCTGGTTTCTCTTCAGATCGTATAATGTTTTAACTCTCCTTAAAACATTCTAATACTTAGATTTTTGCGCTTCTTCTAACTTGCCTAATCATTTCTCTCCATATTACTAACATTGTCTTTTCCATGTCTGACAACACTAATAATTTCATAGCGTTGCATCAGTAGTCTGTATAAGCAGGTTAGGCAGCATCTAATCAATCCAATATTAACAGAACAACCTGGAATTGCTGACTCTTTTCATGTCAAGATTCTACTTGAGGATAAGATTGATACTATTACATAGGGTTGCCATACATCTGGGCAGATTTTTATATTTTACAAGAAATATCCAGGGGGCTGGGTTTCTGTTTGTTTGGGTGGTATGTGCAGGCTCGTGAAGGTGACAACCTTGAGTCAGTCACGACTGGACCTAATGGTCAGGGGTCCCTTTTCCTTTAACTTTACCTTACTGTGTATTTTGGGTCAATGGACCACAATAAAGCTCTTTCTGTGTGCGTGCATCTAATGCAAGGCCTATTCAGAGTGGACCCATTGAAATTACCAATGAACATGACTTTGGCCCATTAGTTTTAATGGGTGAAATCTAAGGAGGACTAGCATTGGAGACAACCCATATTTGTCACAATATAGGATCAAAAGAAAAGGAGGACTATCTGGATCAACATTCAGAAGTAGTAGGACAAAATGTTTTATTTATCTGTTCATTTGTTCATTATTTTATTTATTTGAATACTTTTATACCGCTTTTCGCAATATGTATCAAAGTGATACACATCAAAGGAAAGCAATAAAACTTAATAAAACAACATCGGAAATATGTACATTATATAGCAGACTGATAATAAATAACAAAAAGGGAGCTGGTTGGAGGGTATGCAACTTTCCCCACATGCTCTCATAGTGACATGCACACCCCTCTCTACCCTCCATCAAGACATGGAAAAGACACTATGAGAGTTGAAGGACACATTCCAACCAGGCAGAAACACAAAGCCAAGCCAGTAAGGGGTGGGGTTTGGGGAGAATTCCAAGGGCCAGTCAGAGACTCCTGGAGGGCCACATGTGAGCCCTCGACCTGAGGTTCATGTTTTGCAGGACACTCTTGCCGTTATTGATTACTTTCTGTATTAGCTGTTCATTCATGGCTCAGGAATGAATCAGTGGCAGGGGCAGGGGGGGACAAGGATTGCATGCAGTTAATTAGAAGCAGATTACTAGCCCTGCCAGACAGAAGCCTAGTCGTGTCTTACACAACCAGTGTGTCTGAACAAGCCCTGGAGGGGAAGTGATGAATTTTTCACACCTGTTCCTTCCAAGATTAATGAGAATGCTCGAGAAACTCACTGAAAGCCCAGAAAAAAAGAGAAAAAAGGCACAATTCCAGTAACTTTTGGCTTTTAATGGACTGAAAATTTCCTGTTAGGACAGACTTTGGGTTATAGCATGGAAAAAAAGAAAAAAGAGAAGGGAAGAGAAAGAAAGAAAGAAAGAAAGAAAGAAAGAAAGAAAGAAAGAAAGAAAAGCAGGCAGTGTGGGAGGAGAGACCTCAAAACGACCCAGTCATTTTGCCTTTCCCAGTACTGGAAAGGATGCATAAGGGATGCCTGGGTTTGTTTCCAGCAAAGTTTCCTTCACCAAAGGCTTTGATAGAGGTGAGACAATGCAGATTGCCCCATTAGCACAGTGGCGGCGTCACAGATGGCGTCAACTGCCACGTTCCATTGAAAATATGTTCCATTCCGGCAGCCACTGCTCTCCACTTTTATGGGAAGAAGGGAAAGGGAGGTTCCCTCCAAAGCCCCTTGGGACTGGAAGAGCGGAAGATGGCACCAGAGCCAATGACAGGCAAAACTAACTAATTCCAGTTCTGTCCCCAACTGCCTTCCTACTGAATTCTGCAGGGGGCAACACTGAAACTAAGGCAAAGGAAGCTGATTAGACTGATTGTAAATAAGGCAGGTAGGATGGGGTTGACTTATGGCTGACTGAGGTTGGTGGGACAGTGCTCTATTTGCTCAAATGCCATGGCTGGCCAACCCATAAGGCAAGGTGAGGCAACTGCCTCAGGTGGCAGGAACTACAGGGGCAGCATATCTAGCCCCCAAGGAGCGCATTGCCCGCTGCTGCTGCCACTGCTATGGTGGCAGTGACAGCTGTGGCACACTACTTGGAGGCCAGATCTGCTGCCCCTGTGGATCCTGTTGCCTTGGCAGCCCCCCCCCCCCGCCTCTGTAATGCTACTTTTAGAGGGACCTCTTGGTGAATAGGAGGCACTGTTGGTCTTCTCCATCCTTGTTTCTGATGTAGAGCTTTGTTGACCCCTTGTTCCTAATCACTTGCCCCTTCTTTCCTGATGGGAGGTGGGAACCATTTTTTGTTTCACCTCAGATGCCAAAATGTCCTAGACTGGCCCTGCCAAATGGACCAACCCCCACTAGTCCATAGAGAGAGAGAGAGAATGAGGTGTCAGTAATCAAAACTACCTCCAAGCATGCACATGTAAGAAGCTGAAAAAAAAGATCCCTCAGCTACATGGATGAGGTCCAACAATGGAAGCCAGATGCACAAAACACTGGAACATTTGTTTTCTTCCCACTAAGTAGCTGTTCCTTCTTTCCATTCCTGGAAAGACTGGAAGCAGAACATTCCTGCGTGGTTGTGGCCACCTTCAAAATCTTTCCACCCCTTCCCTAAAGCAATATTTCCTATAGCTAAATTTTCCAGAGAGATATACATGTACAACTGGCCCCGCCCACATATACTGTGAGTATATGTGTCACAATAAGTTCACAGGATCAGTTATTTTGGAAACAATGGATAAAAAAAAGAAAACTTCAAAAAGTAAGGGTTATATTCAATGCTAGTTCTATTCAAAGCAGGTTAACTAAAAATAATCAATCGCTACTAAGTACTAATTTTGATTGTGATGTTCTGCCTTAAGCTGTCAGACAACAATGCTTCTAAAAACCAGCAGCTGGAAAATACAGTAGGGGAGAGGCCTCTTGTTCTTGGGTCCTGTCTGTGGGTTTCCCTTGCTGGCCACCATCAAAGAGGAGGCTGTAGCAGATGGGCCACTGGCCTTGTTCCAGCAGGGCTATTATTATATTCTTAATGGACAAGGCTCGCCTAGACACATTAATGAGTCTGCTATGAGCTGGAGTAGGCAACCCAAGGCCTGGGGGCCGGATGTGGCCCAATCGCCTTCTAAATCCGGCCCGCAGATGGTCTGGGAATCAGCGTGTTTTTACGTGAGTAGAATGTGTCCTTTTATTTAAAATGCATCTCTGGGTTATTTGTGGGGCCTGCCTGGTGTTTTTACATGAGTAGAATGTATGCTTTTATTTAAAACGCATCTCTGGGTTATTTGTGGGGCATAGGAATTCGTTCATATTCTTTTTTCAAAATATAGTCCGGCCCCCCACAAGGTCTGAGGGACAGTGTACAGGCCCCCTGCTGAAAAAGGTTGCTGACCCCTGGAGTACAGCTTAGCTGGATACTCTCCTAAGTAGCCACCAGCAGCCATTGATCAAGCAAACTGCTTTCCCTTTTTCTTGTTGTGCATTCAGGTGTAATTTTTAATTTATTCTTTCTCTGTAATTTTTTAAAAATGCAATAAATAAATAGTGCTTTTTTGGGTCAGTACGCATCAGCACGGCAAACTGCCACCTCTTTCCTCCCCTGCCACCATCTTGCTGCCACTTCCTGTCTGCCCTCCCTCCCTCCCTCCCACTCACTCACCTCCCCATCTTTGCCACCTTCTCCTCCTCCATTGCTGCTGCCTTCTGCAGCTGCAGGCACAACCTTCCTGAGGGCCATGTCAAATCACCTTCCGGAAAGGTGTCTGGTTACTGTAAAAAGGGCACGCTAGAGCTTTACAACCGTCAGGCACCTTTCTGGAAGGCGCTTTGGTGATAATATGAACAGAGGCACTATGGCCCAACCCTTAATGATCGCCAAAGAGCCTTCCTGAAAGGCGCCTGGCAGTCGTAAGGCTCTGGTGTGTCCTTTTTTTATCGTCAGGTACCTTCCTAGAAGGCACTTTCAGTGTGGTAAGGGTCGCGGCAAAACAACTCTGGGAGGCTGTGCCTGCAGCCACGGGAGACAGCAGCAGCAGAGAAGGAGGAAGCAGCAATGATGCAGGAGGGGAGTGAGCAAGTGGAGGGGGGCAAGCGGCAGCGAGGAGGGTGGTGGGCACATGGTATGTTCTGGCACCTATTTTAGTTCATTTTTTAAAAAAGGACTGGATAAAATTATCCCTGAAACTAATGGCACAGCAATGAGAGGACAACTCAGGTTGGCAACATTCTCCTAAGAAGTGAGTAATGCTGACTTCGTAAAGGCATCCTCACATCATTCCCAAATGCTTTTAATTAAACTTTGGTCTGGTTCACATCCACACTGTCTGGCTAGCCTGTGCCGCAAACAGTCTGCGATGCAGCTACAGCAGAAGCATTGTGAAACCTGGCTCCCCTGTGCTGAGAGACAAGGGCCTTGTTGCCCTTAGCATTCTTGGAGAGGTGAATCAGAGTTGGTGTTGACCCAGCACCTTCCAAAGAACTGTGCTTCAGGGATGCACGCTGGAGAGGTGCCATTGACTTCTGTAGGAACTGCAGTGACTCACTTTATGCTTCCAGGAGCAGCCACTGTTTCCCAAGTCCTATTTCGGTACTGGAGGCTGATGATCTCATTCCGCCAGAATTCAAAGTCCTTCTTCAAATATATTTTTGAGACAATAGGGATGTAGTCAGAAAGAGCTCAGCTGTGAGTATGCTGGTAGATAAATTCCACAAGCCAGGCTTCATTCTCCACCTTCCCCATCACATTGGAGTGTAAATGATGACGAGAGCTTTCAGAAATCTCACATTTGCTAAGGAAGGTGCTGCCTCTAGAGCTGTGGGTTGATGAAAGGTGGTGGGTTTCTCTTCCTCAATCATTGCTTCAGGAGTTGGGTCAGGAGACAATCAAATGACTGAAGCCTTTCAGGGCTTCTGGGTGAATTTGTTAAGAGGCCTTGACAGCCATCTGTGGAATTCTGAAGCAAAGCTGCCACTCCAGAGTCCCTGTCTAACATGACAGGCATGCAGAATGTGTGGGAGGCTGCATCCTTAGGAGCAGAGGGAGAGGGATGAGTGCAGAAGAGTGTTTTTAGCCTGGAAAGTAGCTGCTGCTATGCTGAAGTTTAGGAAGTTGCCTTCTACTGAGTCAGACCACAAGTCCCGTAACCAAGCAGTGGTGGCTGATGAACAGCAGGACTGGTAGGGCACAAGGCAGAGAGGCCAACCGTAAGTAGAGGCTATACCAACGATAGGCAGAATCAGAACCAGTGGCTGGCCGCATCAACTAATTATGGGTCTGGCCCTCCCTGTTGAGCTCTACAAAGAGAACACTGGGATGAAAGGGAGGAATCTGAAATCCAGTGTCGCTCCCTCTGGAATGGATGCAAGAAAGAAGGCAGGTGGAGGGTGAATGACAGCAGTTTGAAGTTGGTGGGTCAGTGCTTCATTTGTCCTAAGGAACCAGCCTCTGCTGTAGTGCCATGTTGTCTACTCTGATTGACAGTGACTCTAGGGTCCCAGGCAGAGAGGGCTTGTCATCTGATGCATCGTCTGTGGGAGGAGGCTTGCTGAGGGGGGTGAGGGGTTTTTTTTTGTTCCAAATGGATTGATCGGGAGCATCCAATGGCTAATGCTGGGTCTCTTGTCTGACAATCCATTTGAACCTTTTCTGGAGCCAGACTTGGCACCAGTCATCTTCTCCCAAGATAATTCCAAGATTTCTCTGGGACCAGGTGAAACCCATCCCAACTTGGTAGGTCCCCAAGATCACCAGACTCCAGCTCCTTGAGCTGCTCCCACCCTTCCTCTTGATCTGACCAGCCCTACTGTGATATCTCCATGTGAGTCATCACACTTAAGGCTTATCCACACTTACCCCTTCTCTGTGCTTTCCAGGCACAGTCCACATTTTAAGGCTCTATGTCCAAGTGCCTTTTCTTTCTTTCACTCCAGAGCTTTCCCTGCAAAAGCCTACACTTCAAAGCTGAATCAGAGCAAATGGCAATCCAGAGAAACCCTGAATTGCTGTTTGTTATGCTTCAGCAATAAAGAGCAGGTTTTCATGGGAAAAGCTCCAGGGCAAAAGCTTTAAAGTGTGGGCCTGTGCCTGGAAAGTGCCAGGTGTGGATAAGCCCTAATTGTGGATGGGTAACTTCAAAGCTGCACTTCTTGCTCTTCCTCCTTAGGGTTCTGTGGGTGATATTCAGTGCTAGAACCCTGCTCAGAATAGATGCTTTGAGGTTCACATAACTAATATGGGGCAAGCTTGTTTTGTGCCACTCCAGAAGGTAGGATCTGGATTCAAAAAACAATAAATGAGATTCTGACTAAACATTAGGAAGCACTTTATGATGGTAAGAGCTGTTTGACTGTGGAATGGACTCCCTTGGATGGTGGTAGACTGTTAAAAACCCCATTGGAGGTTTTTAATCAGAGATTGGATGACTTTAGCTGTGATTCCTGCATTTCAGAGGGTTGGACTATAAGACCTGTAGAGCCTTTTCTAACCATACAATTCTATGATTCTATTATGTGAGGCTCATTCATTTAAATGGGTCTATTCTAAGGAGGACTTAGTTAAATACAACCAATGTCTTTAAACTAGACTTGGATAGGGAAGCCCACTGAAGAGAGGACATCTTCCAACATGCAACATAGGACAAATCACAACTGTGTGCCTCACCATCCTTGGCAGGCTTCCCAAGATATCTAGTCACAGTCAATCTGTCTTGTTACACTTGTTACACAAACAAATTCATCTGCCACTAGTAAGTCCACTAGCTGGCTCATCTGGGGAGCCACGGCCCCTACAGCAAAGGCAATTTGCAATGTAATCTTTTAAAGCGTCTGCAGAGAAATACAGGGGACATTAAACAGATCTGTTCTCTCCTTGTCGGGACATATAAACAAGCCCAAATGCCAAAGCCGTATGGAGAATATCAAAGTCAGGTAACACTTAGTTAAGCTCAGCACTATGGAAGGGAGAAGGCCAGAACAAAACACAACAGGGGCCTTGTCTGACATAACTGCTGTGATACATCACATAGCCCCCACATTGCTTATTGACCACACTTGTAGACCTAGCACCCTAGTGCTCTTCGGACTAAAGGGCTGTCTGGGGAAAGACCATGCTTAAGGAACAGTTTCCTTTAAAATATTTCCCTCTCTTCTGACTGTTTTGTGAACCTTCATATCCTTCTGGTCACTAGATGTTACTAGTGGGGAGAGGGAACCTTCAACTTTACTGCCTGTGCCTGTTCTGAGGGGCTAGAGGCAATATGGTCACCTGTTTAATAAAACAAGTGACCCGGGCTTGTGACTATTGCTCCCTGAGGTCCTGTAAATGTTGCTGTACAAACAACTGGGTGCTGTTGCCAATCAAGCTGAGCAGGCCTCAGGATGGTGGATTGTTGGTTTAGATTTAGAATATAAAATGAACCTGTTGGAATGAGCACCCAGCATCCTGTTCTCTCATTGACCAACCAGGTGCCTATAGCAAGCCTGCACAGTGGACATGAGAACAGCTGCAACTTTCCCCACCTGGAATTCTGAGCATATTGCCTCTAATGTTGGAGGTAGAAAATTATCACCATGGCTAGTAGCCATGGATAGCCTTATCGTCCACAAATTTGTCCAGTCCTATTTTAAAGCCATTCAAGTGTTGGCCATCACTGCCTCTCATGGGAGCGAGCTCCATGGTTTTAATATGAGCTGCATGAAGAAGTACCGGTAATTTCTTTTATCTGCCTGTATAGGGTGAGTGGGTAAATTTAATTCACAGAGCCAGCCCACCCATGAGGCAGGGTGAGGCAGCTGCCTCAGCTGGAAATGGAAGAGGAGGTGGCCCCATGAGTGCCCCATCCCATCAACACTGCAGAAACAACCCTGGTAAGGGAGGCAGCAGAAGCAGAGAGACACAGTGTTCAGCCACCCAGCTTTGCTGCTGGTCTCCCACACCACTAGGGGCAGAGAGGGACCAAGGGGAAAGTTATGCAAAATATGCCCCTTCACACTGAGTTGATGAGAGGGGAGGTGTTCTGCCACCCAGCTTTACCACTGGATGGGAAGGTAGCTTTGGAAAGGGCTAGAAGCTTTCCAGTGTACAGAACTGCAAAGACTAAAGTGTGCACATAAACACATATATTAGTGCAAATAACATACGGAACTGTTCTGAGAACCAGCATAGCCAGGCTGGATCAGCCACATTTCTTCAGATGGACTGCAAGTCTGATAAATGATCATTTGTTATTATTGAGGCGAATATATCATTGAGACTAAGCAAATAAATTAAATCCCTTTTCAGAGACGCATGACAACAAATGTGACATGTCATCACACATTAAAAAAAGTTATGAAAGCTGTAGCCTAAACAACCGGGCTTCAGCAGCCCATTCTATTATTTTAAAACTCCTGTTTGGAATATTGTAATGCTTTGCACATAGGACCACCCTTCAAGAGGGTCTGGAAAACAACTGGTGAAGGATATGGCTGCAAAATTTCTAACCAGGATCAGGCATGAATGAACCTATATCATTGTTTCATTTTTTAAAAAAATATTCTTTGGTTTCTAATCCATTTCCTGGCTCAAAGCACTAATTTTGACATAAAGTCCTGCATAGCTTGGTAACTAGATACGTACCTAAAGGATTGCATCTTCTCATAGGTCCTAGGATTCTAAGACCATCTATAAGGGCTGTTCCCTGGGGGCTTCTCCATACAACCTGTTTATTGAACATTTATCCTGATTTACTTGCACAAAGCTTATGGGGAGGTTAGATTATGTCCAGTTTGATTTGTTGGCGGCGTGGTTATACAACAGTAAGCATCAGAGGCACCAACTTGTCCCTAAGATTGAAGGGCCTCAAGGTGTGTCGCACATGTGATGTCATATGTGCAGCACGCAGCACACATTTGTGACATCAAGTGCCTAGAGTGTGCCGTGTGTGTGTGAGACATCATGTGTGTGATGTGCAGCAGGCATGTGACATGGCTTCAGCAGCTGCTGGCTCCTCTCACGCTCTCACGCGCAGGAAGAGCCAGCCACTGAAGCCATGCCACACTCGGCTTGGCACTTGGCCTCTTCTGCCCCCTCAACATTGAGTGGGCCCAGCCCCCCCCCAACGGGGGTGGCAGAAACACCTTCGCCCCATAGAGCTGGCCCTCCCGGTGAACATTCATTCTGATTCACTTGCAAAGTGCTTATATACCCTCCTGCTATTGTTTTGTTCATTCCACACTTTTCTATGCATTTCTCTGTCACTTTTCTAACCACAAGAATTCTCTTTTTAAAAGTGGATTTGTTGGACTAGGGTGACAGAGCACTTTAAGTGTATAAACCTAAGTGATTGATACACACGTGAAACCTCCCCAGACAATAATGACAGTCTGGGGGCACTTTGAGTGTCCCCTCAAGCTCAAGTCCAGAGGGTGGCTGCATGAGAGGACCTGTTACCTAAAGACTCTCCTCCTGGCAAGAGGGGAGGGGTTGTGGGCGGGACCCGAAGCCCGCCTCGTGCAGGGGGGGGTTAAACCCCCTGCCACCCACTCACCTGGCTGGCGCACCACGCCCACAGGTGAGTGCCCAACCAGGCAGCTCAGAGGGGGCGTGGTTGGCAGCTTAACTTGCTGCTGCGCCAGCCACGCGGCCTCATTGTCCGCCTGCCCATTGCAAGTCACCCACCCTCCACTCCCTTAGAGCTCAGGGTCCCAGTTTCCCTCTTGGCCTTGCTATGGACCTTAGGTTGGTCGCCCTGGTTGTCCGGGGGGCCTGGTAGGAATTTTTCCATTTGGCATTAGGCTTTGTGGTTTTTTTGCCTACCTCGTAGGCAACCGTCACAACTTTTGTGGTATTGGTGGGTAGGTTAGGCATTGGAATGTGTTTGTGGTGTGTGGAAGGGCTAGGTGTGGCCATTGCCTATGCCTTCAATTTTGGGTATTCCGTTAAAGGAATCCGGCGGTCATGGATCCTGTCCGATGCCTTGTGTGGCGGGGGGCCATGGCACGACCTTCGGTGACATCAGGGGAGAGCTTATAGTTGGATTAGCATCAACAGGCTCCACCTCCTGGTGAATAAACCCCCTTTTAGGCTCACCCCTCTCCGGAGTGGGTGGAGTCAACTGCCGTGATCCAATGCCTAAGCCAATACCTTTTCACTTGCTGTAATCAATAAAGTTGTGGCCTTTTCTTGCCCATTAACCTTATCTTACGTGTCCTGTGTCTTCATTCCACTAAGTGGGGGTAGGGGCCTCGAACCACAACATTGCTTTATCTTTCTGTTTCATAACTGCTTTCTGTTCTTTAACTCAGAGAACCCCATTAATGCAGCAACTTGGAAACACAATCAATCAATCAAATATCTCAGTCTGTCAAAAATTATTTGCGCAAATCCATTTATTGACAGTGATGGGGGATTAGGGCTGGAAAAGGCATTGTATTGGGGTGTGGACCTCTAGGGGAATGCATTTCCCAATGGTAATGGGCAGTAAACCACATCATAGGGAGAGTGACTTCAAAGATATTGTGCAGATCAAAGAAGAAAGTGGGAGGAATTATGTTTTATAACAGGAAAAATATTGCTAACAGTTGCTAGCAATGTACAACACTCACATATTTTTAAAAAGAGAGCCGACGATGGATCCAGGATGAAAAGGAGGCTTATCCAATGGGGTTTGCTCCATCAGAGCAGTGTTTCGAAAAGTGGGTGATACCACCCCCTGGGGGGTGCTGGAATGATCCAAGGGGGCAGTAGTAGCCTAGGGTGCCATGGGGGGGTGTTGAATAAAAATTAGGGGTCAGTGGAAGTAAAAAGAAAGAAGAAAAGAAAAGAATATTTTGAAAAATCAAAATTTAATGATTACTCAGCTAAATTCGTTAAGTTAAACTAATTGGAAATAGCCTGCAGGCAACAGATTGGCTTAGGAATTTATATAAGTTAAGTGATGTTTAACATGTACAATTTCGAATTGAAAAGATATAAGGATGTTATTGGACTAAGTTAAGTTCATAAGAATTATGATTTGGAAAGCCGTTATAAGGATATGCATGGAAATTCAACTAAGGGGAAGCCAGGAAGTCACTTAACAATGTTAATAAGTGCAATTTTAATAAGGATATGATTTATGTTTGTTTGTGTGTGTGTTTTATTTGTGTATAATTTTGTGAAACTTAATAAAAAAATTTGAAGGGGGGAAAAAGAATATTTTGAAAAACTGTTCATACCTCTTTCATCTGTTGTGTAAAGCGTGTTCTCCATAATAGAGAGCACGTGTTGCGGTGGGGGCCAAAAAGGCCACCCCACTGTTGTTGAGCAAATTGGCCACATCCTGTGATTAGGCAAGGAGTGTTGCTGGGGGGAATGTTATGTTGCTAAAGTGTGGGAGGGGTCAGAGGTCTTAAATACAGGGCTCGCAGCCTGGGGCCTTCTCTTGGGCTGCGTGCACTGGATCACCCACCCACCCTCCCTGAAAAGGGGGGGTTCATTGTCCTCTGACCTTGCTATGCCATTCATGGGGTCATCTGCCTTGGGGCAGGGGCCTGGTAGGAATTTTGTCCATTTGGCTGATTGGCTGGTGCCATTTGGTTTTTGCCTACTGCGTAGCAAATCGTCACAACTTGTAAGGTTGGCGGTTAGGCATTGGTTCAAATTGGTTGGTGTAGGGGTAAGTGCCTACCCCCCCCAATGGTGGTGCGGAAAGGGAATTCCGTTAAAGGAATCCAGGGGCTTGCCATTCTTTTCGTCCTTGTCCCTGGCATCGGACTTGGGCCGTGCAAGCCACCAGCAGCATGAGGGTGAGAAGTTAGGGACTGAGGCCCAGCTTCATTTTCTCCCCAAAAGTTGTTTCCCTCGCTGGCTTCCTCTGGAATCCGGAAGTCAGTTCTGTCCCTGGGGCAAGGACAGATAGTCGTAACCAATGCCTAAGCAACCACTCACGTGTGTGTATTTAAATAAAGTTGTGGCCAAACTCATGCCAAAAACCTTAAACAAAAATTGATGTGTGAAGTGTGAGTTATTGGGGTGGCCTGGGGAACCTCGATGTGCAATGACGCTTACCAATGTAACATAGAGTTAAAACCCGACTGGATTTTGGACCCTTTTTCAAGTGCAAACACAGAAGAATCTCCAAAATTACAAGAAGAACTGATAGAAGTAACAACAAATGAGGAATTGAAATTGAAATTCAAAGAAGGCTGCTGATAGCTCTAGCGGCAAAACCAGATACTTACATTTTATCCTTGATTATGGGCTATAGTACAAAAGTTTTTGTACAAAAGTTTTTTTTTTCGGGACACGGGTGGCGCTGTGGATAAAAGCCTCAGCGCCTAGGGCTTGCCGATCGAAAGGTCAGCGGTTCGAATCCCCGCGGCAGGGTGCGCTCCCGTTGTTCGGTCCCAGCGCCTGCCAACCTAGCAGTTTGAAAGCACGTCAAAGTGCAAGTAGATAAATAGGGACCGCTTACTAGCGGGAAGGTAAACGGCGTTTCCGTGTGCGGTTCTGGCTCGCCAGAGCAGCGATGTCACGCTGGCCACGTGACCCGGAAGTGTCTCTGGACAGCGCTGGCCCCCGGCCTCTTGAGTGAGATGGGTGCACAACCCTAGAGTCTGTCAAGACTGGCCCGTACGGGCAGGGGTACCTTTACCTTTACAAAAGTTTTTAGTTGCATTTCCTTCATCATATTTAGGGGAAACGTGGATTCATTGTGGCCACAAATCTGTTAATGAAAAAAGAAACCGACTGCAAATAGCTAATTGTGGTGATTTAAGAATGCTGCTGACAAAAAAGAAAGAGCTGAACATTAATAAATTGATAGCAGGGCATAAGGTTGATCCTTCTCATTAGGATTGTTTCAGATGGTTTTCATAATTTTTATTTTAATATTATTCCTTGTTGTCTTAATTTTCTGTGTGTGATGTGAATGTTACTATGGATCTCAATAAATAATTTTATAATTTCATGCTTCAATGTGTCTTATTTACAACAACATCTTTCTTTACCATAGTAAAGATGTAAAGATGCAATGTTGTGGAGTATAGGTAGAAATAAAGACACATTAAAAAAACAAAAATATGTCACTACATCTTTCTGTTTGTTCTGTTCTGTTCGTTCACTTAAAGAAGGTAGATTTCCAGGGAGGTGCTGAGTAATCCCCCCCCCCCAAAAAAAGTGTGTGGTAGGCCAAATGATTTTGGGAACCACTACATTAGGGGGTTGATCCATTCTACGATGTTGTGGGATGTGCAAAGACTATCCTGTGCTGCTAAATGAAAATATTCAAGGTTTTGGGAGAAAAGCTGTGGCAAAAAAAGCGAAATCGTCTTTCAGTTATATTCTGGCTATGCCTACAAACAAACAAACAAATATCCTTTTCCTGTTCATTTATATTGCCTTCTCTTGATCTCTTTCATGTGACATTGTTTGCCACCAACTAGGGCTGAACCATTGGGCATCAGTGTGTGGGACTTTTCCACTCCCATTTGTGACTAGCTCCGAGAAAATCTATCATCTACCTCTTAATCCTGATGACTCCCTTGGAGATTTATGCTCAACTTCCTTGGGTGATGCTCCCACAAGGAAATAGGCACTCATCCCAAAGGTTGTTGCATTATTGTACAGTGGTACCTCGGGTTACAGATGCTTCAGGTTACAGACACTTCAGGTTACAGACTCCGCTAACCCAGAAATAGTACCTCGGGTTAAGAACTTTACTTCAGGATGAGAACAGAAATTGCGCGGTGGTGGCGCGGCTGCAACAGGAGGCCCCATTAGCTAAAGTGGCACCTCAGGTTAAGAACAGTTGCTGGTTAAGAACGGACCTCCAGAACGAATTAAGTTCTGAACCTGAGGTACCACTGTAATTGTACATGTATAAGTTATTTTTATGTTGTGACACGAATGGGTCTGCGTGTTAGCAAAAAGGTAAAAGGGTATTGGGAAATGTTTTATAATGAATTGGAAAAATGTTTAAAATTACTTTCCCCCCAAAATCAGAGTCCTTTTTGTTGGGGATAACCCAGACTGAAATTCCCAGGTGTCAGAAAAGGTTATTTACTTCAGCCCATGTTTTGTTAGCTCCAAAATGGAAAGTAAGCGAGGTCCCAATTAAAGAGTACTGGCAACTTAAGTTGACAGAATATGCACAACTTGCAGATTTAACACATAGAATAAGAGAGCAAGAAGAACATACATTTAAAGAGGATTGGAAAACATTTATTGAATATATGGAAAATTACTATGTACAGCTGAGAACGCTGGCAGCACTAAGATAATTTCAACAGAGTAAATAATTTTTGATGGATGTAAAAGTGGAAAATGGTTATAGTAAAATATGCAGGGGTATAAAATGCATAGCTGTCAACTTTTCCCTTCTTGCGAGGAATCCTATTCAGAATAAAGGAATTTCCCTTAAAAAAAGGGAAACGTTGACAGCTATGATAAAATGAAGCATGGAAAGAGAAGAAAGGGAAGTCATTGGGTATTTTAAAATTTGGAAAATGTTTATTTGAAATTGTAAAACAGAAAATTTAATACAAATTATTATAATAGAAAGTGCAGGTAAAGCAGAAAGCCACTCAGATCTGTGAATTCTAGGCATGGGACAAGTGGAAGTGTGGATGAGCCCTCAGTATACGACAGCTTCCCATGTCTTAAGTTAAGGGCCATAGCTCAGTGGTGGAGCACCTGCTTTGCATGCAGAAGAACCCAGGTTCAATCCTCTGCACAGCCAGGTAGGGCTAGGAGAGTCAACTTGGAGAAGCTGCTGTCAGTCAATGAAGACAATACGAAGCTAGAGGGACCAGTCTCAGAGTAAGGCAGTTTTCTATTTGGGAGGAACCATAGAAAATCTGCTTTGCAGAAGATCATAGCTTCAATCCTGGTATTTTCAGGCAGGGCTGGGAAAGAATGTTAATTTGAAACCCTGCAAAGCGTCTGCCAGTCAGTGTTGTCAATACTGAGCTAACTGGAACAAAGGTCTTAGCCGGCATCAAGGCAGTGTCCTATGTTCCACTAACAATCACTGTCAACTCTGTTTGAAACCAGGGCAAGGGCAACACACTATCAGATACTGTAGTTACTGCTGGCCTATACAATCACTTGATTGTAGCTGCCACAGAATAGTGAAAGCCCTATAAAATGAATCACAGAATGAATGCAGAAAGGGTTTCCTTCAGAATGAAATGGTTACAGGAGTATCCCCACCACCAAAAGAAGAAACGTTGCAAGAAAATGCATCCAGCTGGAATTTGGCCAGACAAACTAGACCACCAACTGTCCAGGATCAGAGAGGTCAATGGCTGACCAGTGCCAGCTGGAAAGTCAGCCAATAGCCCACCCTTTCCAGATGACGTCTCTTTGTTCTCCCAAGGTGAACAAAGCCTAGCAGAAAAAGAAATATACAGTTTCCCCTGCCCCAGCCTCCCCATTTCAAGCTTATCCCCATCTTCAAGGTCCTGATGCAACTTTCTATACCAGTGGGTCGCATTCAACTCAGTTTTACTCTGAGCAGAGTCACTGAAATTAATGGAGCTTAGTTATACTCAGCACAATTTTTCTAGAAAAAGAGGTGGCGGAACTCACCATGAATGCCTCCCTTGCAGTGGTGTAGTGTGGGGGGTGCCAGGGGTGCCGGCCGCACCGGGCGCAACATCTGGGGGGGCGAGTCCAGAGGGCCCAGCCCCGTCGTGCCCTCGGCCCGCCCCTATTGTCAGAGCGGCCGGCCAGCCTCCGCCTGCTCCTACCTTGCCCACCCGAGGACTGCGGCAGCGCCCGCCCCCGTGGCCACCTACCCCCGCCTCGCCCATTGGCTTGCCTACCTTGGCCCCGCCTCTCTCCGATGGCCGCGGGGGTGTCCTGCTCAGCGCCGGCGCCTTTTTTCAGGAGGTAGGGAGGCTGGACGGGGAGGTGGGGTTGGAAGCGGGCAGAGAAGGAGGGGAGCTCGTAGCCAAAAGGGCTGCGCCGGCCGGCAAAGGGCCGGGGAAAGTTTGGAGAGGAGAAACGCACCGTCATGATTTCCCGGTGGAAGCGGCAGGATTAGGGATGGCGAAGCGCAATTACGCACGAATTTCGCTGGGTGAGAGCTTCGGGGATCGATCGGCGGAAATGGGAATCAATTGGAATATGAGAAAGAGAGAGAGAGAGACACCCTCATTCATAGGCATAAATTTGTAGGGTTAGGGGGCGCAAATCCACGGGTTAGGGGGCGCAAATTACTTGCCTTGCCCCGGGTGCTGACAACCCACGCTACGCCGCTGCTCCCTTGTTCTCTTATAATGGCAATGGTGCCCATCTGAGAGGTGCCAGAACTGAGTTCTGGTGAGCTCCAGCTGAAAAAAGTTCTGGTTATGCTCATTCATTTCAATGGGTTTACACTGAGTAGAACTCATCTGAATACCATGGAATGTTTGAAAAATAAATCTTGAAATTTGAAGTGGTTTTTAAAAATCTAATTGCATTTCTAAAATGTAGAGTGGAAATCAATTCATAGGAATAACATAGGAAGCTGCCTTGTACTGAGTCGGACCATTGGTCCATCTAACTCATTAGTGGCAGCAACACTTCAGGGTCTCAGACTAGGAATCTTTAGCTGTCCTACCTAGAGATGCTAGGGATTGAAACTGGAACCTTCTACATGTAAAGTAGATGTTCTACCTTTGAACTACAGTCCTCCTCCAAAATCAGACTAGTCATAGGGTAGGTAATATGCCTATAGGAAACACAGGGAGCTGCTTTGAATTGAGTCAGACCAGTAGGGTCTACACAGCCTGGCAGAGGCTTCCTCAGCCTCGGCCCTCCAGATGTTTTGAGACTACAGTTTCCATCATCCCTGACCACTGGTCCTGCTAGCTAGGGATCATGGGAGTTGTAGGCCAAAAACTACAAAAACATCTGGAGGGCAGAGGTTGAGGAAGCCTGCTGTGCAGGGTTTTGGTCAGCATTCTCTCCCAGGTAGGGATGGACAAATTGTCTATTTCAGGTCTCTCTGTTTCTCATTTTTCTTAAAATTCAAATCTCCAAAGTTCTGCAATAATTCTGAATTTTAGTTCAATAGACATCATCAAAATTTATCAGCACTGTAGTGCAAAGGTCTCCGAATAAACAAATTTTTGCATGCAGCCGTGATTAAAGGTAAAGGTAAAGGTACCCCAGGTATGGGCCAGTCGTGACCGACTCTAGGGTTGTGCGCTCATCTCACTCAATAGGCCGGGAGCCGGCGCCATCCGAAGACACTTCCGGGTCACGTGGCCAGCGTGACAAAGCTGCACTGGTGAGCCAGCACCAGTGCCTCACACGAAAACGCCGTTTACCTTCCCGCTATAAAGCGGTACCTATTTATCTACTTGCACTTAGGAGTGCTTTTGAACTGCTAGGTGGGCAGGAGCTGGGACCGAACGGCAGGGGTTCGAACCGCCGACCATACGATCAGCAAGTCCTAGGCACTGAGGTTTTACCCACAGCGCCACCTGCGTCCCTGCAGCCTTGATTAATGCCCACAATTCCAACCTGTGCCCAAAATCGGTGGGGCTGATGTCAAGCACATGTACATGCTGTCATGCACACCACACATTGAATGCAAGATGACTGTTGCATCAGGCAAGACCGAGCAGACCTCTTCCCAATGTGACATTTGTCTGCCAGGTTGCACTGGTCTGCACAGCCTCTCCCAAAATTGCATGGCCCAGGACAACATCCTGCCAGACTACGCAGCATCTCCCAATGCAGCACGGCCAGGGGCAACTTCCCGCAAGGCGCACAATGTTGGGAGACATCCAGCAGCCAGGGGTGGCCCCGCCAGGCTGTGCAGCATTGGAGGACACCACACTACTGTGTGGTGAACAGAACCTGCCTCCAACAGGCTCCTTGCCCGCTGCCTCCACCTGCCTGTCCACTAAGCCAACCCCCCTGCCATCATGCCTCAGTTACCAGGGTTCTGTGCCTGTTGTGGGGACATCTGATTGCACCCCCCAAAAAATGTGCAATCGAAGCAATGGACCCCCACCACACTATGCCTTTGCCCCCAGCTCTTTATCTCAAGCTGACAGTTCTCAGTTGAGAACTTCTGGCTCAGCCTCAGGACATAAGTATGCTAGTCAGGACTTCTGAGGTCACTGTTCTGTTTCACAAACCATCAGCCAGTGAATTTACATTTGAAAGTTGCTGTCATGCTGAAAAGCCTCTTCATCCCAACCACCAATTCTCTGTCTCTATATGATTCCAATACTACAGAATGTACGGCATGCAAATCCTCCTGTCCCCAAGAGAGAAATGCTTTAGGGATGTCAGACAGTAGATACTAAAACTTTTTAGGGTCTTTACGCTTAAGCGCATGCCCTTTTATAGTGTAAGAATGGGAATGGCAGATTTTTTTTATTTTTTTTATTTAGGCAGTCAGCTAGCTCTGAACTGGAGATACACATGTGAAACTGTAGGAAGTTTGAGATGAGCAAATTGACCCCTCATGTGCTTATCAAAGCTGCCCTTCCAAAAACCCTTGTGTCCAGTTTGTATAGGTCATGATGCAGGCCTCACGAAAAGCCTTTTTCAGTGCAAGAGATTTATTTATGACTAGTTGTTGTTGTTGCTGCTGCTATTATTAATTTTAATATATTATTTATTTCTAAAAATATTTACATACCACTGTATCATAAAAAATATATCACAGTGGTTAAAAACAATACAGTGGTACCTTGGGTTAAGTACTTAATTCGTTCCAGAGGTCTGTTCTTAACCTGAAACTGTTCTTAACCAGAAGACCACTTTAGCTAATGGGGCCTCCTGCTGCCGCCACACCGCCAGAGCACAATTTCTGTTCTCATCCTGAAGCATAGTTCTTAACCCGAGGTACTATTTCTGGGTTAGTGGAGTCTGAGACCTGAAGCGTATGTAACCTGAAGCGTATGTAACCCGAGGTACAACTGTATAAAACTATAAAAGCATACAGTAAATCCTAAAAGGTTAAAAGCAAGTTAAAAGCAAAAAAATCAAAGCCAAACATCAATAGATCATTGCTGCTTTTTACCAAGGTAACTCAAAGCAATTTACAATATATAAGCAAACAAACACATTAAAGCAGCTACACAAAGCAAAACATAAAAGACTATTCTAATTTTTAAAAATTGGCTAAGCCAGGGATAATGGGACTTGTAGTCCAATGACATAAGGGGACAAAGACGGAAGAACACAGTTCTTCATATTATGTACTGTACACTGTATTTGGGCATACAGTAACATCTCTTAGAGTAAATGAGAAAAGTGGAAGTGAGGATCATGTCAATGAATAAGCAAGCTGTTTTAAAAGGAGTTCCAAAAAGTGGGAGAGTTCCCCCCTCTAAATTACTGCAGCAGCAATAACAATGAAGTAAGATCAGTAGATTCTAGAGGTTTATAGAAGGTGGAGATTTCAGATGAGGGACAGACATGATCCAGTTCACTTTTAAAGGCGAACCTAGTTAATTTCTTCTTTCAGGATCAATGTGTGAGCCAAAACACAGCTGTACTTCAATTTCGCACTTCACTGAATTTTTCAATGTAGTTTTCCAGTCAATAATCTGTACATAAATGCATAAGGTAAAGGTAAAGGTACCCCTGCCCGTACGGGCCAGTCTTGACAGACTCTAGGGTTGTGCGCCCATCTCACTTAAGAGGCCAAGGGCCAGCGCTGTCCGCAGACAATTCTGGGTCACGTGGCCAGCGTGACAAATCTGCATCTGGCGAGCCAGCGCAGCACACCAAAACGCTGTTTACCTTCCCGCCAGTAAGCGGTCCCTATTTATCTACTTGCACCCGGGGGTGCTTTCGAACTGCTAGGTTGGCAGGCGCTGGGACTGAGCAACGGGAGCGCACCCCGCCGCGGGGATTCGAACCGCCGACCTTTCGATCGGCAAGCCCTAGGCGCTGAGGCTTTTACCCACAGCGCCACCCGCGTCCCGCACATAAATGCATATATTGGAGTAAAGTGTATATAAAAATGCACAAAATGGTGAAAATAACAAAAAATGCATTATACCAGTGAAGTTTGCCTTGCAAAAATGTGTATTTTGAGCAATTTGAATTTTCATGACATTTTAAAAAGCAAAAGGATGTTGAAATATAGGGAATTGAAGCCTGCAAAAAAAGAAGAAGAAAGAAACTGAAATGGACAGATTTGTCCATCTTTAGTGAGGATACTCAAAAAACAGAGGAAAAATGACTGTTGAGAGCACAGTTTCACCAAAGCCACTGTGTCAAGCAAAAGTGAAACTCCGTTCAGGTGAGCAAGATGCACTATCAGAAGTTCAAAGACACATTCCACCCAAGGAAACCCTTGCAGGCAAACGAACTCGCCAATAAAAATGGCACATGTAGATCAGCTTGTTTTAGCATAAACAGGCTAGTTGACAACATGTGTCCAAGGAAAACCATTGCACATAGCTGACAAATTGTGACCGAGTTAACACTATGGAATTTAGCCTTTGTTAACCTGATGCCCTCCAAATATTTTGGACTTCAACTCCCATCAGCTACAAACAGAACAATGAAGGAAATGCCTAAAGAACAAAACAGCAGTTCTTTTGACATTAGGTTGGGGTGGTAGGGCAAACAGAATATTAGCTAACCCCCTCCTCTGCTGGGAGGCACTCAACTCAACTCTATGGCTTTATTGAATTGTATTAATTATTTCGATGATTTTTTAAAAATATTTTCAGATACACACAATTACTATGACTTTATTGAATTATTGTATTTTATTATTAATTAGATTTATATATCGCTCTTCATCAAAAGATCTGAGTGGTTCACGATAAAAACACAAGATAAAAAACAAATAAATAGTCAAAGAGAAGCAACAAAACAGTAACCATTTCTCCCATAAACACATTTAAAAGGCTGTAGAACATTAATCTGCCAAAGGCCTGGTTGAAGAGGAATGTTTTTGCCTGGCACCTAATATATATATAAATATCAAATTATATCAAATTCCAGCAAGGCAAATGCACTCCAAGAGGGTATGAAGGAATGTAGCCTGGGAGGATTCTATGACCCCTAACTTCCTCCTGTCAATTTGCATCACACTATTCCCCCTAAGAGGGACGCGGGTGGTGCTGTGGGTTAAAGCCTCAGTGCCTAGGACTTGCCGATTGAAAGGTCGGTGGTTCGAATCCCCGCGGCGGGGTGCGCTCCCGTCGTTCGGTCCCAGCACCTGCCAACCTAGCAATTCGAAAGCACCTTCGGGTGCAAGTAGATAAATAGGGACCGCTCACCAGCGGGAAGGTAAACGGCGTTCCGTGTGCTGCGCTGGCTCGCCAGATGCAGCTTGTCACGCTGGCCACATGACCTGGAAGTGTCTGCGGACAGCGCTGGCTCCCGGCCTCTAGAGTGAGATGAGCGCACAACCCTAGAGTCTGGCAAGACTGGCCCGTACAGGCAGGGGTACCTTTACCTTTACCTTTTACCTATTCCCCCTAAGCTTTCATTGTGGCTCATTATCACCAGACCCCCCCCCCAAATTAGGCTGACTCCATTACCTTTCAACTCGTTGATTTCCTAGAATCAAGAAGCACCTAATACACAACTTTGGCCATAATGGTTTTTCACAGACATGGGGGCAACTCTACCTGCACCTTACAATGTTACTTGTAACCAGTGCTATTTTTCGAGAAAAAGGTATACCAGAACTCACTAAGAACACTTTCCTCCTTCTCTTAGAATGGCAATGGCACTCACCTGAGCGGTGTCAGAACTGAGTTCCAGCCGAAAAAAATGCATGCAGGTATCTCAACTTCAGAGGTTTCTGGGGGTGGCTGATTATCTAGTTCCTTTTCAATATGGTTCCAAGTCTGATTACGGGACAGAGATGGCCTTGGTGACCTTGGTGGATGACATACCAGGAATTGGACATGGGGAATATGTCCTTGATGCTTTTACTGGTCCTCTCAGCAGCTTTCAATACCACCGACCATGGTTTCCTTCTGGGATACCTTGCTGGGATGGGACACACTTTTACAGTGGCTGCATTCCTTCCTGGAGGGGAAAACCCAGAAGATGGTCTGGGGGGGGGGGACACACACCTGTTCAATACCTTGGACATTGGCCAGCATGAAATTTACATGAAATTGCTGGGAAAGTTTGTCAGGAAGTTCAGGGTTTGGTGTCACTGGTATGCTGATCACACCCAGCTTTCCCCCCCCCATTCAATAGGTCTACTCTGAGTAGAACTAGCATTGGAATCAGCCCTATGTTATTGCATAGTATCCAGTCAAAACAGATTTTTGAAGCTACTGGCAGCCATGGATGCCAAGCACCAGTGGGGAAAGACCTTAGATCAAACAAAACCCTAAAGAGCTGCTGCCAGAAAGTATAGGAAATACTGGATGAGATGGACCAATGGCTTGACAGCTTCTTACATCCTTTGTTTGTTTAAAGTAAAAAAGCAGGGGACAGTGACCACCTACCCCATCAAATGGTATGGAATTTCTTGGAGAGCCATCTCCTCGTCTACCTGAATGTTTCCCTCCCTCCTTCCCCTAATCTTTGGAAGGGTTTCTGCCCTCCCTGTGACCCAGACAAATGTGGAGGAATTCAGCAGGCTCAGATGCTGAGATCATCCCCCGGGATACGTACAAGATTCTCTCTCAAGGGGAGGAAATCAAACATGAGGCATGAAGACTTTCCATGACTGCATTCGCCTGCACACCATTGTTGTGGCTTTGAGGGTACATTCCTGATGGATGAGCTCTCCAATAATGTATGAGCTTGGACGAAGAGAGCAGAAAGGAAAGGAGTAGGGGGTGGCCTGGGATTCCCTCTTGACAGAGATGCAAAATATCTGGTCCCCACTCCCCACCTTTGCAGAGTGTGCTGTGCTATGGAGAAAACACCAGCCTCAGGAGTCCTCTCAGGGAGTTTTCTGACATCACCACAGGATGCTTAAACCCACACTGTACAAAATTGTAATTGCTCCAGAGCATGTCCAGCAACAATTCTGGCAGCTTTTCAGCTGCCTTCAAGGGCTCATTCGGATGACTGGTTTATTGAGCATTCATCCTGATTTGCTAGCACAAAGCTTCTACAGAGGTTAGGCTGTGTTCAATCTTTATTCAGTATCCGTCCTGATTTGGGGAGCTTATATGACAAAGTGCATGCATCCTGATTTCTTTCTGTGGGGTTTATACATATTCTCTTTAATCATTCAATCACCCCACACTTATCAGTGCATTCCCCCTTCCGTATCACCTTCCTAACCACAGCAAGTCAGGTGTTTGCATGTCTTAAGAGTGGATTACTTGCACTTAGGCAACAGAGCACTTTAATCTGCTGCTTAATTGTGGAAACCCAGATTTCCATTGTGCACTTATAATAATAGAATCATGAAGTTGGGAGGTGCCCCCACGGGTCATCTAGTCCAACCCCCTGCAATGCAGGAATCTCAACTAAAGCATCCAAGACAGATGACCACCCAGCCTCTGCTTGAACACCTCCAAGGAAGGAGAGTCTACAAGCTCCAGGGGGAGACTGTTCCATTGTCGAACAGCTCTTAGTGTCAGAAAGTTCTTCCTATGTTTAGCCAGAATTGCCTTTTTTGTAACTTGGCTCTCCCCCACAAAGTACTGAGAGTCTGAAAGGAACCTAAAGCAAATAACCTCCTAGGATGGCACTGGATCTGCATTAGTTTTGCTGGGGTCTTTGAATTTAAATGCATGATCTCATGCAGTTGCTAGGTTCAAAGCTGATTCCTGAGATCTGTAAGGCATAATCTCAAGTCTAGTACCTCCCAGCAGCTGCAGGAGCAATGGACTACTGACTAGAGATGTGTATATGTCCATTTTGGTTTCTCTCAGCTTTTCATTCTTCTAGTCTTAAGTTCAACTCTCCAGATCACTTTTCTAATGAGAAAATCAATTAGTATTTTAGTGTGAATTTCTCCCAATATATACACTTCTTGCAAAGCATTTCCCCCTAATGTAATATATTTATGTATGCTGCTTTCACTAGTATGTGCATTACCACACATTATTTATGCGGCTGCACTGCAAAATTCAGAGAAATGTACATTTCAGAGGGTGATTGTGTTTTTATTCATCTGTTGTTTCAAAAAGCATGAATTCAGTAAGCCAGCCAGTTGCTAAATTATGGGGCAAAGGATGGGTTGAATGAAATCCTTTAACCTATCCTAGCTCCCACTAATTATAGCCCCATCAAGCTCTGGTCAGCAAAGTTCCTGACATAACAGCCCAGAGTCCAGAGAAAGGTAGAAAATCCTGATAACACTTTACAAAGGAAACTGAGCAAAAATAGTTTATAGTTCAGGGAGAAAGGAACTCTTGAGGCCTCATAGAATCATAGAGTTGGAAGCGACCACTAGGGTCATGTAGTCCAATGCTCTACAATGCACGAATCTTTTGCCCAATGTGGAGCTTGAAGCCACAATGCATTCTGCTATTGAACAGCTCTTCAACCAAGCATACAGAGAAAAACCGCTTCAGAACAACACAGCCAATCAGAGCACATGCTAACTCAATAAAGATTATGCCACTCTGCCTAGTAAGCAATATTGTTATGTGACTTACTGAAAACATAATTAAGCATTAGGTTACAAACCGAGCATTCTCTACTGTTGCACTTCCAGCAGTTCTCCCCTAAGTAGCCTTCTAAAAATACATTAGCTAAGGAGACCACCACAAATTTAAGTTGTCGGATTCCCTCTATCCCCTTCCCACAAATCAAGCATCAGAACCTTTAGAAACAAGGAAGAATCAGTGTATGTATATTCACACATTTATACCATCTCTCAGTTCAAAGTCAGATGGCTCTGAAAACGCAACCAATCCCAAATAAATAAATCAGAATTTCTCATCCATCAAAAGTCCTCTGCTGTTTGGTGAGTCAGCAAACAAGGGGAAAACAGAAATCCTTTTGTGTGGGTGAGATCATGACTTAGGTTCCTTCCTAGGTTTTGCAGGGCTCACTTCCAGGTTGTGTAGGCCAGTTCTTAGAAGAAATAACCCCAAGCACTTCCTTTGTGGGTCTCCACCTTCTGGCCATGGTGATGTTGGGCCGTTGCCACCACCACATGTACATGTGCTGACAGACCAGTGTTTGTTTAGCTTCAAGGAATCTCTTGAAACTGCCTGTAACAGATCCTTTTAACCTGCAAAGCTGTAAACAGTGAGGTCTGCTAGGGATTATGGACTGTGTCCCACTCCTACCTGGATATGCCAGGGATTGAACTTGTCATCTGCTTTGCCTACAGAAGTTCTCAGTTTCAATCCCTGGCATCTTCAGGCAGGACTGGAAGAAACCCTGTAGAGTCAGTGTAGACAATAGTGAGCTAAATGGCTCAACATTCTGACTCAATTCTAATTTCCTATGTTCTTATGTTATCTGATAACAAATCACACTATAGTTTCTCTTTCAAGTTTTTTTTAATGCAATACATTATTTGCATTTTGTTGTTTAGTCGTTTAGTCGTGTCTGACTCTTCGTGACCCCATGGACCAGAGTACGCCAGGCACTCCTGTCTTCCACTGCCTCCCGCAGTTTAGTCAAACTCATGCTGGTAGCTTCGCGAACACTGCCCCACCATCTCGTCCTCTGTCTTTCCCTTCTCCTTGTGCCCTCCATCTTTCCCAACATCAGGGTCTTTTCCAGGGAGTCTTCTCTTCTCATGAGGTGGCCAAAGTCTTGGAGTCTCAGCTTCAGGATCTGTCCTTCCAGTGAGCACTCAGGGCTGATTTCCTTCAGAATGGAGAGGTTTGATCTTCTTGCAGTCCATGGGACTCTCAAGAGTCTCCTCCAGCACCATAATTCAAAAGCATCAATTCTTCGGCGATCAGCCTTCTTTATAGTCCAGCTTTCACTTCCATACATCACTACTGGGAAAACAATAGCTTTTACTATACAGACTTTTGTTGGCAAGGTGATGTCTCTACTTTTTAAGATGCTGTCTAGGTTTGTCATTGCTTTTCTCCCAATAATTATTTGCATTACATTTTCTTTTTGTACAGTATTTTAACAATGTGATACATGCACATTAGAAGTGTGTTAAAAATAAACAGATGGGACTGGCCATTTCAATTATGTCATTGCTTACAGTGGGAAGGGGAGAGACAAGTTTAAGGATCTCGCTCCCTCTCTAAGGAGTAGAAACTTGTGGAGAAACTAGAGAACTCAGAATCTTTCCATAATTTTACGTACAGCAGGATTGTTGTGGTGCAAATGCTCCACTGTCACCCCACTGAACTGGGCTTGTTATTTCCCTGGTAACCAAGGAGGCAATAATATTCAATCCACCAGGAACTGAGCCAACTGTTATGTCAGCTGTTTCCATGGAGCTGATAAGTCTGTTTATATTTCAGTGTCTGGAAATGCAGTCAGGCACACCTGGATGGGCCATTTGGACTCTTCTACACAAATCCCTCCCTTGTCCAAAAGCCGATATACCAGAGTAGATCTGCTGGGGGGCAGGTGCAGGTGGAGGAGGAGGGAGTGAGGATTATCAGACATATTTGTCACCAGTGGAGGAGGTGATGGGGCCTATAAGAAGAACTCTGAAATTATGTATGGAGATGAAGACGTCTAATGAGAGAGAGATGCTGTAATGCAAAACCACTCTTAACAAACAATGGGAAAGGTGCTGCAAACCTTGAGAGGGGGAAATGCTAACTGAGGATTAGTGCATGGGTGATTGTTTTCACCATTTCCTCAGTTTATAATGGGTTATGGAGAGGGCAAGGGGGCTTTAATGAGGTGGGATCAGAGCTTTCAAGGTCCTTAACATTGTAAGTCTGCCAGGGAGGGAAATAAAGCCACTTTCAGCTGTGCCACCCTTCTTTGAGGCAAGGCAAACATCAGCTTTCATGTCCTCCTGGTAGACTAGGCTTTGCGGAAGGCCTTTCACAATTAATTAGCATGTTCAGTCTTTATTTCAATGTGCAAAGGAAATTGGCCGGGGATGAGATCATCTAATGAAGGCTTTGCCAAGGCATCAGGGAGGGGGAAAAGAAATACAGTCACTGGATGCTTCCTGTTTACAGACAGGACTTTCTTTGGGTGATTGGAGACCTTTCCTTCTGTTTGCAAAATGATGCTCCTCCTCTGTTTCATGGCAAGAGAGCTGTGCCTTAAGAAAGCAGACCAAATACAGAAAAGGTTCCAAAGTCAAAGAAGGCAGGTATATCTCCTAAGCTGCTGGGCTAGCTAATGTGCTCTCCTCCAGATGCTGTTTAACCACAAGTGGTGTGGTGATATCCAGGTCTTGGAGCCAAATGTGGCCCTCTAAATCTATCCATCTGGCCCTTGTGAGTCTCCCCAGGCCATCCCTCTTCTCACACCACACCTCTCACATGTCCTGCTCTATGCCTTATTTAAGTGCCTTTTCCTGGTTGGCCTTTGTGTCGTTCATAAAAACATTAGCCCAGAGAAGGTGGAACCTTGTATGGATGTAGCCAGGCTTTTTGTTAGGGGGTGCAGAACCTGATTTGTATTGATTTAGGGGGGCAGCTGCTCTCTTGGTTATACCCATGGAACCTTGTTGAATAAAAAGGTTTGGAAGAGAGATCTCATACTCTCACAGAATGGCAATTTCTCTAAGCACATACAAATTTGGTTAGATTTTGACTCTACCCTCAGCCACCTTTAAACAAATGTTCTCCACAAAAACACTTAGGCTAGAATAAATCACATACACTTAGCTTTGCAAATAAGAGAATGTTTATCTCATAGAGTTTCCAGAAGTCAAAACAAAGAAGTCTCCATCTGCTGGAAGTGACACAAAGTTGTGAAAAGCTTCCAAATGAGTGAGTGTGTGTGTGTGTGTGAGAGAGAGAGAGAGAGAGAGAGAACTTGGTTTCCTTACATAAAGGTTAGCATAGATTCATGCTTTAAAATTCCCTTTAGAGAGATTTAGTTCACTTGCAGGGTTTGCTGAAGTGGGAGCCAAAGCTGCATGGCTCCTTTTCCATTTGTTCCAGGGAGCGGGAAAAGAAAAAGACCGGAAGCGAGGGGGGGGGGGGACAAAAGGCTGCAGGGAGCCTGCTAAGTTAGGGTTGCCATACACCTGGAATTTCCTGGACATAGGAGGTATTCTCCACTCATAATCAGCATCTGGGCAGAAAATCGCTGCATGTCTGGGAAAATCCGGACGCATGACAGCTCATGTCGGATTTTGGCGGATTTCATTAAAAATAGCTCCCCTGGTAACCTGAGCTCAGGTTAACACTTTCATGCACACGAGTCTTAATCATTAACTGTATATTACAACAAACCTCAGGCCTGGGGCCAAATGCAGCCTTCTAGGCTTTTCTATGAGGCCCTTGGACACAGAGAGCACTTACTCAGCTCACTTTCTATTGGAGAAGATCTACTGATGTTGCAGGGCTTTGCCACTCCCCCTCACCATGTTTAAATGAAAAGGGGAAAATAGGGGGCAGTGCAGTAACTTAGGTGCCTCTGCATACTGATAAACAAGCCAACCTAGTCATCATCATCATCAACATTATTGCACTAGCCAAAGGCCATGGCATCATTCACAAAGGGAACAAAAAGAAAAGCAACAATAACCATAAAAACCATAAAAACACCAGGCGCTGCAAATACAATAACCACGGTCGCGTCTCCTAGAAATTATTGGTTGCATATGATAGAATAGCAGGGGGTTCTCAGGTGAGATGTGCCAGCTTAAACGTCCAAGTCTGCTTTGCAATTGACCACTATTTTATCTAGTTCTTTTCTCCTGATCTTCTTAGCTGCCAAACAAGCCAACCCGTGTGCACGGACAACACAGATATTAGCTGCCACTTTAGATTACATTATCATGCAAAGGTGTATAAAACCACAAACTGCTACAATCATACCTTGGGTTGAAGTAGCTTCAGGTTAAGTATTTTTGGGTTGCGCTCTGCGGTGACCCGGAAGTAACGTAGCGGGTTACTTCCGGGTTTCGCTGCTCGCACATGCGCAGACCCTCAAAATGACGTCATGTGCATGCACGGAAGTGGTGAATTCCGCTTCCACAGATGCGGGTTACGCTCTACTCAGTATGAGAACGGGGCTGCTCCGGAACAGATCTCATTTGCATCCAGAGGTACCACTGTATTTACAAAAGTGCACTGTGAAAAAAACTACCTACCTCTGTGCCTTTCAAAGGCTATGTGTGTACATTGTTCCCCTGAGCTGCTTTGGAGGAAAATGTGGAATATAAATCTAATAAATAAATACAGTTGTACCTCTGGTTAAGTACTTAATTCGTTCCGGAGGTCTGTTCTTAACCTGAAACTGTTCTTAACCTGAAGCATCACTTTAGCTAATGGGGCCTCCTGCTGCTGCCACGCTGCCAGAGCATGATTTCTGTTCTCATCGTGAAGCAAAGTTCTTAACTCGAGGTACTATTTCTGGGTTAGCGGAGTCTGTAACCTGAAGCGTATGTAACCTGAAGCGTATGTAACCTGAGGTACCACTGTAAATGATCCACCTACTTTTTGCCTCAGACCTTGCCCACTAACGGCATGCGACCTCAAGAAGGTTGTCCAGGAGGGAAGGTGGCCATCGGGCTGAATAAGGTTCCCCAGTCCTGGACTACATCTCCCCTCAGTCCCAGGCAGCATGGACAGTGGTGAGAGATGATAGCTTTTGTAGTCTAATATACATCTGGAGGGCACCTTCTTAGCTACCACATTGGCAGAAGTCCTACAAATGTCAAGAGAATTCACTTCCATTTCAAGTATCTTTAAACTACACCCACAACCAGTTCGGATTCCCAGGGTAGCATGGAGCACTATACCTCTATGTCTAATAGCTTATTTATACAATAATACAATGATAATAATTTTTCAAAAATAAGGAGGGAAAGTCAGAAATTAAAACTATTGTGATAACAGTTAATTCTGAATGTCATATACCATATTTTTCTGTGTATAAGACTAGGGGTTTTTTTACCAAAAAAATAGGTTTAAAATTGGGTCTCGTCTTATACACGGGTAGTGCTGAGCGGTCCGCCCAAAAGACGTCCCCCCAAAATAGGGGGCGTCTTATACATGGGGGCGTCTTATACACAGAAAAATACGGTATATTCAAAAGCCAGTGTGTCTACACTTTAAAGCACCTCTCTGTTGTGGCTGACTAAACCACTTGCAACAGAAAAAGCAATTGGAGGAGGGCTTCAGTTCAGTAGACCTTAAGAAACATGCAGGTTGGAGTCCCATGTCAACTAGGGCTTTAAATGCAAGTGTGTACTGTTGAATTATTGTAAGTTAGGTTGGAAGGTTATGTGATGGAAAAGTGGCTGCTTCAGTGGCCACCAATACCCCTACCAGCTTCATGTTTCTTTGAGTGATTTCAGCCAATCAGTAATCCCATTTAAGATACAATCACATTAAAAATGGACAGACCACGTATTCGTATTCTCTGGTGTTCACACATGTACATTCTGTTTCCACACTATGATTTTTTTTAAAGAAAAAATATACGCAAGGATTCACATTTAGATATGCAGTTCATATTTAGATATGCAGTTCAGTAAAATATAATTTTCCATCAAAAGGTTATTTCTAAAAAAAAATACTCTGGATATATTTTTGTTGCCAAAAATTCATTCATTCATTCATTCATTGTTCAGGATATGGGCTATGCCCCCTTTTCTTAATGAGCAGCATATTCGAAAGGATTGGAAGATTCTGGTCAGAGAGGGAAGCTTCCCAAATATCTTGGTGACATTTAGTAAAAATAATAAAATATACTAAGAATAATTAGGTTGAATCTGAGATGTCGAGATCTCTGCCAAATCGACAGACAACTGTTGTGCAAAACAGACTTCTACTTGGATAGAAAGACAGGGCACTGAAATGAAAAATGCTGAAAAATGAAATTAGAAAGTCCCCATAGGACGTTGGTGCCATTCATCCTTGTTCTAATTTAGCACATAAAACTCCAGAATGTTGCAATCAAGAAAAGACAAGGGTAAGGGACATAATGGCTCCTGCTGCCCATAAATCAAAGACATGGATATGGTTGGTTGGAAACAATTGCTTTCAGCCAGGTTTCCTTCCACCAGCCCCTTGCCTTGACACAACCACCTTAGGTTTCTAGACAGTTTTATTTAGAAAAGAAAGAAATCCCAGACACCTCTGCCATCAGGAGCTGTGTCTGACAAAGCAGCTATAATTTATGGGGCATGCCTGCCAAGAGCTCAAAGGCTGTCTGGTTTCAGGACCCCCCACCCAACAAGGTGATCCATGATCACTTAGATGTGCTGACAGCAGGTTCAAAATGTGGTAAAGAGCTGACCTTTGCATGTTGGGATTTCAGCACTGGATGCAGCTAAATGCACAGGACATATAGAGTCATTTTAAAGTGGGGGTACGAGAGAGAATGCCTCATCCCAAACCCATTTATGCATGAAGATTCTGCCCTAACATGTGATGATCAACTATGCTGCCTGGCTGGTCCCCACACCACCAACACCACCGCCAACGCTGCTGTGAGTGGGGGGAAATGGGTGCCCAATGTGGCAACCAAGGAGGCTGTGCAGAGCCCCCAGGCCCCCGCCCCTAGCGGCCTCAACCCAGCTGGGACCGGGAGCACCCCACCAAAAGCCCAGCGGAACTCCGAGGCCCAGAGGCCTCCAGAGCCAAACAGAAAACAAAAAGCAAAAAGGAGGGCCCCCCCGCACAGCTGAGCACCAGCTTACGGCTGCTGCCGCCACAACCACTGCCACAACTGAGGGAGAGAGGTAAGAGGGTACCAGGAGAGCCAGGGATGCCGGGAGGAAGCGCACTGCCCAGCCCTGGCTTGACCCTGAGCCTACCTCCCTGGCGGTTATTGCAAAAGGAGCAGGCTGGGGCCCAATGGGGAATGCGAGCTTGAGACCACCCAGGAAAACAAACAAACAAACAAACAAACAAATGCAGCACAGGCCCTCCCCTGCCAGTGGGGGGGGGCATATTTTTCAAGGGAGTGGAATTTTCTTCTTCTTTTCCTTTCTTCTTCATTTTTTGGGGGGTGGGGTGGGGTGGGGTAAGAACTGTAATGGTGGCTCCCATGCAGGAAGCCCGAACCATTGAAGGCTGTTCCATGGGACTGCTGCCTTAGTCCTAACCCAGGAACCTGACATCCAGGCTCTGTGGACCCTGCAGTGAAATTGAAACTGATTGTGAGTCAAAATAATACATTTTTTACTTATATGCACAAACCCCCTTTTTCATTAATATAATCACTCTACATTTTAATTCATTTTTACTCATTTTCTATCAGTACTTCTCCTCCTTCTTCTTTTCTTACCCCCTTTTAAAAAAAATTCAAAAAACAAAACAAAAAACCTGCCGTCTATCACTACATTTTATCCCCACCTTTCAAATTTTTAGATTTCAACACCTCAACATTTCTTTTAATTTTTAAACTTTTAAAAAAACTTTCTCAAGTCCTTACTTTTTCACCCTCCTCCCCTCCCCCTACCTTTCTTTTTTCTTTTTGTTTAATTCACCCAGTACTACACTCTGATTCTCCTTCTCCCCATCTGATTAAACAAACAAACAAAAATCATATACATCTATATACATACACCCCCACCCATTTTTAACAGTATATGTATATTCTTGTCTTTTATCTCATGGTATAACCTAAATCACCGAACCACAACATCCCCCCACTTCAACAGATTACAGGCTAGGCCAACAAGACAATCGAGACGGCATCAACTAAGGAGATGTTGAATAACAAAGAGATCGCAACATCCCCCCATGATGACAACTGTGCAACAATGAAAAGGGACCTGAGAGAAATGGAACTGAGAATAGCAGAGCCATTGAAGAACACAGTGGCTCCCCTGAAGACAATAATCAGCAACCTGACCTCCAAAGTGGAAACCCTCACTGGCACCATCTCCACTCTAGAAAAGGAAAACCAGATGTAACTAAAACAAATAGAGCAACTCCAAGAGGAAAACACATGTCTGAAAAACAAATTAGCTGATACGGACAACCACCAAGGAAGCGAGAATTAAAACTAGCAGATCTAGAAGATCACAGCAGACACTGCAGCACTCGCTTCCGCAATATCCCCAGGAGAACAGAGGACAAAACCCCGGCAAATTTCATTGTACGCTGGCTAAAAACCATGATCCCAAACCTGAAACTCGTAGACAACCTGGAAAGCGCACACAGATCTCTAAGATCCATGCCAAAAGCCAACGCCCCTCCATGAAACACCATTGTAGTATTTTCGTCAACATAAGAACTTTCTATGCATTCAAAAGAATGTGCAGGCATAAAGTGCGTTTTAGATATGGGGTTATATGTGATAGCTCCACTGCCAGCATCTCTATAAGTGCCAAGCATGCCCACTCCACCCCAACTTTCCTATATTAAGTGGAAAAAAATCTTAGGGGAGCTGAGAAGCCACCTTGCAATTGCAGGTTCCAATAAGGCAGGGTTTGATGTTTAATGTTCTGTTACTGGAGTCATAGTCCAGTAATATTTGGAGGACAATGGGTCACACACTTCCTTCTATGATCCAACAGACACATGTACTGTGGCAGATAGGTTCTGCAGACACAAGGTCCCAGGTTCATTCCATGACATCTCAATGTGAGACTAGGAGGAACCTCTCTCTTAAACCTAAGGGAGAGACACTGCCAGTCAGGGCAGACAAGGGTGCCCATTTCTCTATTGCCCAATCTATTTCTTCCCATGTCATTCCTCTTTTTAGAAACATCTGTGGTTGAAGTAAGAAACAATAATCCCTTTCTAAAAGCTGTTCTTTGTGGGAGGCTTAAGCTTTGTGACTCACAAGAAAACAAAGAAATCTGTTCTGTCCCTAAAGGGCTTTCCTGACCAACCGAACTATGCTGACCACCACAGTGTATGGGATATATCCATGGGATTTCTCCAGTTAGGAGAGTGCGGGGGGGGGGGGGAGTTCTCTCATAGGAATGCTGTGGTTTATGGGTCTGCTGTTGATTCTCTGGGATTTGGATTAGGCTTCTCAGAAACAGATGAGATGGTCAACTTTGTACATAATTGACTATTGTAAACACAGTAACAAGTATGCCTCATCAAATTCAATTTGACTTACTTTGGAAGAGCATCTACTCTGCATGCAGAAGATCCCAAGTCCAGTTCATAACATCTGCATGTAGGCATTGGAGATACCTCATTCTGAAAACATGGAGAGACATTGCCAGACAGGATAGATAATATTTGGCTATCCAGACCCATGGGTCTGACACAGTATAATGCAGCTTCTTAGGTTCTGAGTAAGCATCTTAAATTGGTGATGAAACAGTATAATCCTATAAACAGAATCATAACACTTCGGTCTCAAGGGTCATCTAGTCCAATCTGTAATGCAGGAATCAGAGCTTCAATTCAGAAATAAAACACATTAAGTTCCCAGCATTGCAGCATGAATCAATGTACACCCTCCCCTTCTGCCAGAGAGCATTCAGAGCAGCTTGAGTATTTGTAGAATTGGTATACATTGCAAATGCACCCATTAAAACAAACAAATGAAAAGAATCAACCATCAATAAATTAAAAAGCAGTCATCTAAAATATAGCACAAAACACTGTTAGTTGCAGGAGGAAGAAAAACATACGCACAGGACCACTCCTCCCTATTGGTACAGCCAGACCAGAGAGGGATCCTGACTGTACCACTGGAAGAGGGGTCTCCATGATGGAATGCACTTGATTTCACCTCTCAGAGTTACTTAAAGAAGGGCTTTTGATGCCAATCATGAAGTAGCTCCACCCCACCAAATGCTCACCATTACTAATGTTCTCCTAGTTAACCACAGGTTGACTGGAAGCATGCTGGAACAGATTGACTTTCTTTTTTACAGCTATGAACATACTTTTGTGGAAAACTGATGCAACCACAGGAAACTGCTTTTCCATGGGTGAAAAGGTGTTTGCTTTCAGACTGGGTATCACCATATCAGTAAACTGAACTACACACCTGTGAATTCCCCTGCTCTCAAGATTAAGGAGTTAAAATTCATATACAGTTATGACATCTCCAATCCTTACACTGCCCAGCCCATAAATTTCAACTCCCTTCTAATATCAGTGAAAACATGTTGCAGGATCAAATATCCCAAAAGCCCACTGAGGTGCTCTTGATCTTTTGACCTCCCCTCTTTATATCCCCCATATCCGTGAGGCAGGAAAGACAGAGACAAAACTGGGCAAATGACACTGGGGTCATCAGCTTGTCAAAAGGTTCTGCAGGAATTTGTAAAAAGCAATAAAGAGCCAGACAGAAACCTGGAAATATCAGGAAAGTCTGAATTGTTCTCTTTGGGACATCTGAATTCAATGCATAGTGACCAATCAATGGACAGCAGACAAAGAGTGTGAACTGACCTACTAAGTTCATTGTCATCTTATTGTAAATATGTTCTAGGGAGGGATTAAAGTTTGGGGTATTCTTCCCATCTCTAGAATTTGCTATAAAACCCCCCTCAGGTTTGGGTCTAGAAACCCTGCAACAGGCGACATGGGAACCAGGCAAAGGGCCTTCTTGGAATTGGAGCCTGCCCTGTGGAACGCCATCCCATCAGATGTCAAGGAAATAAACAACTACCGTATTTTTCGCTCTATTGGACGCACCGGACCACAGGACGCACCAAGTTTTTAGAGGGGGAAATCAAGGAAAAAATATTATAGCTAAAGAAGAAGACAAGGCAGCAAGCGCAATCCATCCCGCTCACTGCCTTGGCTTCTTCTTTAGCCTTGCGCAGCATCTTTAGTCTTGCGCAACGGGATGGATTGCGCCCGCTGTCCACCGGGGCTGGACTAGATGACTCCTGGGGTTCCCTTCCAACCCTGCAATTCTATGACCTCGGAAGGTGTTTGGGGTCTCCACCACTGGAGGCTTTTAAGCAGCGGTTGGGGGACCATCTGCCTGGCGTTCTTTAGCTGTGATTCCTACATTGTGAGGGGGCTGGTCTAGATGACCCTTGGGTGGCCCTCCCAACTCTATACAGTCCTACAGTTCTGCGGCAGGAGATCCACAGCCACTTCACACAATGCCCACTCCCAATTTTCATCTGAGAGACATGTGGCTTCAGTGTCTAGGTAGCTACCCCCCTGCCACACTTCCCCCACCCCACTTAAGCTGAGGGAATTCCTGCCCAGAGAAGCTCCCAGCAATCAAGGAGGAGGAATCCGCTGAAGCCTCGAGCAGCGGAGGATCCATGGTCCCCTTCCTTCCCTCCTCCGTACTTGCTTTGAAGGAGGAAAGTGGGAGAGGAGCTGTTTACACGAGTGTAAGCTGCTCCCCTCCCACATTGCCGCTTCAAAGGGAGCCCGGGAGGAGGGAATCCGCTGAAGCCTCGAGCAGCGGAGGATCCATGGTCCCCTTCCTTCCCTCCTCCGTGGTTGCTTTGAAGCAGGAAAGTGGGAGAGGAGCTGCTTACACGAGTGTAAACTGCCCCCCTCCCACTTTCCTGCTTCAAAGCAATTACGGAGGAGGAATCCGCTGAAGCCTCGAGCAGCGGAGGATCCATGGTCCCCTTCCTTCCCACCTCCGTAGTTGCTTTGAAGGAGGAAAGTGGGAGAGGAGCTGTTTGCACGAGTGTAAGCTGCTCCCCTCCCACATTGCCGCCTCAAAGGAAGCACGGGAGGAGGGAATCTGCTGCAGCTTCCCCCACCTCCCGCAGAAGCCGCACGCTCTTTAAAGGGGCTGTGCGGCTTCTCCTGGGTTTTCTGGGAGGTGGGCGGATTCCCCCACCTCGTAGAAAAGCCTGCAGGAGCCGCACAGCCTTTAAAGAGGGCGCCACTCTTGGGGGCTTTTCCCCCAGGAGGGAGAAGGGACTGCTGCGGCCAGTCAGTCCCTTCTCCCTCCTGGAGAAAAGCCCACAAGAGCGCACGAAGCTTGTGTGCGGCTCTTGAGGGCTTTCCCCGCCTGCCTCCCCCTGCATTCGCTCCATAGGACGCACACACATTTTCCCTTGCTTTTTAGGAGGGAAAAAGTGCATCCTATGGTGCGAAAAATATGGTATCTGACTTTCAGAAGACATCTGAAGGCAGCCCTGTTTAGGGAAGTTTTTAATGTTTGAAGTTTTATTCTGTTTTTAGTATTTTGTTGGAAGCCGCCCAACAGCAGCCCAAGATGGGCAGGGTACAAATAATAAAATGATGATGGTGATGATGTTAGGGAAGATGGGGAAGGATGTCATTTACATTTTCCCCATTCCTGAAACTTACCTCCCATCTTGCCATCTGAGCAGCCCAGTGAGCTCTCTGGAGCCAGTACCAGAAGCCGGCCCACAGGCTTAATTGGGGCTTCTGGGCCTTGGAAGTTGGCCCACCATTATGTTTTTGGCTAACTATTCCCACCTTTCTGGGACTTGCATTATGTTTGTCATGGGGAGGTTCAAGCATCATCTAAAAGAACGAATCTTTGCATCCCTGGCTTAAATGCAAAATGAATTATGACTCGCATGAAGAAGTCATTTTCCTTTGACTGCACCATCCATTTCATTGGCTGATTCCAAAGTCGGCAAGACATACTGCTTATTCTCACAGCTGTAAGAAGTAAGTTAGGCTGAGATGTGAACATAAGAAGAGCCTACTGGATCAATGACTTGTCTAGTCCAGCATCCTGTTCTGGCAGCAGCCAACCAGATGCCTGTGGGAAACCTGCAAGCAGGATTCAAGCACCGCAGCACTTTTTTCTCCTGTGGTTTCCATCAGTTGTTATGGAAACTTGTCCCATATCCTTATTCATAATTTCCAAACCAAGAGTGAGGAAGCTCTCCACCAACAAGCTGCCTTCTTTGTTTATACAGAAGGAGGGGGGAGTTCCTAGACAAAGTTATGTGCCCTTTCTCTGTGTATCCAGCCACTGGGGAAGACACAGCATGCCCAGTGGTGAGGTCTCAACCTTTGCTACGCAGAATTATTCTCTAGCCTGTGCATTGTGCAGTCCTTCTGGACTCCACTTTATTCTTGTGTTGTTGTTTTTTTGGTATGGGGAGGTCACTGAACACATTAGCAAACACCCAGTCAATACTTCCTCACTGTCAGCAACTTAGAGAAGCAACTTACATGTGCCAAGGCCAGGGTTGCCTCAAACTTCTTTCTTGCTGAAGGTTTTCTGGGGGTGGAAAGGAGGGTTGGAGGAAGAATGTGCAAAGCTTCAGCTTGTCCTGGGAAATGCCAATCTGTGCTGCATGGAACTTAGATTCTTTGGGAAGGGCACAGGACTGGCAATTGCTCCTCCACACACATTCCACATCTGAAAAACATTTTTTTTACTCTGATTTTGCCATTTCGACATCTTTTCTCCAAAGACCAAAGAGAAAAAAGCAAAAGGGTTTTGGTGAGCTGGCAGGAAATGAAACCCAACCACTTAATTATCTCTTCTTTCTGCCTTGTGGCTTCTCTGTTTGGAGACCAAGTCTCCCAATAGATGAGTAGTAGTAGTAGTAGTAGTAGTAGTAGTAGTAGTAGTAGTAGTAGTAAAAATCCAGCTTGCAGTCAAAAAGCAGCACAACATTCTCTTGTTAAGGATTTCCTTCATCACTGAAATACATGGAGAATAGAGGCTGGTAGAAAGAAAATGAACAAAACAACTGTGGAACCCTGGGTGTTGGTCATGGGACCCAAAAGGTACATAAAATGGAGAGATGTTGCTGGAGTGACCTTTAGAATCATATTACACCGCCAACCAAGTACGCCATAAAATCCCATATGTTCTAAAAGATGAGATGAAACGATGAGTCCCCACAACAGCAAGCCCATTACCCATTTCTCCAAAACAAACTAAATAAAATCCCCATCTCCACTAACTCCCCTGGCCTATCACCCACAATTCCAACACGCAGCACAAAACCTCCAGATAATAACCTGGCAAGCCAAAGACTTACACTGTCTAAAAAAACTTCTACAAAAACAGCAAACCCATACCAACACATGAAACACAAATCACCCAAGTACCTTGGCTAACACGCCATCAACTACATGCCTTCTTAAACAATCCAGTAGTAAATCAGCAGCCACTAGGCCCTTGACCATGTTCAAAAACCTCCTGACATGGCAAAGGGATGGTATCCACAATGTACAAAATACTGCTCCAAAATCCCACAACCCCCCTTGATACAATGAAAGAACCATGGGAGCATGACATAGGCTATGAAATTAACCCCACACAATGGACTAGAATGTGGCCTAAACCTCCCTTTAAGTCCATATCAGCCAAAAGTAGGGAACTCACTCTGAAACTCACCCATAGATGGTACTTAACACCACAGAAACTGGTGCTGATATGTCCAAGGCTGCACCTCCACAGGCACATACCTCCACATGTGGTGGGAATGTCCTAAAATCCAACCCTTATGGACAGCAGGCCTACAAGACTATGCAAAATAATTAAACAGGTATTAGAAGTCACCCCAGAACTGGCCCTACTGAACATCTTCCATGATCATAATGACCACTCACATTATACAGAGCTTATAACCCACCTACTCTCAGCAGCCAGAAGCCTCATAGCCAGGCACTGGAGAGACCTGTCAGGAGTAAACATGGACCAATGGTATCTAATTGTATGGAAAACTACTAGAAAAGCTAACCAATAAACTGAAACTGACATGGGGACAAATAGAAGAGGACGCCTTCATCCCAGTATGGCTCCCCTTTATCACATACACAGCCGAACAAGACAACAACAAGAATCCGCCGACAGCATACAAATCAATCTGCCTTACCTGACCCAACAAGTCCTACCCCCCCTTACAAATGCAAACAAACTCTACTGCAGACAACAGCAGAAAACCAACCACACCCTGCCCCCCCCAATACCTCTCACTACCAAGGAAATGTAATAAACGAATAGAAAGAGAACCTACCCAGTTGATGATGACACAAAACCCCACACATACACTATACAAAAGAATATAGGCCTCACCACCCCACCCCTCTTCTCCCCCCCCTTCATCCCCAACCTTATGCTGTACGCAACACTAATGTCTCACAACAAATGTAACTGATTTGTAAGACTATACCACCTGAAAAAAAGAGACAAGGCATGTACTTTTGTAAGCCAAGGAAATCTTTAATAAAAATAAAAAAGTTAAATTTTAAATAAACAATATTCGTTTGTTTATTTAAAATTTAACTTCTTTATTTTTAAAGACAATGAATAAGGCCATGAGATGCAGCATTTCGTGTAAATCTAGGGATGCAACTTCAAATATTCCTACACTCAAATCTCCTTGGTGTAGACTTTCCCAGGTGTTAAGCTCAGCAGAGCTCTCCAGTAATTCCACTGGCCTCAGAAGATGAATTATTAGGATGATGTGTTCTTTCTCCATAGAGGTGCACCAGGCAGCTTCATTGTATACCTTTTATCTATATGCTAAACATGCACCATGAATTTTGGCAACAGAGACATGTATTTTAGTGGGAGAACCCCCCACTTTTCTGTTGATTGTAGATCGCTTTAACTGATTTTAATATTGTGCTTAATTAATCATGTATTTTTAAATACTTGGAACCCATTCTGGAACTTTATGATGAAGGGTGGATTAAAAAAGAAATCTAATAAAATTGTTGTTGAAATTGGCCCACACTCAAAAATAAGAGGGCTATTTTATGACTTTATATTTATTTATATAAACTCTGTGTAACAATCCCAGTTCTGGAGATGACTCTGGGAGGTCTTTTTATCACTGCTTTTTATCAGTGGCATGAGGGGGAAGAGGCAGAAGTGACACAAAGAGGCTGAAAGCTATGGCAAACAGCTCACAGAATTCTGTAAAAAGAATGATTGCACAACAATGCTATGCAAAAAACCTAGCCTCCCGTTTTTTGTTTTAAAAAGAGTTTTCTTTCCTCAATAAAAAGGCTTCCATTTTTCTGCTTCGTTTGCTGGGTGCTCGGGGTTTATTTTTTTTTTAGCGTTTCAGTGGGTGAGGGGTTGAGCTTACCTTGCAAGAAGGCCAAAAGTGGTGTGGCTTAAAAACACACACAACCAAAAACATTTATTCCAATGCTCTTCAGTCTCCCTGGCTATCCACACCATGATATGAGAGGAGGAGGAGGAGGAGGAGGAGGAGCAGTTTCTTCAAGCTGCATTCCCCAGCTTTTAATTTAAGGCCTCAACTGCTCTACACATTTAAAGCAGCATCATACCACTTTAAACAATCACTGCTTCAAAGATAAGAGCAGTTTAGCAGTCAGTCTCTCTTCCCAGCAAGGAATCGAGACTCTGTGAGGGGCCTCCTGACATCTTTGAGCTGCCTTAAATAAGTACAGTCCCCAAGACCCTTTGCAGAAGCCACAGCTTTTTAAAGTTGCACAATGCTGCTTTAAAAGTACGTATAGTGCATGTGAGGTCTAAGTGCAGGAAGGCAGAGAGGCTGGCTACTAAGTGTCTCAGGTAGTAGTGCACTGACTGATCTTGATTTTAAAGAAAACTGTTGAAGCACCCCTTGTAATATATATTTATATATATATTTATATATATATATATATATATATATATATATAGGAAGCATCCCATGGCAAAACTAAAAAATAATAATGGTAAAAAATGTAATACTAGAAAATGTGTGGAAATGAAAGAAAGAAAGAAAACTAATGGTATTAATGAAAAAGGGGCTTGTGTATATAATTTTAAAAAAATGTATTGGTGTTAATTTTGACTCACAGGCAGTTTTAATTTCACTGTGGGGTTCACAGGGCCTGGATATTGCATCCCTGGGTTAGGGGTACAGCGGCAGTCCCAGGGAGCAGCCTTCAATGGTTCAGGCCTCCTGCATGGATGCCATTACAGTTCTTCAAAGAAAAAAGAAAAGAAAAGAATTATAAGAAATAATAATAATACATTTCCAGCATGGAGAGCCTATGATGCACTTGTTTCTTCCTGGGGTGGTCTCTGGCACATGGTTCCCCCCGGCCCCTGGCCTTCACTTTCACGCCAGCTGCCTGGGAGGTAAGCATGGGGTCGGGCCAGGGCAAGGCTGCGTGATTCCTTGCTCCTACCTCTCTCCCTTGGCAGTAGTGGCAGCAGTGGTTGTGGCAGTGGCGACGGTAAGCTAGTGCTCGGCTGGGGCCCCCTCCATTTTGCTTTTTGTTTTCTGTTCAGCTCCAGAGACCTCTGGACTTCGGAGCTCCGCTGGGCCTTCAATAGGGTGCTCCTGGTCCTGGTGGGTCCGAGGCCACTGGGGGCTCTGGGCAGCCTCTCTGCTTGTGGTGTTGGGCACCCCTGGTTCCCTCCCGATCGCAGTGGTGGAGGCGGTGGCTGCGCAGGGACCAGCCAGGCAGCACAGTTGGTGCTGGCAGTCCTCAGAAGCTCAGCATGAACATGGCGCTTGCCATCTTGCCCGCCGGAAATCCCTCTTACTTATTTAATATTGAGATTTATGATTACCCACCCTTCACCCTGAGGTCTCTGCATGTGTTCTGTAGCACAAACTAACATTCACAATGAAATCACAATGAAACGTAAGACAACCAGTAAAGACATAAAAGGAAGAGTTGAGGTTAGCCTTAGCAAGTGCTGGGGCAAATTCATGGGCTTGCCCCCTCTTAGCTATGCCCATGGGTAAATTCCAGACAGTTGATGACATGTCAAGTTATAATCAGGAGTTGGTTGTTCTGATTTCTTTTGTGTTCCCTTGAGCTGAATTAGGGTTGCCATTTGTCCAGGAAAACATGGACATGTCTTCTTTTGGGGGGCCAACAAGCCCATCCGGGGGGATTTTTCATTTTAAAGGAAATGTCTGGGTCAGGGAGGTGTTTTTTATTTGGGGGGGGCATGTACAGGCTCAGGACGGTGCTGTGCCCCAGAAGCAGAAGTGCTGCAGCAGAGCGATCAGATAGGAGCTTGGGTCCTGCTTCCACTCAGGTTGGCAAAGGTTCGGGCTCAGGCAGCTCAGGCACAGATGTAGGTGGCGCAGGTGACATGGGTGGCTTGGGCTGTTCTGCACGCCACTGCCAGCCTGAGCCAGAGAAAGAGGTGTGCTGGCACAGGTGCCTCTGCACACTCCAGCCGCTGCTACCCTAGCCAGGGAAAGAGGTGTATGGGCTGGCAGCGGCTCGGACTGCCCTCTTTTTTGTTCTTCAAGATATGGCAACCCTAGCTGAATGTGAACATTACAACCTTGATCGCATTACAGCACTTTGCCTAAAACTACAATAACTAATTATCTGACAATTGCTTGGTTTTGCTAATAATAGTAGTAGCATGTCTAAGTTTGGATAACAGATTGGATCTGACATTTCAGAGTAGCTGAGCTGGTGCCAAAACACATTGTTTCAATAATCTCTCCCATAATTAGATCTTTTCCAGACCGTTTCAGGCACATTTCCATGCCAGTTGTAGGCTAGTCATAATAATAATCAGATATGAGAGTGTTTGGATCACATTCCCGTGGTTGATTTCGCAATGTCATCTGGTGGGTAAACACACATCTGATGAGGTGGGCTCCCATTCAAAGAGGCCGGTGCCACTGTGAAGTTGTTAGGCATTGGGATGCTACAAGCAGCAGAGGAACACAGATGCCCATCTGGAATGTAGCTATGATTTTGTAAGGCAGGGGTGGGGAAACCTCAAACCCAGAGACAAATGTGCCCCCAGACCTCTCTATCTGGTATTAGACACTTCCCCTCCTCCTCCTCCTCCTCCTCCTCCTCCTCCTCCTCCTCAGCCCTACTTTGCCTCTTCCTAGAATGTTTCTGTCTGGCTGAAATGTGGTCTTGATATCTCTGATAATGCTTCTTCTTTGTCTGGATGGAGGACAGAGAGGGGTGACCAAGTACATGTAGAAAGCTAGTACAATTCCCAGAGTGCTTTAGCAGCCAAACTCTCCTTCCAGAAAACTCTGGGAACTGTAGCTCCACAAGTGGAATAGGAGACTCCTAACAGCGGGACGCGGGTGGCGCTGTGGGTTAAACCTCAGCGCCTAGGACTTGCCAATCGCATGGTCGGTGGTTCGAATCCCCGCGGCGGGGTGCACTCCCGTTGCTCGGTCCCAGCGCCTGCCAACCTAGCAGTTCGAAAGCACCCCCGGGTGCAAGTAGATAAATAAAGGTAAAGGTACCCCTGCCCGTACGGACCAGTCTTGCCAGACTCTAGGGTTGTGCGCCCATCTCACTCTATAGGCTGGGAGCCAGCGCTGTCCGCAGACACTTCCGGGTCACGTGGCCAGCGTGACAAGCTGCATCTGGTGAGCCAGCGCAGCACACGGAACGCTGTTTACCTTCCCGCTAGTAAGCGGTCCCTATTTATCTACTTGCACCCGGGGGTGCTTTCGAACTGCTAGGTTGGCAGGCGCTGGGACCGAGCAGCGGGAGCGCACCCCGCCGCGGGGATTCGAACCGCCGACCTTTCGATCGGCAAGTCCTAGGTGCTGAGGCTTTAACCCACAGCGCCACCCGCGTCCCTTAAGTAGATAAATAGGGACCGCTTACTAGCAGGAAGGTAAACGGCGTTTCCGTGTGCGGCTCTGGCTCACCAGAGCAGCTTCGTCACGCTGGCCACGTGACCCGGAAGTGTCTGCGGACAGCGCTGGCTCCCGGCCTCTAGAGTGAGATGAGCGCACAACCCTAGAGTCTGTCAAGACTGGCCCATATGGGCAGGGGTATCTTTACCTTTACTAACAGCTCTCAGTAACTGTGAACAAACTACAGTTCCCAAAATTGTTTCGGGGAAGCCATGTCCATTTGAAGTGATCTGATGCTACTTTAGATGTATAGGGCAGAAACTATCTGTTTTGATTGTACTGTTTTTATGGGGAAGGGTGTTAATGATTCTGTTTTTCATGACAGGATTTTATTGCTTTTTGTGGTTGTTCTTTCTACCGTATATACCACTAAGACATTTTAAAACATATAGAAGGTTGGATCCAGTATAGGTCCTACTCAGCATGCTGGCCCATCAAAATAAATAGACAAGGCTAACTGAGATCTATTAATTTAAATGGGTCTACTCTGAGCACAACTGAGTTGGAAAGAACCCTGAGTGATTTAGAAATGGAAGAAAGGAAGAAATATGAAGTTTATCTCCACCAAGACAGATGGGTTGGTGGATGGGTTGGTCAAATGAATGAGCCGGAAATGCACACCAATTTTCTCTCCCCCCCCCCCCCCGTCCTTGGGGAGAATTTACTGAAGAAAATCCTGAACACAGACAAAAGACGCCTGAGCACAAAAGATGGCATCCATTAAGACCATTGTGGCTCCCCAGCAACAGAACAGGCGGCAGAAATCCCTATTTTCATCCAGTTTTGTTCTACACACCGAAAGGCAAATGCTGTACATTGGCATTGAATAGTCTATTCTTCTTGTGCTTGGCAGGATGAAAGCTAGGGACAGTCTGGGGGGTGGGGAGGGAGCCTGGGAGAGATTGCCCAGGCCTCCGAGGCAGGAAAAAAAATGCAGGCACACAGTACGGAGATTATTTTCCCCTCTCTGGTTTAGAGGATTGAAATGCTTTCCTGAAGGTAGGCTCATTTCAGGAAGAACAGAATGGGGTGGGGGTGGAATGTGAGGGAGAGGGGAGAACAGAAGGGGCACTTAGGTATTAAAAAAATTAATGGGTTCCCCCCCCCCCCTCTGCCATTAATGTTTTCGTTATCGGCAAAGAGCAGGAATCCATCCCACCCCCTTCCCCCACCCCACCAAATCCCTCATCTTTGGTCTTTCACAATGAAACCTGCCTCAACAAAGCTTATCCAGAGGAAGACATGAGACATGGAGAGATCATTATCTAAGGGATCCCAGCAACTATCAGCAGGATGGGCTGGGTGGGCTCGACGGTTTTTCAGCTCCAGCAGGAATATGGAGTCATGGCCAACCAACATCATTTGAGAAAAGCAGTTTCTTTATTGAAGCATAATGTACATGCACAGCTTATGAATTGGGGGGGGGGGGGGACCAAAAACTCCAACGACAGTAGAATGGATTGTGAAACTTTTGAGATACAGCATATAGCTGATTAAATTAATGATTATAGTAATGGTTAGAGAGAGTACGAAACAGAATAATTGTTCATAGAGAACTGGAGGATGTTTGTTTGCAAACAATGAACTACAAGAAAATACACCTTTTAAGCTGTTAGATGTCCTTCTATATAATATATTTTTTCCTAATAAATGTTTAAAAGTAAGGCTGCAGTTTCTGTGATGCTGTGAGAGGATGTGGGGTGGGTGGGTGATATGTAAAAGGAGGGGTGGGGGTTGGCAGGGGCTTAGTGTATGCTGGGTTGGCAAGCAATGCAAGCAGGAGTGGCAGCCCTTAATTTTGTAATGCTGTATGCAATTATTTATTAATTATTTTGTTATGGATTTATAAGCAACCAAGGTTATAAGCAATCAAGGTCATTCATTTATTTATTTGGTTTACGACCTGCTTGCCATGAATCATCCCAAAGTGCATTTGTATCCCAGTCTGAAACACAGAGGAGGGCACCCTTGAAATAAAAGCAAACTCTGACCACTCCATGCATTTGAAATATTCAGTGGCTCCCAAATTCTTAACGACTGAAGCATTCCCCCTTGGGGGACAGCTTTGTTGTTGTTGTTTAGTCGTTTAGTCGTGTCTGACTCTTTGTGACCCCCTGGACCAGAGCACGCCAGGCACTTCTGTGCTCCACTGCCTCCCGCAGTTTGATCAAACTCATGCTGGTAGCTTCAAGAACACCATCCAACCATCTCGTCCTCTGTTGTCCCCTTCTCCTTGTGCCCTCCATCTTTCCCAACATCAGGGTCTTTTCCAGGGAGTCTTCTCTTCTCATGAGGTGGCCAAAGTATTGGAGCCTCAGCTTCACGATCTGTCCTTCCAGTGAGCACTCAGGGCTGATTTCCTTAAGAATGGATACGTTTGATCTCCTTGCAGTCCATGGGACTCTCAAGAGTCTCCTCCAGCACCAGAATTCAAAAGCATCAATTCTTCAGCGATCAGCCTTCTTTATGGTCCAGCTCTTTAGCTCAGTAGTAAAGCATCTGCTTTGCATGCAGAAGGTCCCAGGTTCAATCCTGAATCTCTTCAGATAGAGCTGGAGAAGAGCCCTGCTTAAAACCTTAGAGAATGTGGTGGCAATCAGTGAAAACAGTCCTGAGCTAGATGTACAAGGCAATATGTACAAAAATATGTGCTTTAGCACTGAAAAGCATATAAAAATGTCTATTTAGGGGAAGAATGCATAGAAGCTGCATATAAGGTGTGTATTTTAGAGGAAATTGTACAATTTCGGTTTTCTCCAGGCTAAGTTCTACTGAGATTAGACCTATTCAAATCAATAGCTCTAAGTTACTCGTGTTCATAAATTTCAGTGGGTCTGTTCTGAGTTGGCCTGGCATTGGTTGCACTTCAACGCATGGTATCCAAAGTTAGTCCATTAAAATTAATGGACAGGAGTAGCATGGCTCTATCAAATTCAATAGGTCTACACTGAGTAGAACTTAGTTGTGACTTTTTTATTTGCAAAAAAGGGGGGGATTGAATAGCCTAGTAATGTAGTATATGCAAAACTGAATTCCTGATCTGTTCATTCCTGCTCCGGAATGGCCCTCAAAACCTGGGAGTGATTCTAGAAGAGACTTCAAAGTGAACCTATCTGGCTTCTTTAGTCTCTGGCCTGCAGTTTCCAGGCAATGATGAGATTATGAGGGGAATGAAGCAATGTAGGGTGCCCGGAGAAAAGCTTAACTCATCTTTCACTGACATGCAGCAGACTGGCCTCTCCCCCCCCTCCTCCCAAAACATCTCCATTCCCAAGGGAGGTGAAAAAAAAGTTAAGCTCCTTGTCTGTCTGAAGCAATAAGTGTCAGTTCTCCAGCACAAACTCCCACCTCCTGGTTGAGGTTCCTGTAGAATGACAAGCAGTTGAAAGGCAAGGGAGGGAGGCAGTGGGACAATAAGCCATTGAGCTGAGCAGAGGGAGGAAAAGTTCACTGCCACGGAGGCAGGTCAATTCCATAGCTTACAAAAGGTAATTAGAAAGGGGCCCTCAGCTATAATCTGTTTCTGTCACGTTCAGGCCCAAATGGGAAACAGTCCTAGGAAACGAAAAACACTTGCTGGAAGAGCAATTTTACACACACACACACACACACACACACACACACACACCTCTCTCTCTCTCTCTCTCTCAGGGTTCGACTGTAAGGCCTTAGATTGTGCCCCCCCCCCAACCCATCAGAGATTTCAACGCCATCAAGGTTGGCAAAATCTTCAGCACTGGAAAGCTCTTTCCTTCTTTATAATTGGTCTTTTGGGGTTCATAAATATTTGGGAATTTGTGGGGGAGGGGGATATAGTATGGCAGAGTTGGAAGGAATCCAAAGGGTCATCTAGTCCTTCCTTCCAACGGAGACTAGGGGGTGTTGATTCTGCTGGGTACTCATTTGTCAGTGGCTTCTCTGCAGGGAAGCCCCCTTGCAAAGGAGCAACATGAATCAGGCAGGATTGGTAACTTGGTGGAGTGGCTAATCCTGCATATTTTCACCATGCAGAAAGGACAGGCAGTTGACTCCTACCTTCTCCTGGAGGTTGGGGTAGATCTTGGCCCTTTGATACCCACCTCTCCTTCACAGGATGGGGGGGGGGTTTGCTGCCAGGGCAACAGCCCCAGTACATTTTTTTAGGGGACACTGCACATTTGGCTCCTCAATCCACCCTGCAAGCCCAACACTGCTTTGCGGTGGTGGGATCTGATCTGAACTATTTGCCAAGCCAGTCATTCAGATCACATCCCAACCTTGCAAAGCAGCTTGGGGCTGGTAGGACAGCACGAGAAGGATGCAACTGCCTCCATTTGCCCTTCACTCCCAGTCTCACCCTTGATTGGCAAGGCTGGGATCGAAGGGTGCATGGCTGTTGCACCCTTCTCAAGCCACTCTGCCAGCCCCAAGCTACTTTGTGAGACTGGGGTGATCCAAGGGCCGCTTTGGCCAACCTAGCTCCCCCGTGTGAGTGGGCAAATGGAGTAGCCCTACGCTCCAATGGGGGGGGGGTCACTCCAGTGGAATTGGCAGTGAGGGCTGGGCTCCATTCTTCACCCAAAGGGAAAACAATATACAACCTGGTGATAACAGAATAACTGATGTAAGGAGGGAGCTGCAACCCAAGATAGGAAAAGGGAACACCTAACTTCATTAAATGAATTCAGATCTCCAGGGCCTGATGCGCTGTATCCAAGCGTACTAAAGTTACAAGAAAAAAGATTCCAGCTAAACATACGGAAAAGCTTTCTGACAGAAAGCTGTTTGACAGTGGAGCAGTTTTAAGCAGAGGTTGGATCTGTCATGGATGATTTAGCTGAGCTTCCTGCATTGCAGGGGGGGGGGGTGGACTACAGGTAGATGAACCTTGGATCTCTTCCAGCTACATGATTCTATGGTCTTCAGGAATTCTGACTGGCTGTACCTGACTTTTCCGATTCCTGAGTCCGTGTGAATATGCCCAATTTGTCTCAGCCAAATATGGTGCACAGCCCTAATCGGAAGCTGCCTAATGCTGAGCCAGACCTTTTGTCCATCTGGTTCAGTACTGTACACTGAATGACCACAGCCATCCTGGGTTTTAAAAAAGGGACATTCCCAGCCCTATCTGGAGGTTGCTAAGGATGGAACTTAGAAGCATTTGCATTCAAAGCAGAAGTTCCTCCTCTGTGCTATAGTCCTTCCCCAAACACAGACAGCTGCCTTGCACTGTCAGACCACTACTTCAGTATTGTCCACACTGACTGGCAACAGTTCTCCAGGTAGGGATGGGAGGAATTGCTTTGCAAAAATGTGCATATTAGGCACATACAAATGTGTGCATTTGGAGAAATTTGCAGTAAAATGATGGTGAATTTTCGTGACAACTTCTTTATTTTATTTTTAAATGTGAACTGATATAGAGAATTTAAGATTGGAGGCGATAATGAGATAAAACAAAACTGACAGATTCTTCCACCCCTGCAACCCTAGGGGCAGGCAGAGACGTGGCAGTGAAGGAACACTCAGTAGTGCTCCTGCCCTCATTCTGAATGGGAAAAGATTTTCACTCCAATTTATGGATCCCATAAATGACCGCTGAAATTGGGAGAGGGGGCATTTCAAAGGGGGCATTCCCCACCCCATTCCACCCAATATGTTCCTTCTTCCCATCTTGGGTCAGTCCTCCTGATAAGTGTTATAAAGGCCACGTTCTGCATTTACTCCATGAGTTTCAGGAAAGCTGCAGCCAAAGCTACAAAGGACTCTTTTTCATATTTGCAGATAAACTGGCAAAGGGATGTAACAGGGTGACTCCACTTCCCATACCAGCCAAGGCAATACTGATCACTTCTTAGCCAGTGAGCCAGCCAGACTCCTTACCTGGCGACCTGCCAGGCCACTGGCTGCACTGCCGAACAGCCTGGAGTTATCCATACAGAGAAAAGAAATGAAGGGGAAACCTCCTTGAGCCCAAAGCACGAACTGGATTTCCACTCTCTGCTTGCCAAATGACAGAAGGAAAGGCTGTTGCCGCAGGACTTGGAGTAGAGGCTCCCCCCCCCCCCCCCCGGGCAGCTGTTCTGCATTAAGCAAGGTTGTATTAAGTGGGCCCTGTGCTAAACCATGTTGTGGGGCCCTATCCTAAAGAAACTATATTTTTTTCCTCCACTGGCATTCAGACACACAGACAGGACCACACAAATGCACAAATATGAACTGATGCCACCCCATAACATTCATATGCTGGTTAAATACCCATTACTAAAACAGAAAGGAGTGCAAGGGAGATCTTCTGCATGCAAAGCAGATGCTCTACTGATGAGTTAAAGCCATTCCCAGGAGCTCCTTCTCAAGTAAAATGTTGTATAGACTTTGAGGGTTCTAAACATGCTGCACTAAGGTTTGGGAAGGCAGAAATATGCAGGCAGTTTTCATACAACTTGGATATTCTTGGAAGCATCTAAAGCCTTCTTAAATGTTCATTACATTCCTTCTAACTGCATCTGCTGAAGCCTTTATTGAAAGTGTGTCTGACACATATCCTGCTCCTATTGATGTGCAGAATATTAATTGAGAGAGGAGGGGTTGTTTTGTGTAATCCCATGAATCAGTTAAGCCAAAGGACTGTGTATGATAATTACCAGCTACCCATTTAAATAACCTATTATGCAAGAGGAAACTTCTATTTGGAGCTAAATTCAAAGTCGTTTCATGGTAAAAAATTTCCAAGGGTATTAGAAGAAAGATGTGATGTGCTCATTTGCAAACCTTTCATGATCCAGTCTCATCTGTGATGACAAAAAGCCGCTTATTATCACACATCAACAGAACAAGAAAGGCTGATCTTCATATTACAGAACGATTGCATTCTATAAAAGAGTTGAGTCAGCTTTCCTGGGCACTATTAATTAACATAGACCAAGTGCTCAGAATTTGGAATGGACTCCCTGAATTTTGCTTGAGAAATGTGTTTTTAATTCAATAAGATGCATGCTTTTAAAACAACAACAACAACAATAACAAATTTTCTTACATTTATATCACACTTTTCTTCTGCCATGTAGACCCAGACATGCTGCTGGTACCCAAGTATTCACCCATCCAGGCACAGGCCAGACCCAGACCTGTTTAGCGTCAGTAGAATAATGCCCCCATGTGCCTTTAGACTGTGCCCTGGGAGTGATGAAGATACAATATGTAATGGAAGAAAAGCTCTCAGCTCAATTCAAAAATGCTCTCAGCTCAATTCAAAAGCTCTCAGCTCAATTCAAAAATGAGGCTACTGCCATCAGAAAATATCCCAGTATTTTTCAAGTCCAAAATTCTGATCTTCTTGCAATCTGAAAGGCAGTGTCACTAGTGAAAAGATTGCAGCAAGGCCCAGAAGCTTCTTCCACCTGCCAAGCTCCTGAACTCTACAGCAGTGAAGCTGGAGGTCTCTCTGCAAAGCCTTTGTTTCTCCCTGACATCTTTAAGGCTGTTGTTACAGGGTTGTTGTTAGTCCTACTCTGAGGACCCATTGAAAATAAAGGACATGACTAACAGGCCCATTGATTTCTTAATAAAACTTGGTTGAATACAAAGTCAAACAGACCTTAATTCTCACAACTTTGCTGAGCAGCAGCATCTATTATTAGAGGTCCTTCAAGCTAAGCAAATACTGGGGCCTAATGTCACCATAGGCATAGATGATGCTGATGGTTTTAAGCAGAAGCATGTTGGTCACCTTTGTGGGCATTTTCACCTTTCAAGAACAGAGTAAACAGAAAGTGTCCTCTTAATGGAAGCTGCAGTCTGATCCTAGGGTTAACTCACGCAATTGGAATGTTTGTGAATATTCATTGATCTTGCATTAACTCAGTTATTCAGTGTCAGAGGCTTCTGTGCTGCAAGTGCAATATAATGCAGACTTTACCCTTCACCTCAAATGCTGGCCCCAGTTTTTTGCCACGTGGAAGTACTGATACTTCACCCTCTCCCTGATATTTCATTTCATGCCTAGCAGGGTTGCTGTTCAGTACTATGGTGCTGAAACCATGGGTGCTGAAACCATTGCCCACAGAGAAGTAAGGAAAGGCTGGAGTGAGTAAGCCTATTGTTCAATTTTGAAGCCCAGTGTCTTCTATATCTCTTTATAAATGTATACCTCTTTCTGTCTGACATTATTATTATTATTATTATTATTATTATTATTATTAGCAATAATGTGATCCACATGCCAGACAGTTCTTCATATTTTCAAATATTATTGAGGCAAATATGTAGATGAGACCATACTAAAATAATTTGTGTAGGGCAGGTGTAGCCCTTAAAAAAACACACACAAAAACTGAAGCCAGTAATAAACCTGTCATGTCTTCCACATTTCCTGGTTGCATACCCAGCCCTGTCTACATGGAATGTTAAGTCAGCAGGTTTGCTTATTATGGCCACCCAGGCAGCCACACAAATTATTCAGGCACATATACAGATTGCAGTTGAAAGAGATGGGTTTCTCCTCCCCACACTCCTTCTATAAAGTGTGAAGGTGTGTGTATGTGTGCTGTTTACTATGACATCATTAAATGGTCTCATGGATTTAACAAAGTGAGCTCTAATTTTCCTTCTTTAAATTCTCCCTCTTCTTATTGGCATTGCTTCAAAAGGGACATCTGTAACAAGCGTTTCTGCAGAGAAAGCAAAGTGCTCTTTTTAAAAAGGAGGTTTACGCAATTGAAATGAAACATGTCTGGAGCATAATAATGGGCATTCCATTCATCCTCCAATGAAAGGCACTTAATTGCTTAATGCAGAAGCTTCCTGTAAGCTTCTGAGCTCTCTGGATTTGAGTTTGAAGAACTGCAGAATTGGCATCAGAGTTAGCTGCTCCTCTTCCAATGCTCAAATCCACCCCCACCCCACCCCCTTTTTAAAGAGCCCACTTGCCATATTTCCTCCAGTAAGAGTGCAGTCCACCATTGCCACATTTCAGAAAGAATCCATAGTTCAATGGTGGAGCATCTTCTTTGCATGTAGAAAGTCAAGTTTAATCCTTGGCACTTCCACATAGGGGTTGGAAAAAACCCATATTTGAAAGCCTGCTAAATAGCTGGCAGTCATTGTAGATGGAGCAGTGGTCTGACTCTGCATAAAACAGTTTTCTATGTCCTCCTGGGGAAGGACCATAGCTTAGTGGTAGAGCATCTGCTTTGCATGCAGAATGTCACAGTTTCAATCCCCAGAATCTGCCAGTACAGCTGAGAGAGCCTTTTTCTGAAATGCGGGAGATGAACTTCCCGTAAATGTAGACTTTGCTGACTTCAACAGACCAATGATCTAATTTGGTGTAAGGCAGCTTCCTATGTCTTTTAGTGCTTCCCCCAAATTAATGATTAAACTTCACCATACAATTGCAAGTAGAAGTGTGCTTCAGATTATTATTGTCTGGATTTTTTACCAGTTCGGTGTTTCAGATAACCCAGGGAGCAAGCCTAACTTCTGTGGGTAGCAGTAGGACTTAATTGTACAGCAGAGACCTCATTACACCCAGAGCTCTGTAACTCTTGCTGATCAGGTAGAAAAGTAGAAAGTGGGTGGGTGAATATAGGAAAAGTCTGCATATTTGATATGTTAACTCCAGGCTGGTGCAGGAAATAAACCCAAATTAGGTCCCTTGGCACAACTTGCCAGTAGCTGGACTTGGTTATGAACCAGAAAATGCTTGTGCCTGGAGTCTCATGACTCCCCATCCTCAGGAGAAGAAGCCATGGATTCAAAGGACATATTTGAAGGAGATGTGCCCGCTGAAACAGTATTTGGCATCTCTAGATTCCAATATGGCTATGCTCTATTTCTACAGTTGGAGGCAGTGTGAATGTCAATTGCTGGAAATCACAGGTGGGGAGTGTGCTGTTGCTCCCAGACTGGGGGCTTTACAGAAGCATCTGGTTGGCCACTGTGAAAACATGCTGAACTACATGGGCTTTGGAATGATTTATGAGGCTCTTTTTAAGGTCTTGTGGTTTTGTTTTGTTGGAGGGCACATAATGGCATTATTTGAAAGATCAGCTTATGACCAATTCTTTACCATTCAAGTGGGTTCTCTCTTCTTTTCCTGTGGATTTAAGACATTTCATATGTCCATAGAGGTACAGTAGTTATTAGTGGTTACAATAATCAATTGCTTACTGGGGACCACACACTAAAGGTCTTTCCTGGCCACTTTTCTTGAGACCTTTCTTTCAGTGGAATTTTGTGGGCTGTGAAGGGAGGGAAAGAAGAAAGAAAGAAAGAAAGAAAGAAAGAAAGAAAGAAAGAAAGAAAGAAAGTCAGCATTTGTGGTCCTCTCTCCAATCCACCCACCCTCCTTACAACGTGATCAATAGTGGAATAGTTAGACCACCAAGAAGGCAGAAAGGCAACAAATGGATCTGTTTTGGATTTTATGAGTGTTACAACCTGCCAAGCTCTTCATTCCTACACCTTGACAAGCCTAGGCTCCTGCAGCCACAGAAAGAAAGCAGCTGCAAAACAGTTGCATGATGGATAGTCTACTATGATAATGCTGAATTCAGAGGCAGCTGGAATATCTGAAAACTACAAATTCACAAGTGGGTCCTGCAACAAAATGTAGAAATGCAAAATTCAATTCAGTGTGGATTGCTCATGTCTAGCCACCCATGTCTTCTCCCAGGATACTCAATAAAAAGGTCATCTGGAGGAGCCCTGCTTGTAAAGATGGAGATGGCCCTCCAACTGCTCTTGGATTACAACTTCCATCATCCCTGGCCATTGGCCGCAGTGTCTGGGGCTGAAGGGAGGTGCAGTCTGCAAGGTGAAAGGTTTTCCGTTTCTCATATACGGAGTAAGCAAAAGAAAAGAAAATTTAGGAAACATTAAGTGAGGTGGGGACCTTTCTTATTTTTTTGTTTGTGTACAAAACAATGTATTAAGATGCATCAGGTGTCACTTTTACCTCAAGCAAAGTGGCTGCCTATGGCATTATCTTTAACTCTCCAGCATGCACACGGTCAGTGTCTAAGCCTCAAAAGCTGACAGAGTGTCTGCTGGTTGAGAAATAACGGCTCTGCTTCTTCCTTTTCTGAGCTCTGATTTTACTGGTGCCAACACACATCTGGACCAAAAGTGCACCTGGACAAAATGGGCACAGGACCAGGAATGTTAGCAGAAGTCAACAGATTTACAGCAGATGAGCGAGTTGCTTTCAGGGTGCATATGCTAGAGAGGATGCTCTATGTTTCTCATTCTCTGTCTCTTCAGTCTACTGGAATAACATTTACAGAAACAATAGTGCTTGTGATAGACCTTTACTGACTTTTCCAACAATGATATCCCAGCATGCTGCAAGACTGGAAGAAGGTATGACCAAACGTGCATGGTTTTCTTAATGTTAAAATGGGAGAGCTATTCATGAAATGTCATTGTGGTGTGTACGAGTGGTACCATAGTCACGTAAGGGAGATATTTGTGCAGTGATGTTGCAAGCACTGGCTGATAGGTACCTAAAATGCTTTTGCATCCCACCCACTAACCTTCTAATAACACTTGAGCTTCCAATGCAATTAAAACACAGGTATAGTGTGGTACTTCAATAGTGTGTATGTGTGCTGAATGTAGATTTCTATCGTTGTAAAGGTCTGACCTGATTCTCAGTTATGTCCTTACACTTTTGAACTCAGCCTGACTCTGAATGTCCCATCTAATATACAGCTCTCCCCACCCCCAGCCTACCTTCCTGATACAGGAGAGGACTATCAAAAGCTACCAGCCATGATGACTATGCTCTGCCTCCACAGCTGGAGTCAGCAAAGCTTCTGAATAGTAGTTGCTGGAAATCACAGCGGGGAGTTCTCTTGTGTTCAAATCCTGCTTGTGGGCCTATCTCACAGGAGATAGGCTATTGGCCTGATCCAGCAGGCTCTTATTATTTAACTATGTTGTTAAGGGGGAAAGAGGGTAAGAAGTTATGGATAGGGCTCACGCCCACACAGAAGAATGCACACATCCAGGTTTGGGATAGGAATGAGAAGATCTGTCAATCTTGGTTTTCCATCTTTCCATTCATTAGTCCTCTACAGTTACACATCAGTCTGTGAATGCTTTAAAACAAAAAGTCTTTATGAAAATTCATCAGCGTTTTAGTGCAAATTTCTCCTAATTACACATTTTTGTGTGTGGCATTTTGCCTTGTTTAGAGTTTTTCTCCCAAGCAGTTTCTCCTAATGCAATGCATTTGTGTATGCTCTTTTCAGTAACAAATGCATTTTATGTACAGTGGTACCTCAGGTTAAGTACTTAATTTGTTCCGGAGGTCCGTACTTAACCTGAAACTGTTCTTAACCTGAAGCACCACTTTAGCTAATGGGGCCTCCTGCTGCTGCTGCACCGCCGGAGCACGATTTCTGTTCTCATCCTGAAGCAAAGTTCTTAACCTGAAGCACTATTTCTGGGTTAGCAGAGTCTGTAACCTGAAGCATATGTAACCTGAAGCGTATGTAATCCGAGGTACCACTGTACACTTTTCACACCTGTTCTTAGGCTAGAGAACTGCACCGAAAATGTGGAGTTGCAATGAATGGTTGCATTTTGTTTCTTGTAACCACAGTGCCTAGGACTTGTCGATCGTATGGTTGGCGGTTCGAATCACCGCGGCGGGGTGAGCTCCCGTCATTCGGTCCCAGCTCCTGCCCACCTAGCAGTTCGAAAGCACCCTTAAGTGCAAGTAGATAAATAGGTACCGCATTATAGTGGGAAGGTAAACGGCGTTCCGTGTGCTGCACTGGTGCTGGCTCACCAGAGCAGCGATGTCACACTGGCGACGTGACCCGGAAGTGTCTGCGGACGGCGCTGGCTCCCGGCCTCTAGAGTGAGATGAGCGCACAACCTTAGAGTCTGTCAAGACTGGCCCGTATGGGCAGGGGTACCTTTACCTTTACTATCATTTCAGGAAAGTGCCAGTTAGATAGATCCACCTTTGAATGCAAAATTAACCAAATCTCTCCTTCATCCCTAGTCCAGGAGGGCTTCCTGCTTTATACCTCTTTTCTTTTTCTTCCAGTTAATTCATTGATTTGTTTAATCCCCTTCCCTGAGATGGCCTTGTGTGTGCGCGCACATGTGCACGTGTGCACATGCATGCATGCTCTGGAATGGTGGAGCAGGACTAACAGAAGTGGGGAATCTATCACCCTTCACCCACTTGGGCTTTTTCATAATTCCTGCCAAATGCTTAGATACCATCTAACACAGTGTTTTTCAACCAGTGTGCCATGGCTCCCTGGGGTGCCTTGTGTGCCGCAAGCAACACTGGCCTCTGCCCTTCTTTCTTTCCTTGCGTCCTCCTCTGATGCCCTCTCCCATCTCTGCCTCCCCAAAACTTGTGCAGTTGTTTGTTGCAGCAGCCCTGGCTACAAGCTCTGCAGGTGAGTGGTGCTTCTGGGGCTGGCCAGGGGGTGCTGGTTGCCAGGAGCTGAGGCAGCCGGCATAAGCAAGCAAGTGGGCGAGGGAGCCCAGCAAGCCAGTTCACCAGCCCTTGCTGTTAGGAATGGACAGACAAGTGGGAGGCCGGACAGGCAGGCAGGCACTGTGCTGACCTTTTTTGTGCTTGCTGTGTGCAAGGCCCACTTGGAAGCTGAGTGCCCAGTTCTGAAGGGGAGCCTTTCCACCATGCAGACCCCGCAGCGCCCACTGATACTACTGCTGCCTCCCAAGGTAAGGTGCAGGCCTCACATTCACCTTCGGCCAGTCTCTGTTGGGTCACTCAGGCTGGGGCATCCTCTCCCCAGGCCCTTGTGGGGCAGTGTGAGGAGGCACCTCTCTTTAGGGTGGGAGGGGCAGCTCAGAGACCAGGGGCAGAAGCAGCAGCTGCCCAGAGGACTCCCAAGCAGAGGGGAGAGGAGAGGAGACTGAGGGAACACTCCACAAGGGAGAGTGTTATGTACTAAGCTTGGATCCTAGAACAATAGGCAAGCAGGATCCTAGAATGCAACAACTGATTGGCTTGCAGGAGAAAACCAATCAGGCTCCAGGAGGGAAGCAGAATCAGCCAATCAGATGGAACTCATTGTGTAAATAATGTATATAAAAGCCTGAGCTTTGGGGGGGCAATTAAATCACTGTTTTACAAGCTGCAATAAAGAGCATGAAATCACTACAGGACTCCAAGTATATTTCAGAGAGTGTTTGGAAAAGAATGAGAGGCTGCCAGCTCTGCAGGCAAAGAGTGACATAACTGGGTTCCTGAGCCCCACAGAGGTGCCACAGAAAGAATATAGTTGGTCAAGGGAGCCGTGGACTCAAAAAGGTTGAAAATCTCTGATCTAAGATATTTCCATGTTGTTTGACAGGGATGGGTGAAAAACCCACATTACATTTAATGGCTTATAGAACCCTGTTTAAAGCTGAAAAAACCAATACTCAGACTAAACAAAAGTCATGCCTCCTGCATCCACCAGTGTTCTGGACGCAGAGGCTGCAAGGGCAGCAGATGAGGAACTGAGTCTAGGTCAGAACTTAGAGCTGCTTTCAAAAGATAGAGAAACCATTGCACTTGAGGTGGTTGAACAATAACATCCCAGAACACCAGAGTCTATAAGACCAGAGTCTGAGAACCAAATGCCTCCCGCTGTACATTGACAGTCCAGAGGGTTGGCCCTTCAAGGCTCTGTTCTCACAAGTGGGTGGAGCAAAATCAACCTCAGTCAGCTCCCAGCTTTGGTCAGAACAAGTTAATCACTCAGAGCTGGCCATGTATAATGTCTTGCTCCCAGCTTTTGCCTCCTCCTCTCTGCTGCCAGGTCAGGCCTGACCCGGGGGCAGAGCTGTGGCCAGGCATAAGCGCCACAGCCAAGGCACAACCCCTTCTTGCACGGAGCCAGGCTCCGATGAAGAGGACTGCTGTGACGGCACCTGTTTGTTCCCCCTCACAAAATTGTGCCAAGGGCATGGACACCCCCCCACACACACAAATACAATATGCCACTGCAGAATAATTCAGCCTCTAAACTGGGTCTGAAATGGATTGATTCTCCTAAACTAGGAATGGAGAACTGTGACCCTCCAGGTATTGTTGGCTCCAGGCAGCATAGTCAATGGTTTAGGATGATGGGAGTCCCAACTGCCCCTAGAGGTTCTCCATTTCTGCTTTAGGTACATGATACCCTAATGAACTTGACTGCTTCCTCCCAGCAGGAAGAACCAGGATTTATTTTAGTATCTGTAACGAAAAGCACTGAGGCTTTCAGATCAGATCATTATCAACAGCAGTTAGGAAGGGAGGAGAAGTTAACTTTGCACTGAACACAAATGGACGGAAGGAACACAGTGACTCTCTCATTTTCCTATAGCATACTGAGGGGTTTCTGAAGCTTTCCATTTCATCTAGTACTGACCAGCAGTGAGGAAGGCAAACATATTCTCCCCCACCCCACCCCGCCAAAAGGCCTGTTAAGTTAAATAATTCATTTCCTTCTCATTCTGCAATCTCCCCAACTCTGGTTGATGTTAAAGCTGAGCAATAAAGGACTGTCTTTTAATGGAGGGAAGTGACTGCCCATTATTCCTGCTCTTTTAACAGAAGGTATTTTGACTGCTCATGTTCCCACCAGATGGCCATCACTGCTGTTCCTGGAAGTGATACAATTCTACTGATGAAAGTAAAGGGAGTCTTATCTTCCACAGGTACAGAAAAAAAGGCATCTGTGCTAGTGTTTCAAGGCCCCATCGGCTGGTGTCTGTGTCATTATGTCACTGTACAAATTACAGATACCATTTTGTGTCATCACCTAGCGCCATTGAAATATGACAGAAGGGCATGTGTGCTGTCTGAGAATGCAAGAATCTTAGAAAGAATAAAATTTACAGCTTGCAATGCTTTGAAAGAGAATATGATGAAAATGATGTATAGATGGTATATTACACCTGTGAAATTAGCTAAAATGTATAAGGCAAGTAATAAATGTTGGAAATGTAAAGAAAAAGAAGGAACATTTTATCATATGTGGTGGGAATGTAAGAAAGTAAAAAACTTCTGGGAAAAGATATATGAGATGAAAAAGATGTTGAAATATACATTTTTTAAAAAACCAGAAGCATTTTTTACTTGGTATTATAGGTGAGGATATTAATAGGCAAGATGTTAAATTGCTTTTATATGCAACAAAAGTGACAAGAGTATTGTTAGCCCAGAAATGGAAGCAAGAAGAAATTCCAACGAAAGAAGAATGGCAGACAAAATTAATGGACTACACAGAATTAGATAAAATGACAGGAAGGATTCGAAACCTGCGGGACCAGAGATTCACAGAAGATTGGAAGAAATATACGAATTATTTGAAGAGCAACTGTAATCAACAAATTATGCTAGTAGGATTACAAGAAGTTTTGTAAGGAAAGATATATGAAATATTGCAAAGTATAGAAAGAATAGAGATATTAGTTATGAGATTTAAATGTAATAGTGGAAGTAAGAAATGTATATGAAGTGACAAGATTAGAAAATTTCCAGAAGTGATTGATGGAAGTAAAAAAAATGGTAGAAGACATGAAAGTATGTTTAATTATTGTTGAAAATGATATGTTGAAAATTAATAAAAAATTATATTAAAAGAGAGAGAGAGAGAGAGAATGCAAGAATATGGGGGGTCAGTGCTCATTTTGCACAAGACTATCCTAGCAATACTTTTGCCTCTGGCCCTACCCACCACTGACACGGGCCCTGGGAAGGTTGCTCAGAAGGAATGTGGCCTTCAGGCTGCGAAAAGTTCCACACTGCTGCTTTTGTTGCTACCTTAATAGCTCTCATTCCAGTGATACAGTAATTCTCAGGCACCCATCCAGCCACATTTTAACTGCTTATCTACCTCCTGCTGCTATTCTTGGATGTTCATATGCAGTTCTCAGCTAATTTGTTCCGGAGGTCCATTCTTAACCTGAAACTGTTCTTAACCTGAAGCACCACTTTAGCTAATGGGGCCTCCTGCTGCTGCTGCACCGCCGGAGCACGATTTCTGTTCTCATCCTGAAGCAAAGTTCTTAACCTGAGGTACTATTTCTGGGTTAGCGGAGTTGTAACCTGAAGCGTATGTAACCTGAAGCGTATGTAACCCGAGGTATCAATGTATGTTATAAGGCATTTTAACAACGTGTTTTTTGAGAAGACATGCTTAGGGATCTGCATTTTTGAAGGAAAATATGTTTTAAAAATATTTATAAATATGCATTTGCATTCATTCTTGAAAAGGTTCAAGCAAACAAATGAGTAAAAGGGGCAGAAAGGACTTATGGGTGAAGAAACATGCAAGGGAAATTGACCAGTAATAAAGATCTATCCATTCCTTATACCATCACAAAAACTGTATGATCCGTGATTGGCTGGACCGGCTCAAGGAGACATGAACAGGGGTGAGGCCACTGACGTAGGGTGATCAAAACCTTCACAATGTGATCAAAGCAGCTTATGGACAATAAAACATAGACTTGTCAAATTGGAAGGGAAGTCAAGAGTAATCTAGTCCAAAACCCTGCAATGCAGGAATCTCAGCTAAAGCATCCATGACAGATGTCCATCCAACCTCTGCTTAAAAACCTCCAAGGAAGTAGGTTAACTAGAAACAAGTCCATTTATCCTATGAGTTTGTCTTGGAACTGGAAATGTCCCAGACCCACTGTTAAACACATCCAAGGTCTTTTGCTGATTTACACAAGCTGCTGTTCATTTTATTCTTAGTAATTTTACATAAGCCACCTTTAGCACTGAAAAATGGAAAGGAGGATGACAAAATTTTAAAGAAATAATTTCATGTAAAACAGAAATTAAAGTTCAAATGGGTATATTTTAAATCTTCATGAAATCTGGCTGATTGGGATTTGAAAAACAGAATTTGAAATGGAATGAATAACAATGCCATGAACCTTTTGTTTGTTCTTAAGTTCCTTAATTGGTACAGTGAATTTATCCTCTGGTGCTTTCCAGTGCCCGCTTCTCCAAACCAGATGATCTGGCCAAGACAACTCTGAACTCTGGAGAAGATTGACCAAAATAATATGTTTCCCAGAGAATATGTCAACGTCGAGACGCCACCATAGAAGCTGGTTGGACCCTTTCCAGATTCTTTATTCTACCATTTCAGCCTCTAATCAGAACCAGTCAAGGAGAACCTGGCTTCACAGTTCTGCCTCAAATCCCTGGCTTGTGCAAAAATAAAATCCCTTCCTCCTCCCGCTCCCTCCCCCCCCCCAAAAAAGGAGCAAGCAATTTATTCAGAAGAAAGCAAGCTTTTGGCAGAGAAAATAAACTTCTCCCAGTGAATCAAAGGGATTTTCATCAGATCCCATAGGGTGCATTCACACAAAGCCCTCACGCCATCTCTGAAAGAGGAGACATTACACACACTCCACAAGAAAGCCACAAGCCTCAGGGCTCCTATATCTCTTCAGCTAATTATCATGCTTTCATCCAGGCTGCGGTGTGTGTGTGTGTGCATGTGCAAAGCCAAGCTCCATAAAAGTAGGATTGGATTGGATTGTAGGTTCTATTTGGCCATTTTGTTTGCCCATGGAGTTTGAATAGTGTGCACTCTGGCTCCACTGGTCAGGGAACCCCAAGAATCACTGGGAACATAGGAAAGCATCTTAGGAAAGGGCTGTGGCTCAGTGGCACAGCATTTGCTTCCATGCAGAAGGTCCAGCTTTCATTTTTAATCATCTCCATGTATGGCTGGGTGAGAGTCCCTGCCTGTAACCCTGGAGAGGCACTACCAATCAGTGCAGACAGTAGTGAGCTACATGGACCACAGGTATAAGGCAGCTTCCTTTGTTCCATATTGAGTCAGACTATTGATCACTAGCAGGAGCTTTCCAGAGTTTCAGGCAGGAGGCATTGCCAGATCCACTTGAACATGATGGCTAGGTTGCTTGTGGTGGTAAACTCAGGTTCACACTCCAACAAGAAAATATCAGGTAGTTCCTGCTGTGAAAGGACTGGTGGTCTTTAAGTAGGTAGAACTGGTTCAAAAGATGGAAAATACTATGTTAAAGCTAAAATGAAAAGAAAGAAAGAGGTAAATTGACTAAGTAAATTTTATGTGAAAATAGTTTTGGAAAACTGCTGCAATGGATTATATGGAAACTCAGCTAGGGGGATTTGAGGAAGTCATTTAACAATGTTAACAAAAAAATGGAATTATTATAGTTAGGATAAATGTTTGTTTGTTTGTTTTTTGATGTTTTCTGTTTGATATAAAATTGGAAAATCGATTTAAAAAAATTGAGGGGGGAAAAGAACTGGTTCAAAAGATGAACCAGTGTGTCTAACTCAACACAAGGTAGCTCTTTATAACCATAGAATCCCCCTTGCCATCTGCACAAACATTGGAATATAATTTATTTTCATAAGAAAACACCACTTCTTATCTTATCTTCTTATCTTTCACTTTGGGCTTTGAATGCTCATAAATTTGTTTAAAAATGTTCATGTTACTGAATGGCTTTGGGACTGAAATGAATAGTGATGTAATTGGGGATGTTTTACTACTTTGCCTGAGCAGTGTAAACACACACACCCCACTTGCATTGGAGCTGCATCCTGCATTGCAGTTCCTGCCCCGGACAGGTTGGATTAGAGAACCTTCAAGGTCCCTATGACTGTTAGACAGAAGGCTCAGCCACGCTTCCATTTGGTCTGCGACTTCTAGGCATGAGTCCTAGAATCAAAGCAAACATCAGTTGGGTTTTCTGCAGATTGACATTTGTTCTGATTCAGCAGTAAACAGTGGGTTTTGCTGGGGAAAGCAGTAGGACAAAAGAAAAATCTCTCAGGCCCATGCCTAGAAGTCACAGACCAAATGGAAGAAATTGCAGATAAGTGTGGATGACCCCAGAGAGCACAGCACAGCACCAAACAACTACCGGTATATTACAGACACATCCCCCCACTCCACACAAACACACTTCTATGCATGCTTTCTTTTGGTTAATAAGAAGTCCTTCATCTGTTAATTAACATGCACAAATTACGGTAATAGCTACTAGTCTCACTACAGGGACACGGGTGGCGCTATGGCCTAAACCACTGAGCCTAGGGCTTGCCGATCAGAAGGTCGGCAGTTTGAATCCCTGCCACGGGGTGAGCTCCTGTTGCTCAGTTCCAGCTCCTGCCAACCTAGCAGTTCGACAACACACCCAAAAGTGCAAGTGGATTAATAGGTACCGCTCCAGCGGGACGGCAAACGGTGTTTCCGTGCACTGCTCTGGTTTCGCCAGAAGTGGCTTAGTCATGCTGGCCACATGACCCGGAAAAATTGTCTGTGGACAAATGTCGGCTCCCTCGGCCAGTAAAGCGAGATGAACGCTGCAATCCCAGAGTCGTCCGCTACTGGACTTAACGGTCAGGGGTCCCTTTACCTTTTTTTCTTTTTTTAGTCTCACTACACTGTGATTTCTCTCACAGATAGTTATTTCACAGGCACACAGAATATAACCATCTGATAAGTGTGCAATGGATCTCTTCAAATACATAATAATAGACATACTAAGACTGCCATGTCACAATTGCATAGGCATACCAAGAAAGTGTCAGGAGAATGTTCACTTGGCCATAACTCACTTGGCTCTGTGCCCAAGATTGGCAGCAGGGTAGGATTGGTGTGATTCCTTGTGTTGTCAGGAGCAGAACAAGGGGTAGAAGCCAAGTGTCTTGCTATGTGTGAGGAAACCATTTATAGCAGGGGTGGCCAACTCCCAAGGGACTGCGATCAACTCACAAAATTGAAAACTGGCAATGATCTACCCCTTTTGGGGGAGTTCAAGTCTAAGCTGTTGCCCATTTTTAGGGAGAAAGGGGAACAGACACTTGCCAACAGATCGCTGGGGAAATGAACAGCCTCACTGAGTAAGCTCTGTCTTCCGTTCTGCAGAACGTGCAAGAATGGAGGGCGGGGCGAGGGGGCAGGCTGGATTCTATTTTACCAATGCTAAGGAAAGGGACCCAGAGATTGACTGTGATTGACCAAAACATCCTGGGCATCTACCAGTAGATCGTGATCGACCTGTTGGATATCCCTGATTTATAGCATAGCATGGGCAGCAGGAGGGGTGGCTTTAGGGACAGTTCCATAGAATTCAGATATTTTGTGGGAACTTAGAGGTTCCTTTTTAATATAATTTTATTTATGCATTTTAAAAACATATATACATCATAGAATGTTCATCATTACCTCTTACCCTCAGACTTCCCAGTCCATCTCTCCATGACATTCTAGGTAATCTTTTGTCAGCTGCATATTCTATTATTCCACCCATTTTCATCTCAAATATTCCTTTATTTAATGTTTGCTGCTCATATGTTCATTCCTACTTGTAGGTTAAGTTGACTATTACTGTATGCCATTTTCAGCAGTTTGCTGGGTGTCAAGTACCACCGGTACAGCATATTTTGTAAATTTTCCTTAATAAAGTAGCAGGCAGAGAAATTCAGTCCCCCCTACACAAATTGTCCCACACTGACATTTCTATATTATAACCTATATCTATAGCCCATTTAATCATTGTCGCCTTCACCACTTCCTCTTTAGTCTCACACTCCTATAACAGTTTATAAATATTAGAAATTAGTTTATCATCCTTTTTTCAAATTCTGAACACATTTCCCCAAATCCCTTTTCTTTATCTCTTTTAAATAACTTGTTCACCTGGAAGTACTGAAACCAATCTATAGTATAATCTGATACCTCTTCTCTTTTTTTCAGATAAACCCTTCCCTCTCTAAACTCTGTAAAATCACTGTAAGTAGCCCATCGGTTTTCCATTTTCAACCTTGGGTTTTTTTCTCTCTGAGTTCTTTATGTCTCTGCCAGACAGCGCATATGCTTCTTCTCATAGCATGGTTTTGAAATCCTTTATGTACCCTTGCTTTGTCATAATGCAAATAGGCATGCCATCCAAAGCATAGTATCTAAAATATTGGTATCTCTTAGCTCTATCCATTCTTTCATCCAGCAAAGGCATGCTGCCTCATAGTAAAGTCTAAGATCAGGTAGGGCAAATCCCACTTTTCTCTTGTGTCTGTCAAGTTTTTGTATTTTATGCAGGATTTCCCCCCGTAAAATGAAGTTTATTACATCTTTTCCCCACTGTTTAAAACAGTTTGGGCTATTTATTGTCAGGTGGGATGTGCAAGGGTGAACATCACCCTCCCTCACACAGCAGCCCCTCAAGTCAGGCTTGACCTGGAGATGGAGCAGCCACGGCTGGGCGTCTTGCACACTGCAGCCGCTCTCTACTGCAGCGGAGCTTCATGCGGTGCAGTCCAGTTGCTCTGCTGCCAACTCTCCACTCTGAGGAAGGTGCCTTGGCCAGAGCCAGGAGCCGATGGGAGCCTGTTGGTGGGGATCCCTGGTCATGCTCCTCCAGAAAATGTGCTTGGTGGATGGCGGGCTGAGTGGGTCTGGCCAGGTTGGGAGGGAATAATGTGTGTGACGTCATGCACTAACCTTTCCTCGATCATTTTGGTGGGCCATTTATGAATCTTTTCCAACTCCACAATATCATTTACAAAGTTGAGATGACCAGAACTGCACACTGTATTCAAAGAGTAGCCTCAGCACAGATTTGCATAAATCAGTCATGGACACTCCTTGGCTAAATCAGAATCTATGACTAAGAGCTACATACTAGATTAATTTAATATTCCAAGGCCTTTTTGGGGTCTTGGTTTCCCTCAGCAAGCCTCTCCTGATTACTTCTTTTGAAGGGAAGTTCACTGTCATGGTGCCGCTGGTTTGCAGCTTCTGCCCAATAAAATGTGGGTTGTGGGACCCATATCCTGTTCCATGGAAAACATTAGAAGACATGGAATTATGGTTTATAAGTGAATGCCAACTAGGAAAAAGGGGTTCTGATGCTCTTGGTAACTAACAAATGCCTTGTGCTGTGGCCACTGGCTTAGAATTGCATTCTTTGCTCCTCCTTTCCTAATATAAAATATATAAAATATGTAATCCTTTCAGTGAACGTAAAAAGCGTCCTGCTGGATCAGGCCAAATGCTCATCTAGGGCAGCATCCTGTTCTCATAGTGGCCAACCTGATGCCCCAATGCAAAGTTTTGTTTTGTTTTTTTAAAAAAGATTAGATTAATTTATTGAGTATAATGGCTACTAGCCAGGATGCATATATTTTACCTCCACTGTGGGAGGCAACAGGTCTCTAAATGCCAGTTGCTGGGTTTCGTAAGTGGAGAGGGAGCTGTAGCACTCAAGTCCTGCTTGCAGGCTTCATGGAAGCATCTGGTTGGCCACTTTGAGAACAGAATGCTGGGCAAGATGGACACTTTAAAAACATAAATAAAAAGAAGCTAAGAATGCTACCTTCCATGGAGACAATATTGGAGAAAGGGAATTGCAGTCTGGAGAAGGCAAGCTGAGAGGAAGAAGTAGGAAGTAAAACCATAAGGTTCCTGCCTTTGAAACCTATCACAGCATCCACTTGCATGTATGCTACCGTCTCTTAAGTTGTCCAAAGATTTCATCCATCCCCAGCTATAAATCCTTAACTTCCCAGTTGGCTTCTCTGTCTGCTTCATGGGACAATGAAGCAGAACAGGTGAACATCTAGATGGCACATTTTCCTACGTGCCATGTTGATAGGAATGCTGACACAAAAACCACAATTATCTAATCTGAGAGCACACCTTGCACTGCTTACTGAACGACGTCCGGTAAGAAGTGGGAAACGGAATAGCGATGATGCAAAGTTGCTGTCTCTATGGTAACCCTGCAGAATGTGAGGAAGGGGCTGGGGGAATAGTAGAATCAGAATCAGATGATGTCATCATGGAAGGTGGAAGAGCAGCCCAGGAGTGAGAAAACCTTCCTGGTTGACTATTCATCTTCACAAATGTTCCCTACTCATTTTTAAACATAGTCATCTGAATTTTCCTTTGGAGTTTGTTACTATCTTCCATGGAGACAATGTTGGAGAAAGCGAATTGCACTCTGGAGATGGCCAGCCGAGAGGAAGTTGTAGGAAGTACTCAAACCGTATGGTTCCTGCCTTTGTAACTTATCCCCACAATATCAAAATAAGTTCCAATAGACAAGAGGTGAAGACTGAAGAGCAGCAGGTGCAGACCTTAGAGCACTCCAAGCAGGCTTTGGAAAGCACAGTGCATCAAATGATTCCTGCCCCTCCCAAGAGGAGGAGGAGACGTGATAGGTGGTGATAGGTGACTCTGTACTGAGGGGAACAGAGGCAGCAGTGTGCAGAGTAAACAAGATTTCCTGGTAGGTGTGCTGTCTTCCAGGTGCAAAGATTCACGATGTGACAGAGAAGTTGCCAAGTCTTATAAAGTCTGCTGACCACTATCCCTTCCTTCTTATTCATGTGGATACAAATAATACTGCCACAGACAGCCTGGGACTTTGGACAGGAAGCTGAAGAGCCTTGGGGCACAAGTTGTGTTTTTATCACTCCTTCCTGTTTAAGGTCGTGGCCCAGGAAGAGAGAGGAAAATAACTGAGGTAAACCACTGGCTGTAAAGGTGGTGTCGTCAGGAAGGGTTTAGCTTCTTAGATCATGGTCTCCACTTCTTTGAGGCAAGGGTTGGGCTGCATCTCACAGTGTGTTTTCTAAGAGTCTTGTGAACCTAAAGAGCTTTAAACAAGATCATGAAGGGAGGGAGACTACAGATGACAGAAGAAGTGAAGAGGTGCTCCAGAACCTACTTATGGCCAAGAAACTAGAAGCAGCTAGAGAGAACGACTCATGGTTTCAGTTATCTCTACACAAATGCACAGAGTATGGGAAACAAGCAAGACAAATTGGAGCTTTTAATACAGAATGGCAAATATGACCTGACAGGCATTACCAAAACCTGCCGGATTGAGACCAATGACTGGAATGTAGAAATAGATGGGTAGAACCTGTTCAAAAGGAATAGACCAAACAGGGAAGGATGAGGAAGGATGAGGAGTAGCATTATACGTAAAAGAAGTACACTTGTGAAGCAATCCATGAACTGGACCACAGAAAGCAGATTAAGAGTATATTGGTAAAAATTGTAGGAGAAACAACAGAGACCTTACTATGGGTGTCTGCTATTAACCAAAAAACCAGACTGAAGACTTGAATGATGCTTTCCTAGAACAGATTACCAAACCTTCAAAAAGTAGAGATCTAGTAGTCATGGGTTCTTGACAAGCTGGAATTGTGCATAGGAGGGCAACCAAGATGACCAAGGGTCTGGAAATCAAGCATTATGAGGAACACTTGAAGGAGTTGGGTATGTTTAGCCTGGAAAAGAGTGGCACTTGCTTCTAAATAGACATCATGGGATTATGCTGATAGAGAGGATATCATGAGAGATGAAGAAAGAGACAAAGGAAGCTGATCACAGGCTGGGATGCTCTTTCTGTAACGATTTCGGCACAACAGTAAAATTGTCCAATCAGTTAACCTCTAATTGAAAACACGTGGGAGAGGGAAGATGTGCAGAATTAGCCATCTGGAAAATGGAACAATGTTCAATCATGTGAGGAAGAGCCTCTGCTGCTACATTGCCTCTGAAAGTACAAGAACTGTGGAAACTAGCGCACACAAAAACATGCCAAGATTACTGTCTGCAGTTGAATGCAAATCTTTAGATTGCCAACATGATTCAGCTCAAATATACGGAAACTTTGCTTTACTGCTGTCCTCTGGAAAGAAAGATTGATTGATGACAGCTTTGCAGTACACATGGGAGTTATTGTATATGACAGCCTGCTGAAAGCACTGATCCATATCCATTTAAAATGGATAAATAAATAAATTGAGGCACAGACAAATACTCTACTGCTTTTCAGGCCTCATCAGATGGAGTAATGAAGAAAGGGTCTGAAGTCCTATATTGATAGCCAGTGGCCTTCTGATACCAAGAAAAATGGTTCCCTGAGAATTTGCATCTCAAGAAGGGGTAACCTTCCTCTGTTTGAATGGAAACAAGGACATAAACAAGTGCCTTTCAAAAAACAAAATTGGAACACTGCTCTAATGCAAGCAAATGTCTGTTTTCCTCTCCTTTCTCAGTAAGAGGAAATCATGGAACTGGCTGCTGAAATAGTTTCCCAGAGAAAAGGGGAAAGCTGAGGCATTTATCTTCTTGAGTACGTTTCCAGGAGGAGTGAGAATCGGTGCCTGATTTACAGCTGTCCCAGAACAATCTGTGCCAATATCCTCAGGCAGCCAGCACAGTATGGCAAAAATGCTGCAGTTTCCCAGAGCCAGCTACCAATCTGTCTATTCTCTCTTTCTTTCTTTCTCTCTCTCTCTCTCTCTCTAATGTATACTGGAGGTTGCCTGTATAAACTGTTTCCATTCCCAGCCATTTGGATTTCTTTTTCTTTCTTCTTTCAGTTTTGGGGAGTCCCATGAGCCAGTATGCCAAATGGTCAGGGATGATGGGAGTTGCAGTCCAAAACACCAGGAGGGCACCCTGTTTGAAAAGGCTGTTTGGAAGGGTATCATTAACGACATGGAGCAACTCAAGTAACAACAGTGATGCCAAGCAAAACAAGGGACCACCTTCATTTCCTGATTGGAAACCATCTACAACATTCTGGTGATAAAGCTGCACTGAAATTGTGAAGGAATGGAACTTCCAGCCATTATTGTGTTTAGTTTTTGGATTTGGGACCTGAGCTTGAAATGCTTGCTTTTGTTTTAAAGGTTCTCCTGCATAGGCTCACAGGAAGGTTAAAATAATTAGAGGTTGTTTTGCTCAGGAAGCTCTGCGCAGGTGGATCAAAAGCTTAAAAGGGCATGTATTGCTCAATAAGTTTTGCACAGGGGAATTAAAAGTACAGTGGCTCAGTCAGTAGAGCATGAGACTCTTTAATCCCAAGGTTGTGGTTCGAGTCCAACATTGGGCAAAAGATACCTGCATTGTAGAGATTTGGGTTAGATGAGCCTCATGGTTTCTTCTAACTACAGTTGTATGATTCTATGATATCTGAGGAACCTGCTAATGAAGAATGGACCCTACTCTCCTTCTAACCTGCTGAAAAGTTAAGAAGCGGCATGGAAGTCTTGTTAGCTGTGGATTCAGAGAGTGCTGGAGCCAAGGACAACAGGAGAGAAAGGGGACTGAAAACACTTGAACTACAGCACTAGGAAATGTTGAGAGAGGCACTAGCAGAAGCCCAGAAACTGAAATGGTATAAATTCATTAGGAAACCAATGTGTAGTTGTTTAGTCATTTAGTCGTGTCCGACTCTTCATGACCCAATGGACCAGAGCATGCCAGGCACTCCTGTCTTCCCCTGCCTCCCGCAGTTTGGTCAGACTCATGTTGGTAGCTTCGAGAACACTATCCAACCATCTCATCCTCTGCCATCCCCTTCTCCTTGTGCCCTCCATCTTTCCCAACATCAGGGTCTTCTCTTCTCATGAGGTGGCCAAAGTATTGGAGCCCCTTCATGGATCACTGCCTTGCCGTGGCGAAGGGGCTTGAATAACTCAGAGAAGCTATGAGCTATGCCGTGCAGGGCCACCCAAGATGGACAGGTCATAGCGGAGAGTTTTGACCAAACGTGATCCACCTAGAGCAGGAACCGGCAAGCCACTCCAGTATCCCTGCCAAGAAAACTCCATGGACAAAGACAACAGGAAACCACTGTACAATAGGTATAACTGGAGAGGTTTATTTAATGTTTATTTGCTTTTATGGGTAATTACTTAAACTGGATATTTAAAAAACAAAATCCCCAAAAACTGTTTTAACTTGTTGGCTTTCTAAGCACTAAAAGCATTATTTGCTTCAGGGAAAACTGTGACCTTATTATTCACCCCATCTAAACGCAGGACCACTATATTCAGTATAGGGCAGGGGTTGGCAACCTAAGGCCCATGGGCTGGAAGTGGCCCATGGATGCCATTTAACTGGCTCATGAGCTGCCCCCGAACTGACCTGTCAACTTGGTGAGTCCCCACACGCTGCGCTAAACTGGCGCAGTGTGGCGCAGGCACTCTTTTCTGCAGCTCCAGAAATCACTTCTGCGCATGCCCAGACGCCGAAAATCGCTTCTGCACAGGTGTGATTTTCGGCATCTGGGCATGCACAGAAGCGATTTCCGGCACCACGGACATGTGCAGACATGATTTCTGGCATTGCACTGCGCTGGTCTGGCCGACGAAGGATCTCCATGGGAGTGATCTGGCGCATGCCCGGTAAGCCTTGCCGAACCCTGGTTTAGGGAGTAGAGTAGACTGGACAAGTTAAGGTTCAGAAAGTTGAAGGGCTAAAGAAGAAAAAAGATTCACTTGATGGAAGTGGTGAATTCAAGATGGAGGGATCCGTCGTTGGCTGGTTTGGTTTGCCATTCAACCTTTTCACAGTGCAGGTTACTGCTCATATAATCACAGTTCATTGAACTGAAGCTATCAGTGGCATAGAATTTCACATGCTGAGGGATTGGAATGGTTTGCAGGTTCTGTAAGGGATATGAAAGTTGTCAGTTTGGCTGGGTTAAAGATATCACAGCTTCAAACTGAGGGAGAAAGCATCAGATCTTGGCAAGACAGGACCCAGAAACAAGGAAGTTGAAGGAAGTGTGAGACTTAGAGGGGAAGATAGAAAGTGGAACAAGAAAAGAGAGAACTGAAACAAAAGAAGAGCGTAACCAGAGTTAAAGCTGTTCTTGATAAACAGATGACTAAATTTCTTTGTATCAAGCGTACTTTGTGTGTTAACTTTCCTGATTTTCCAATTGCTCAAATGTTTGTGAACAAAGTTTGTATGGAAAAATTGTCCACAGATTTCCACCATTGAATAACAACAACGCTATGCCTGCTAGTAAACGCCACAGGGACCCAGAGGATGTAGCTCTCTCACCGGTTCCCAAATAATCTAAAATAGAGGACTTTTTTTAACAAATCTGCTTTTATAGTTCCAACAAAAAACCGGTTTTCTCCTCTTGAAGATGATTGTGAGTGTGGGGAGAGTATTCAAGGTGAGAGCGTGGAACTGGATCCAGCAATGGGGCAAGTTGATCCTGTGCCAATCAGAGAGGAAGGAATAACAAGTAGGGAGAGCACCCAATTAACTCTAATTGCAAGAACGGTTGAGCATATCTTCCAACAAATTAGAGGTATTGCCTCTCAAATAACCCAGTTATCCAAAGAGGTCCACAGTTTATCAGTTAATAACAAGCAGGCATCAACAGAACATCATAGTACCAAAGGGAATTGGCGACAACAAGAGCAGACCCCTAAGCTCAACATAGAATGCGCAGAGGCTCTTAAAACAAACTCTTCTTATTTAATCTTCCAACCAAAAAAGATCTGCATGACAATTTGTGGAAGGCCAGATCAAACTCCTAGCTGGAAAGGTGCCCAGCATTCCAAATGACATTTATCAGACTTACTTGGCATTGGACTTACAGAGATCGACCTCATTAGGACTGAACTCTTGAATACCACAATTTGATGAGCAGCAACTAAAAGAAATAGCAGTAAATTGTTGGATGCAATGTCTGTTTCACAAAACAAGGAAAGTAAAAATACAGGCATGTAATATGGTTTTCTCAGTAATTTTAAGTAATTATTGATGAACTAAGGTCCAGAATTTCTGCACCGGCGCAATCCCACCAAAGGTGGGAAAAAGTATGTCCCCATAATATTGCACCCTCTCCAGAAGTAACAACTGACAGTAAATATAATATGAGTCAATTGGGTCAAGGTTCTATACAAAGCAACATTTTGAGGGACACTTCACAGATATTTGCCAAAAAAAACCCTTTTTCTAAGGGTTTTCTAAGCTCATCTTTTGTCCCCCATCCCTATTCTGCAGGGTTTAATATCCCAGACAATTTAGATTATGGAGGGTGCAATCCTGTATTCCAGGTCAGTCCCTTTGAATTCTATTTTGGCTTATATCTGAGTAAATATGCACAGGATTTCACTGCATATGCAGTGAACATTGCTGATGAAATTGTCAGAGGAAACATCACCACCATCACCATCTACATTGGTCCTCTACTAATGAAATCAACAGAGAGAGAAATGCCATATTCTGAAGGGAAAGTTTACTTCACCCAGTGCTCCACGATCAAGATCACAGAGGCAAAGTGTGGCGATTCTGCCCAACCTGCAGAGCCATTAGTTATACTGTACATATAAAAGGCTGGGAGAGAGAGTCACGTTGCAAGGAGGAGTAAAAAAAAAGGGGGGGGAATGGTCAAGTGAGAGGTGGATGGTTGGCAGGTTTGGAGGACAAGTGTTTTCAACAGGCCACGCAGGTCAGAGCTATGCCAGGATTCCCAAGAAAAGAGGGAGTAGCTGCAGAGACTGGAATTTGGCCTTTGACAGAAAATGGGAGTTCCAGATAGCTTGTGTTCTCAGCCATCTTTACAGCATGTTGAATCGTGTTTGGCTTTTTGATTGGAAGACCGGCTTAAATTATATATATCTAATATTTAATATGCATTCTCTTTGCACTCAGAACAGTTGAAATATTTATAAACATTCCATAACGCCTCAGTAACCAAGCCAATGGCTACAAAGTACTAATGTATAGCCAACTGAAGCTAAAACCTGCAGAAGTTCTAAAGACTGCAGGATCTGTTAATCTCACCTCCCCCTAACAACAGCAGCAGCCGCAGCAACAAGACTCCCATTTATGTGATTGGGGTAGGATGCAATCTCTCAAGCAATGTCCCTCTTCCTCATTAAAAAATTATATGTTTCATCCTTTATTTGCTACCCTTGTCACCTTTCTGGGAACAGAATGGTTCTCTGGGTTTGGCATCACAATAGATGGTGGCTTTGCTTATCTCATTATTCCAGAATGCTGCATGCTACATTATTTTCTGTCAAACCCAGGTTTGAAAACTTGTGGTCTGGCCACCTTTGTACAGGAAGTGGCAGCAAAACAGCCTGTGGGTTTTCCTTTGTGGTGTTTGTGGTTCAATTTCTCACACAATAAACAGCTCCTAAATGTTTCACTCTTTTGGGTGAAGTCATCTTCTGCCTGCTCTGTGGAGCAAGTTTGGCTAAATTATTGTTGTCCGTGACCATGGGAGGTCATTTGGTATTGAAGTGTTACATTTATATCCCACCTTTCCTCCACAGGTAGGATTGTGAGGTAGGATTGGCTGAGATACCATGGCTGTCCCAGGTCACCTAGTGAGCTTTATTAGATCCTAGTCCAGTACTCTAACCCAGTGTTTCCCAACCTTGGGCCTCCAGCTGTTTTTGGACTACAACTCCCATCATCCCTAGCTAGCAAGACCAGTGGTCAGGGATGATGGGAATTGTAGTTCAAAAACAGCTGGAGGCCCAAGGTTGGGAAACACTGCTCTAACCTACTTATGATAATTTCAAGGACAGATTTCTGTATGTGGGGCCGCTCAGTGGACGGCGCTGCTGCTGGTGTCAGCGACAGTGATGACTCAGCAGACTACAAGAGCGCAAAGGCCTCAGTCAGGCCATCTGATGCATCTGACAATGAACTGGAAGAACCACTGTTCACCATTGGTCACTTTTCTCCTAAGAAGGAGGAGATGAGTCAAGAAGACTGAAAGGGCCACAAGAGGCAAACCTCCAAAGAGATTTGCTGATGAGTTTGCTAAGACGGCAACAGCTGTTCTTAGTAGCTCAGAGAAGGTGTGGGAACCTTCAAGCTTCAAAGAGGTTCAGGAGTTAACCTCTAAAGATGCTGAGCCTTGGCTTAATGCCATGAAGGCTGAAGTTGATTTCTTGAATAGGAACCAAACTTGGGAGCTGGTACCAGTAGTCCCAGGAATGAGACTGGTTGGCAGCAAATGGGTCTTCAAGGCCAAGACAGACCAGAATGGCAAGGTTGTCAGACACAAAGCCAGATTGGTTGCCAGAGGTTTTTCACAGGTACCAGGACAGGATTACCACGAGACCTACTCACCCACTGTCAAGTATGAGAGCATTCGGCTAATGCTCAAGATTGCTGCAGAGGAGAAACTGCACGTTTCCCATCATGACATTAATACAGCTTTTTTGTACGGGGTTTTGGGGGAATGGAATTATGGAATGCAGATACAGAAGGGAATGGTCTGTAAACTGCGGAAATTCTTATATGGTCTCAAGCAGAGTGCCAGGTGTTGGAACACAAAACTCACTGAGATGTTGCTTTCTCTAGGTTTTCACCAGGGCAAAGCTGATCCATGTGTGTTTGTCAAGGAGGAGGGGCAAAACAAACTGTATTGTTTATGTTTTGTTGATGATCTTCTGATGTTTTGGAAGAATCAGGCTTTGTACCAAAGCACCCTCGCTCAGCTGAAGGAGTACTTTGACATGAAGGATCTTGGTGAGGTATCCAACTATCTTTCTCTACAGGTGGAGAGGGACCAAGCAGGTAATTTTCTGGTACACCAAACACAGAAAATTGCTGATGTATTAACCAGGTTGAATTTGGTTGATGCAAACCCAGCAGACACACCGATGGTGACAGGTTACCAGGTAGATAGTACTGCTGAAGTGTTTTCTGACACTAAGCTGTACAGATGCATTCTAGGCAAATTGAATTTCATTGCTAGATGCTCATAATAATAATAATAATAATAATTTATTATTTGTACCCCGCCCATCTGGCTGGGTTTCCCCAGCCACTCTGGGCGGCTTCCATAGAAACCAAAAACCCCACTAAAATATCATACATTAAAAACTTCCCTGAACAGGGCTGCCTTAAGATGTCTTCTGAATGTCAGGTAGTTGTTTATCGTTTTGACATCTGATGGGAGGGCATTCCACAGGGCAGGCGCCACTACCGAAAAGGCCCTCTGCCTGGTTCCCTGTAGCTTTGCTTCTCGCAATGAGGGAACCGCCAGAAGGCCCTCGGCGCTGGACCTCAGCGTCCGGGCAGAACGATGGGGGTGGAGACCTGACATAACTGTAAGCACTAACCTGCTTAGCAGACATGCCAACAATCCTACTGTTCAGGATTGGAAAGCTCTGAAGTGCATAGCCCACTATTTGAAAGGGACTTTGCACTACAGGCTGAGGTTCACCAGTCAGAAGACTGGAGGTCTTGAAATCTTTGCAGATGCTAGTTTTGGAAGTGACACCATGGATGGTACAAGCACTTCTGGAGTATGCTACATGTACAACCACTGTCTGTTTGACTGGCTGTACAAGAAGCAGACGACAGTTAGCCTAAGTTCCTGTGAAGCAGAACTCAATGCTCTGTCATTTTCACTCATGGATTGTGAATAGTTGATGCAACTGTTTAAGGACATCAGAGTTTCTGTAAAATGTCCTATACAAGTGTATCAAGACAATAGATCTTGTTTGGCTTTGCTGAACTCGGAGAGTTGCAAGCAAAGAACCAAGTACTTGCAGATTAAGCTACATCGTGCAAGAGAGTGTATTCAGAAAGGACTCATTCAGGTGTCCTACATGACAGGAAATGAAATTCCTGCTGATCTGTTGTCTAAGGTTGTTAACAGAGAACAACTTAAGGTTTATGTACAGAGGTTGCAATTGGGTTGAACCACAGGTACTACAGGTTACACGGAAAGGGGGAGGATGTTAGGATATTTCCGTTCCACCTTAAAAAGGGAGCAGGTTGTTGTGTCACAGCCTGCGTATTTCCTGTTCACAGGAAGTTTATGTTTTGTTTTTGCTTTCATTTCTCTCTGTGCCTGAACATCAAAGCAGGCAGTCATGTTTTTTCTTTGTTCTGACCAACGCTGAATAAAGTTGTAAATAATGCTCTCCTGAGTGCATCTTTCGCTGTGCGAACTCTGCTGATAGAGCGTGCATGAGCTCTGGAATGTGGCAAGCTATTTCTGAGGCTTGTGTCGCTAATTGACTGATACTGCGTTTCTACGAGAGATCGATGGATCGTCCGGAGACGGCGTGGGGGCATGATGGCTTTTGTCTCCCTGGCAGTATCCCAACAGTAGCAACATGAGAATGGGCCTTTTCTGTGGTGGCTCCCCATTTGTGTAATGCTCTCCTGAGAGAGGCTCAACTTGTACCTTCATTACATATCTTTAGGCACCAGGCAAAAACATTCCTCTTCTCCTAGGCCTTTGGGTAAATAAACAATCCTTACTTTTAAATTGTGGGGGTATTGTTTCTGTTTGTTACTATGTTAAAGATTTGTGTGTTTTTATATAGTAAACTGCCCCATGATCCTCAGATGAATGGCAGTATAGAAATTTAATTAACAATATTAAGCACAATGATATTTAACATTTATATATCATCATTTTCCTACATGGCTTACAAAAAAACAATTGAAAATGTACACAGAAATACACCAATAAAATCAAAAAGGTGGGCATATAATTTTTCGAAATATAGATTAAAGCAGTTTTAAAATAAAGTATGCACATAAGAAGAGCACATGTCTAGGTTCACATGTCTAATCAAGAAAGGCCAAAGACACTGTCTCACACAGGTACACTAATCTGTCAAATGGTAGAAGAAGTGGGTTGGGTTGTGGAGTCCCAGTCTACAAAAGAACCATTAAAGTCTGTTCCATATAAAAATATCTTTGAATAAGTAACATCCTGACTCCTCCCTGGAAACTACTGTGACTGATTTACTGTTAGTGCTGGGCAACCCCCTTTTCCAACATGCAGCCTGTTTATTCTGGCAGTGGAAAGAGGCAATTGATTCCACATGACCACCGTTTTGGATTCTCCTTTGAAGTAACCCTTGAAAGGCTGTTCCTTCACTAACAGGGCAGCAGCAAGTCATGATACTTTCAAAGCGAATTCATCCTAGTTGTCCTGTGGGAGTGGGTGACCTCAGACCCAAGTGCCAATGTAGTCCTCCAGTCCTTTCTGTCCAGCCCTGACACCACTCACTGATCCTGCTTTGCACTCCTTCAGGTCATTTCTCTCACCTGGACCACCCTACCCGAGAGACAGAAGGAGAGAAATACCACGAACATGCCTTGTTTTCCAAAACCTGAGCAAACCTATGGCAGCCACAGAAACCACACCCGCAACTCTGGATATAACTTATCCTAGGCTTAATGTGATATATGTGTACTGCAAGAATGCAAAGTGAATATTTTTCTTACCTGAAGCTTTCGTCGTCATCGTCCCCCCCCCCCGCCCGCCCCATAATAGAACTTGGTCCATTCTGAATGCTGAAAGATTCAGGAAAGAAAAAAGAAACAACTTCACAGAATGCATAGTTAGACTATGTGATTCCTTCACCCAAAAAACATAGTGAAAGTTGGATGTTGGAGAATTCCAATGGAAATGGAAATGGGAGATAAGCTTGTGTTCACTTATTGCATTGAACTGCAGGTGGTTGAATTAGATGGCCCTTGCGGTCCCTTTTAGCTATATAGTTCTATTATTCTGCACACGCGACATCACGTACGGACTGCGCACGGATGGCATCCCGTATGGACTACACATGCACAGCAGATCTTGCAAAAGCGCACGCGTGGCATCCCATTTGAAAGCTGCACGGGCTGCATCGTGTATGGAGGGTGCACGCTTCCGTATCACTTCCGGACTCAGCACGCGTGGCATACCATACGGACTGCTCACGCTCGCTATTTCATAAGGACTGTGTATGTGCGCAATGCTGTACAGACTGCGAACACGCAGCATCCCATACGGACTGCGCATGGGTGGTATACCTTACAAAAGTGCACAAAGGGCATTCGGTACAGACAGCGCATGTGCAGCATACCGTCCAACTGCACACACGCGGTATACCGTGGAACTGCACAAGCATGGCATTCTGTATGGAGTATGCACGCTTGGCATCACTTCTGGACTCAGCACGCGTGGCATACCGTACGGACTGCTCTCACTCAGCATTTCATAAGGGCTGCGTACGTGCGGAATATCGTACAGACTGGACAAACGCAGCATCCCGCACGTACTGCACACGCACAGCATACCTTGCAACACTGCACGCGCTGCATTCCATACAGACTGCGCAAGTACGGCATACCGTCCAACTCACACACACGGTATACAATGGAACTTCGTAAGCGCAGCATCGGACATGGAGTGTGCACACGTGGCATCACTTCTGGACTCAGCACGTGTGGCATACGGTACGGACTGCTCATGTTTCCATTTCGTAAGGACTGCATACGTGTGGAATCCTATACGGACTGCACACATGCAGCATCCCCTACGGACTGTGCAGGCGTGGTATACTGTCCAATTGTACACACAATACCGTACACACAATACAGTATACCGTTGAACTGGGCAAGCGCGGAATCCTGTATGGAGTGTGCACAAGTGCATCCCTGACAGACTGCGCAGGTGTGGCATACTGCGCAACTGTGCACACACGGTATACCATGGAACTGCGCAAGTGCAGCATCGTGCATGGAGTGTGCACACATGGCATCATTTCCGGACAGTACGCGTGGCATACCATACGGACTGCGCACACTCGCCATTTCATAAGGACGGCTTACGTGCGAAATCCTGTACAGACTGCGCACACACGCATCCCGTATGGACTGCACAGGCACAGCATACCGTCCAATTGAGCACACGCGGTATACCGTGGAACTGCGCAAGAGTGGCATCGTGCATGGAGTGTGCACACATGGCATCACTTCCGGACTCAGCACGTGTGGCAAACCGTACGGACTGCTCACGCTTGCCATTTCATAAGGACTACATACGTGCAGAATTCTGTACGGACGGCGCACACGCGTTATCCCGTACATACGCGTTATCCCGCACATAAGTAGTCCTTACGAAATTGGGAGCATGCTGAGTCCGGAAATGATGCCACGTGTGCACACTACATGCATGATGCTGCGCTTGCACAGTTTTGCGGTATACCGCGTGTGCGTAGTCCATATGGGATTCCGCACGTATGCAGTCCTTACGAAACGGTGAGCATGAGCAGTCCGTATAGTATGCCATGTGTGCTGAGTCCAGAAATGACGCCACATGTGCACACTCCATACAGGATCCTGCGTGTGTACAGTCCATACAGGATTGCAAACATACGCAGAACGTACGAAATGGCGAGCGTGAGCAGTCCGTACGGTATGCCACACATGGTGAGTCCGGAAGTGATGCCACAGGTGCACACTCCATACAGGATGCTGCACTTGCACAGTTTCACGGTATACCACATGTGCGCAGTCCGTACAGTCTGTACAGGATTCTGCACATGCACAGTCCTTACGAAATAGCAAGCATGAGCTGTCCATATGGTATGCCACATGTGCTGAGTCTGGAAGTGATGCCATGTGTACACACTCCATGCATGATACCGTGCTTGCGCAGTTTCACAGAATACCACGTGTGCGCAGTCCATATAGGATTCCGCACGTATGCAGTCCTTACGAAATTACGAGCGTGAGCAGTCGGTACGGTATGCCATGCGTGCTGAGTCCGGAAGTGATGCCATGTGTGCACACGGACTGTGCACAAGCAGGATCCCATACGGACTGCGCAGGCGCGGAATACTGTCCAACTGTGCACATGCATTATACCGTGGAACTGCACGAGCGCTGCACACTTGGCATCACTTGCGGACTCAGCATGCGTGGCACACCCAACAGACTGCGCACGCTCGCCATTTCATAAGGACTGTGTACGTGCAGAATCCTGTACGGACTGCGCACACATGTTATACTGTGGAATTGCACAAGGGCGACATCGTCCATGGAAGGTACACACGTGGCATCACTTGCGGACTCAGCACGTGTGACATACCGTATGGACTCTACAGGCTCGCCTTTTCATAAGGCCTGTGTACGTGCGGATTCCTGTGCGAACTATGCATATGCAGCATCCTTTACGGACTGCGCACACACGGCATACTGTCCAACTGCGCACACGGGTTATACCGTGGAATTGCACAAGTGCTGCATCATCCATGGACTGTTTACACTTGGCATCACTTGCGGACTTAGCACGCGTGGCATACCGTACGAACTATGCACGCTCACCATTTCATAAGGACTGTGTACTTGCGGATTCCTGTGCTTTCTGTGCACACGCAGCATCCCATACGGACTGCGCAGGCGCGGCATACTGTCCAATTGCACACAAGCATAATACCGTGGAATTGCACAAGCCCTGCATCGTCCATGGACTGTGGATACTTGGAATCACTTGCAGACTCAGCACGTGTGGCATTACATAAGGACTGTGTATGCGCGGAATCATGTGCGAACTGTGCACATGCAGCATAGCGTACGGACTGCGTAGGCGCGACATACTGTCCAACTGCGCACACGCGGTATACCGTCGAACTGCGCAAGTGCAGCAACAAATATCAATTGTGCACTTGTGGCATAACTTGCGGACTCAGCACGTGTGGCATACCATACGGACTGCGCACGCTCGCCATTTCATAAGGACTGTGTACATGCGGAATCCTGTGCGGACTGTGCACACGCAGCATCCTGTACGGACTGCGGAGGTGCGGCATATTGTCCAACAGTGCACACGCGTTATAACGTGGAATTGCACAAGCGCTGCATTGTCCATGGACTGTGCATACTTGGCATCACTTCCGGACTCAGCATGTGTGGCATACCCTATGGACTGCGCACACGCGTTATACCATGGAATTGCACAAGCGATGCATCGTCCATGGAGTGTGCACATTGGCATCACTTGCGGACTCAGCACGCGTGGCATACCGTACTGACTGCGCATGCTCGCCATTTCATAAGGACTGTGTACATGCGGAATCCTGTGCGGACTGTGCACACGCAGCATCCCGTATGTACTGCGCACACGTGACATACTGTCGAACTGCACACGCGCGTTATACTGTGGAATTGCACAAGCGATGCATCGTCCATGGAGTGTGCACACTTGGCATCACTTGCGGACTCAGCACTCATGGCATACCGTACGGACTGCGCACGCTCGCCATTTCATAAGGACTGTGTACGTGCGGAATCCTGTGCGGACTGTACACACGCAGCATCCTGTACGGACTGCAAAGGTGCGGCATATTGTCCAACTGTGCACACGCGTTATACTGTGGAATTGCACAAGCGCTGCATCGTCCATAGACTGTGCACACTTGGCATGACTTGCGGACTCAGCACGCGGGGCATACCATACGGACTGCACATGCTTGCCACTTCATAAGAACTGTGTACGTGCGGATTTCTGTGCGGACTGTGCATATGCAGCATCTCATATGGACTGGGCACACGCGGCATACTGTCCAACTGCGCACACGCGTTATTCCGTGGAATTGAACAAGCGTGACATCGTCCCTGGAGTGTACACACGTGGCATCACTTGCGGACTCAGCACGCGTGGCACACGCACTGCGCATGCACGCCATTTGATAAGGACCGGGTATGTGCGGATTTCTGTGCGGACTGTGCACATGCAGCCTCCCATATGGACTGCGTACTTTCGCCACTTCATAAGGACAGTGTACGTGTGGATTTCTGTGCAGACTGTGCACATGCAGCATCCCATATAGACTGCGCACACGCGGCATACTGTCCAACTGCACACAAGCGTAATACCATGGAATTGCACAAGCGATGCATCGTCCATGGAGTGTGCACACTTGGCATGACTTGCGGACTCAGCACGTGTGGCATACCGTACGGACTGCGCACTTTCGCCACTTCATAAGGACTGTGTATGTGCGGATTTCTGTGCGAACTGTGCACATGCAGAATCCCATATGGACTGTGTACGTGCGGCATACTGTCCAACTGCGCACAAGCGTAATACCATGGAATTGCACAAGCAATGCATCGTCCATGGAGTATGCACACTTGGCATAACTTGCAGACTCAGCACGCGTGGCATACCGTACGGACTGCGCACGCTCACCATTTCAGAAGGACTGTGTACGTGCGGATTCCTGTACGTACTGCGCACACGCAGCATCCCGTATGGACTGCGTAGGCATGGGTTACTGTCCAACTGCATACACGTGGTATACAGTGGAACTGCACAAGCACGGCAACGTCCATGGAGTGTGCACACGTGGCATCACTTCTGGACTCAGCACACGTGGCATACCGTACGGAGTGCTCAGGCTCGCCATTTTGTAACTACTGTGTACGTGCAGAATCCTTTACAGACTGTGCACACGAAGCATCCCGTAATGACTGTGCAGGTGTGGCCTACTGTCCAACTGCGAACACATGGTATACCATTGAACTGCGCAAGCACGGCATAGTGCATAGAGTGTGCACACGTGGCATCACTTCCGGTCTCAGCATGCGTGGCAAAATGTACGGACTTAGTGATTGGATCTTAATGAGTGAACATTATATTTAGCTGCAGGACAGAGAACTGGAAGTCATTTTTTATATATTTTCTTTCTTTTTATTCTTTTGCTTTTCCTCTTTGTGTGCCTCTCATTCTCCTTGAGGGACTTTGAAAGCTGAAACAAGAAAGAGTCCCTGTAAGGCAGGGTTGGGAAGTTCAGGATTGTATCTTCATAGCAGATCCATTGAAATTTCTGTCTGAACTCAGATATGCCTCTTGCTTGCTTGGATGGAGAATTGGGGATCGGTGTCTTTTCTCTCTGTACGTGCAGACATAACCATGCAATTGAACTTTGTTGTTCTGCCCACCTTTGCCTCTGGCCTCACTGCTTTCATGTGGCCTTTGGAAGGCTGAAAAAAGTTCCCCACCCCTGTTAAATGGAGGGACATGGAGGAAAAACCAGTCTGTATCAAGTGTGAGAAATGCCCTATGGGAGGCAGGGCGATCTGTGTCATGTAAGCAACCTGGCAGGGCTCCCACATTAAGTCTGCCAGTATAAGCAAATAATCATGGTGCTTTTGCTAGGCTGTCCAGATGCTTTCCTTTCCTCCATCCCCCACTCAGAGCATTTCCATTTCAGACTTTCAGAGCCATCAGGTTTAATTAGGACATCCCAGATTCCTACAATTGATTTCAATGGTTCATGACCTGGAACACCCAGTTGACTCCAACCAAACATTAATTTCCATTAGAATTTCTCGCTCTCTTTAGATACATACAAGCCCTAGGGTAACTTCTAATGACTCGTCCATGGCAGAAGAAGAAAGCGTAAAGAACACTGAAATATTGTATGTCCAGCAATAAATGAATGCAAGATGCCCAATACAGTGGTGCCTCGCAAGACGAAATTAATTCGTTCCGCAAGTCTCTTCGTCTTGCGAGTTTTTCGTCTTGCGATGCACGGTTTCCCATAGGAATGCATTGAAAATCAATTAATGCATTCCTAGGGAAACCGCCTTCAGACCAGGTCCGGGGACAGTCTGTCCCCCGACCTCTTCTGAAGGCTGGGGGGGGGGCAAGGGCTTTTCTTCCCACCCCCAGCATTTTAAAAAACCCCGTGACAGCGGAGGACTTCTCCGCTGTCCGGGGCAATCTTAAAATGCTGGCGGGCGGCATTTTAAAATCGCCCGGGACAGCGGAGGACTTCTCCGCTGTCCGGGGCGATTTAAAAGCCCCTGGGAAGGCAGGCAGGGGGGACAAAGATTTTCGCCCCCTGCCCGCCTTCAGAAGAGGTCCTGGACCTCTTCAGAAGGCGGGCGGGGGCGAAACTCTTTGCTCCCCCCTGCCTGCCTTCCCGGGAGAGCGGAGAAAGGCTTCGCGGCCCCCCCGCCCGGCATCGGAGCTTGGTTCCGATGCCAGGCAGCGGGAGGAGGCTTCCCGCCCCCCCCCCCGCCCAGCATCGGAGCTTGGTTCCGATGCCGGGCGGCGGGAGAAGGCGTTCCCGCCCGCCGCCCGGCATCGGAGCTTGGTTCCGATGCCGGGCGGCGGGAGGAGGCGTTCCCGCCCCCCCGCCCGGCATCAGAGCTTGGTTCCGATGCCGGGCGGCGGGAGGAGGCTTCCCGCCCCCCCCGCCCGGCATCGGAGCTTGGTTCCGATGCCGGGCGGCGGGAGGAGGCGTTCCCGCCCCGCCGCCCGGCATCGGAGCTTCGTTCCGAAGCCGGGTGGCGGGAGGAGGTCCGAGGACAGTGGGGAAGACGCGCTGCGCTTCCCCGCTGTCCCGGAGATTTCCCTATGGGCTTTCGTCTTGCGAAGCAAGCCCATAGGGAAATTTGTTTTGCGAAGCTCCTCCAAAACGGAAAACCCTTTCGTCTAGCGGGTTTTCCGTCTTGCGAGGCGTTCGTCTTGCGGGGTACCACTGTACGTTGTACAGGTGGGTTTACAGGCACTATAAACATGAACCCCGTGACAATATGTTGCAGTATGGACTGCTCCTTTCTTAGGCTTCCAGTTTTTGTCATATGCTGAACATCTCTTTACCCTTACCTCTGATACTTGGGAAAGAGATAGATAAGGTCCCAATTCTTCTGTAAATTGTTTTAACAGTTTTTAATGTCACATGTAAATATTGCTGCAACCAAGTCTTTAAGGAATCTAAATGATGAGGAAGACAAGAAAAAAGGAATCTCATTCATCAAAGAAAATTGGTTTCTGTCTGCACAGTATGGTGAGTTCTGCTTACTGAATTTGGGCCCTGCTCAGGGAGTATTTAGAACAAGAACATACAAGGAGCCTTTCTGGATGAGATCGAAGTTCTATAGTCCAGCATGATATTTTATACAGCATGTTTCACGCTTTTGTGAATCTCAAAATCAGGAAACAATGGCAATGGTGAAGGACGGGCAACTGTCTCAGTTTTTCTCAGTTCTCATTTTCCCAATCTTCAGTTCTACATATTTTCAGATCAGCTTGGTTATCTTTTTTTTTTTTTTGTCGTCATGAAAATGCATTAGCATTTATTCTAATATACCCATTTTTGCAAAGCAACTTTTCTATAATGCAAGAACAGCTTGCATTTTTGGTGTGAATTTTTTTTTTGCACATTTTACCCAAGTATGTGCATTTTTGTACCCATCAATTGGCTGGCGAAAGGATAGCTGTACTTCAGTTGGCATGCTAATTCAGAAAGTAGATTTGGAAAGGTTTGCCTCTATATGTGAACTGAACCTAATTTCTCCCCCTCCTCTAGTGATAGTCCCTTTAGATTGCAATTTATGGGCTGGCTCCAGGATTTTGGATAACAATATCATTGTCTCCCCTTTGGCGTTGTCTTTTCAACATCACACTTAAAAAAAAAGAAAAGTCAAGTAGGCATTAAACATACATCATCCTGATCTTTTAGACCTTGTGTCCAATAGCACTAAGTGTCACACTGAAATATATGCACACATAGCAGGAAAGAATTAAAAAAGCTGAATGCACTGAAGCCAAGATATGAAAAACACACAAAAAGCTGCTTTGTTACGTCTGGTGTTTATCAGTTTCCCTGGAAATAACTGTTCTGTATTAGACGGGAGAGCATCAGACGGAAAAGATTTATTAAACCAATGAAGGAAAGTGAGAGCAGCTGTTCTTGGTTTAATAGCTGATCACTTCAACATCAATCTTCCTATGTGATCAAGCTTTTTACAGGTGGTCTGCTGGATGGGTCCCCAACTGGTGGCTCAGGACCAGGGCACAGTTGAGACCCAGGGTGGGTCACAGTCAGGACCAGTCCAAATATTGGAAGCTGCCGTACCAAGTCAGACCATTGGGGTCAAACTCTCCCAGCCCTACCTGGAATGTCTGAAGCTGGAAGTCCAAGCAGATGCTCTGTCACTGAGCTATAGTCCTTCCTCTATGGCTCTCTTAGGCCATTTCACTATCATAGCTCAGTGACAGAACAGCTGCTTTGCATGCAGAAGGTCCCAGGTAGTCCCAAGCATCTCCAGCTAGGACTGGGATTAGGGATGGAGAAGATATTTAATTCCGTTCACATTTGCTGCTGAATTTACTTAATCCACACTTTCCAAAGGTCCACAGGCTGCTGAAGCTTCCTCCTCAACCATCAACACTTGCCATTATCTTGCTTGATAACATATCCATTTGGACTGTGATCTCGTATGCATACTAGCAGCTGGAAACCTGGGTGTGATCTTCAGGCAGGGATGGAGAAGAAACTCAATTCAGTGTGCATTTAAAGCAAAATCTATCAAACTGGCACTGTCCAAAATAATACACAAATTGAAATGCAGACATTCTTTGAAATTCTCACTTCACTGAAATTTGCAATCCAGTTCCACAGCCAAGTAATGTGTACAATAAGAGAGAAAGAGAGAGAGAGAGAAGGGGTGGGGTGCATGAGAGAAAAAAGTGTGGCAGAAAAAGAGGAAAAAGGATGACATAATGTGATTGCTAAGGGTTTCCTACCTCTGATTTAGGAGGCCAGGGTTGAAACAAGGCCTTTGTCACCTGGGTCAAAGACCCAGTTTGGCACCCGCCTACCTGTGTGCACGTACATACACATTCATACAAACACAGATACAGTCCCATGATACAGTCCCATTAATGATTAACCTTGTAGGCTCTTCTTCAACATCATGAAAATTTCCAGCCATGATTCATTATATATTTCCCATTTCAATGCACATCAAACACTTATATTCAACATCCTCACCCCACAGTGAATTAGGATGCAGTTCTCCCTTCCTTCAAAGGTTAACACTTTATTTATTTATTTATTTACTTTATTTATTTATTCATTTATTATTAATGTTGCAATACATATATGAATTTTTTACATAATGATACATACACATTATATTTGTAAATTCACATTTTCGCATTTCATTATGTACCAACATTTATCCATTTCTTATTTCTTGCCCTGTGTCTTTCCTCCACCCGTGTGTGACCTACTTGCTATTATTTTGTAACTTTATTATTGAGATTGTAATTTTGTATCTTAATAATTAAACGTTCAATCTTATATATCTGCTTAGCTTAACTTAACTTTGTGAAATCAGTCTATACATATCAATAAATTCTTGTTGGAGCATCTTTTGGTCATGTATTCTTCTACACATTTCCATTCCTGTTTGAGATTTTGATTAGATTACATTCTAATTTTTGCTGTCATTTTTGTAATTCAATCATTTCAAAAAAATTATGTTGCCAATCTTTCAATGTTGGTGCTTCTTCTGATTTCCAAAGTGAGGGTGATCTGGCTGCAATATTTGCCACCCCATTGATCGCCAGGGTTGATTCGGCTGATCTGGCTGGCTAGGCGGGTGTCCCCTTCCTCCCTCACCGCTCCATGTGCGTCCGTCCCGAAGCTGCATGCTCGGTGGAAGAGGACGACCATCCCAGATAGAAGGAGTGTACCGTTCTTCGGTCAAGGGTATACGATAGCTGCGCTCCCCTGCTAGAACCTCCAGACAAGCTCAAGGTTAACACTTTATTCTTGAATAGAACTGTGGTATATTCAGTTCGAAAGCACCCCCGGGTGCAAGTAGATAAATAGGGACCGCTTACTAGCGGGAAGGTAAACGGTGTTCCGTGTGCTGCTCTGGCTCGCCAGATGCAGCTTGCCACGCTGGCCACGTGACCCGGAAGTGTCTCTGGACAGCGCTGGCCCCTGGCCTCTAGAGTGAGATGGGCGCACAACCCTAGAGTCTGTCAAGACTGGCCCGTATGGGCAGGGGTACCTTTACCTTTACCTTTTATATTCACGATACCTAGGTTCTGCCCATGGACAAGAGAGAGTGGTACACAAACACACAATCAACACCCCTTCAGCCAGCCTGAGCACTGCATGACCCTATGTTCATGCGTTCTTTGGCCAAGATGCAGTTGAACTGGCACATCATCATGGCATAGGTAACTCTGGGGTCATTAAGCATGTTGCTGGTCAATTGCAGAGTGTCAGAAGTAAACACACAAATTGTGTGTGTGCAGGGACAAACACACACACAAACAGGTCTTGTACTGGAAGAGAAATGTTTCAGACAATGGCCTCAAATAACTTTGCGTACACCAGCTGCCCACAACATATGCACATTTTTTTTCTATACGAAGGACCAGATTTTTGCCAGATGTTTTCTTTCACTGGCTGCAAATTCAGGCTCTCATCTGCGAAGCCAAAGATGACGTGAATCCTGGCTGGGTTCCCATGTCTGTCCCCCCATTGCACAAAACAGCTGCGTAATGTGAGAACTGTTCACTCATATATTTTTTGCTCAGAGGCACCCCCTGCACACATTTATGCAGTAACACTTCATAAGAGTTTTTGCTGTATTTGGCCAAGGAAAGAAAGAAATAGACCAATGTGGCTGAAGCGCACTGTCCAGACAGTGACAAGGAAAATAGACAGACGCCAATATAGCAGGGTTTTTGTTGAACCCCAAGGAACTATAAGGAGCAGAGTTTCCACAAGTCCATTTGAGTTTATCCAGGGATTCCCTAAGCAAGACTTTGATGTTTCATGTCTCATTTGTCAGACTCCAGTTTTGAGGCTCATTTGCCTTTCTTTGCCACAGATACAAGGCCTGCTATGATGTGTTTTATCAGTGCTGCCTGGCTCACAGTGGGAAAGCATGAGGAACATAAGGAACTGCCTTACATTGGGACAATTTCTACATTCCTAGGTGCATACTAGGAACCAAAACTGGTAGCTGGTGAATGTCTTCCTCCCCACCCGCCCCCAGCAGTATACCATTTTATTTTTTAAATAATCTTTTTATTAAACATTTTCTGCATATACAATAAAAACACACTAGGAAGAGAATAAAGAAGAAAAAGAAAATGAAATTGTAACTCTCTATTTAAATGAAAGGCCTCTATTAAGATTAAGTCTTAAACCAGGCTTCCTCAACCTCGGCCCTCCAGATGTTTTGAGACTACGATTCGCATCGTCCCTGACCACTGGTCCTGCTAGCTAGGGATCATGGGAGTTGTAGGCCATAAACATCTGGAGGGCCAAGGTCGAGGAAGCCTGTCTTAACCCTTATTCCACACAAAGTGAGCCCTCCCAGCCTCCCACCTTGGGAGATCCTCTCTGTCCTGTCCCTCACACAGGAGCCTTCATCAAAATGTCTTGATGCACAACCTGCTCAGCGGGTCTACTTTATAAGAGCATAGGAAGAGCCTGCCAGATGACAGCAGTTGTCCATCCAGTGGATGGACCAAGGGAAGTCAGTGGATTAAGGTCCTCTTCCCCAGCAGAACACAGCAGGCAACAGCTGTTGTGACAATTTTGCTCTGTGCACAGGACAAACCTGAGCCTGATTTCTGCATGGTAGGAACTGAGTCTGACAGTTTCTGGAACAACTGCCATATTAAGGGGGAGAGTTTGCCAAGCTGCATGTGACATGCCACTTTGGTTGGTTCTTCCATGAGGAGGAAAAGAACTGGAAGAAGGCAATCATCTGGCTGAAGGAAGCTATGGATCATAAAACCATAGAATCATTCTATGATTCATATGGATCATTCCAATCATAGAGTTGTAAGGGACCACAAGCATCATCTGTTCCAGGAATGTCCAGTTCCCAAGAGACTGCGATCTACTCCCACTATAAAAACAAAACAAAACTGGCAGTGATCTACCCATTGGATTGGCCAAAGTTGTTGAGCTTTTTTGGGGGGAGCCTTACCACACTTTTGGCTTTGTGAAAACCCTCATGTTGCCCAAGCTGGCTACACGGTACTGTGATGTCATCACACTTGCTGTGTGATCCCTGATTGGCTGGACCAAGCTCGCAAGAAGAACTCCATTCTATTAAAAATAAGAATATGCCAAAGAGGCTTTCAATAAAGGCAGGAAACATGAGTGAACCATGCGTAATAAGTAAGGTGGTATGCCTCTCAAAGAATATCCACACCCATTTAAAAAATATGGTGCATTAATAACTAGCAATAGTCCTGTTAACTTTCTCTGAAACATTGCTGTTGATAGCAGTGTATTCTTAAGTTTGAGGACATTTAAGAGGATTAGGTAAAGGTGGGGGTGAAAATGCAATATAATGAGTACTCTCATTGTTTTCTCTTTTTTCTAGTTGTAGAGACCATTCCTCTGGCCCGATAATTAAAGGCAGAACAGCCCCCATGGAGCATATTAAATGTTCTTGCTCCATCCTTCCTAGTGAGAGCTGCACAGCATATAAAATAAAATTTTCCATCCTTAAAAAAAAGTATCCAGGCTGCTTGGATAAGACATCTCTGCTCAGTGAACTGATGTTTACTTTCAGCTGGGATCTGCATCAAGTTTTCAGTAATGCACCTCCCAGCAACAGAACAAAGATCAATGGAGGCAACCCATTGTTGTTTTCTTCTACTTTGTACCTGTTCCCCAGGCTTCATCAATTAGCAATGACTCCTTTCTTGAAACCATCTGCAATGGAAAGAGATCCTTTTATGAATCAAAAGCTATTTGTTAGTGTGAGTGCCCAGGATGAGGTTTCTCAAGCAATACTTGATTCTCAGAAAACACAATGCAGATGCTAGCCTTTGGCTCCAGCTTCAGCTTCGTGGTGACAGCAATAGGACACTATTTTAAACTCAGCAAGGCACTAGTAGGGGTCATGATTACAGATGGGGGAACAAATGCATTTGGCCACTATTTTAAGCAAACAACCCCAGTCTGATATCTGGATAGGGACCCAGCTGCACACTGCAAACAACCCCTTAGGGGGGTTGTTGTTGTTGTTTTAAGTGTACAAAGGATATTTCAAGGTGGAAAATGCATATTTTAGAATGGGAGTGGGGAAATTCAGACCAGGACCAATTGTGCCTCCCCAGTCCTCTCTATTTGACCATTGAATTCTCCCCAGACCACATCCACTCTCCCTCGGCTACACTAGGAACTAGTCATGCTCCACACCCTCCATGGTTTTTTTAAAACTCCAGAATGCATCCATAAGGTCTGATAATGCCTCTTGCCTGTTCAAAAGGTGTGTGCAGAAACTAGCCTACCAGTTTTGCCTCGCTTTTGCCTCTGACCTTCCCACCACCAGAATTGGCCCCTGGAGGTGACCAAAGTGAAAATGTGGCCATTGCTTAAATAAATTCCATACCACTTATATGGGTGGATGGAAAGAAGACAACATAAAAGCAGTGGGGGCAGGGAAAGTGAAAGATGTTGCATAGATGCACACAGAGAGGATGCTCAATAAAATTCACCCTACCCTGATTTTCCACTCATGAACAGGTTGGAGAGCTTGGGGAGGCCACTTTCACTCCTCTTAATATACCAAATGCAAAGAAAATGCATATTTAATTTTAATATGCATGCAAAAAATGAATAGGTTAAAATGTGGGGGAAACCATGCAAACATAATACAAATTGTCATGCATTTTTCTTTCAAACGTACAGATGCAGAAAGAGGATTGAATGTACAAATGAGTGTATATGAAACTGGCATAGAAGAGAAAGAGGTAGATATGCCCAGCCATAGACTGTGCACAGTTGCCACCAGATGCTCTGAAATACAAGAGTGGGGGATGATTATAGAGAGGTCTCTGGACACCGTGTTATGTTGTTAAAACCCTTCCTTTTTCCCCTTCAGCAGGAAGAAGTGAATGAATTATTCTCTGCAAGAAAGGAACAGCAGTTTCCTTAGTGGCATACCTTGGGGTCTGAACATCAGGACACTTAAAGCTACCCTGCTACAAACTCCTGCAATAATGGTTGCTGGTAATGGTTGTACCAGACACTGATTCACAAAAAAATCTGGCAGCTATTCTTAATGGGAACACCATCCCTCCAGCGCCTGTTATTCAGTACGTATATTCAGAGTATCACTTTGCTGTCTTCTAAGCACAAAAACACTATGTTCCTCCACTCACATTTTCTCTAGATCCTTGTTGTTCTTGGGGCTATAAATTAAGCAATTGAACAAATCCTGGTAGCAATAAGAATGGAAGAATCCAGGGCTAGAGTTGAGGAATGCCAAACTGAAATCAAGTGGATAGATGGCGGTGCTTTTCATTTGTTATGAAGGGTTCCCCAACTTTTGTGTGGGCACACAAAATACTCATTTAATTGGGGGGGGGGGGTACTGAGAGGTGAGATCTATAAATGGACAGAGTAGTTTACTTCTGATATGTGACAGTTTCACATGAATTCCTTCATAAATCCTGTTTCTGCACAAAACAGTAAAAACCCACTGTTAAAATAGTATTTAATTCCACAATTAAAATGTATTTGATACACAGTAGCTTGATGTATGGGGGTTTTTTTGTTGTTGTTTTTTGCATGCAATGCTATGTTTTTTGAACCAAACCATTGCAAAATTCAGGAAAGTGTCTACTGAGAGCATAAAATGGCAGCTAAGGACACTTCTGCAAGGAAAAGTGAATGTCTTCCTTTTGCACTAGGTTGGGCTAATCTCTTTCCTTTCATAAGAACACAAAAAGAGCCCAGCTGGGTTGGGCAAAGGGCCCAACTAGCCTGGAATCATGTTTTCACTGTAGCCAACCAAATACTCCAATAGAAAGCCCAGAATCAGGACCTGAGCACAGTGGCACTTTGCTCATTTGTGAGTCCCAGCAGCTGGCATTCAGAACAATACTTTACTCAGATTGGAAAGCCCCTGAGATCTCTTCCAACCATGTAAATCTGTGATGGCATGGTAACTGCCTAGCCTTCTGACGTTCCTAATATGGAAAGAAGTTCAAGGATTTGGCCAGCATAGCTTTTGCTTAGGCTTATGGAAGCCTCATTGACTGGCCTTTTCTCCACCTATTCAATTATTCAGAAAATGAGCTCTTGCAGACCATACAGTGTATGGCATCCTGAATCAAAAGCAGTTTCTCAAGGGCAAAAAGAAGTGTTGGCTGTCCTGTTGGAATGCTTTTAAACTATGCAGAAATAAAAACACAACAAAATGCCATAGCAGAGAGGAAAATATTCCTGGGTATGAAGCCTTTCTTTCCCTTTGCTTGCATCAGGGAATGGGGTACCTGTGGCCCTCAAACCGTCCCTAGACACTAGCCCTCATGCCACAACCAGTATGGCCAACAACTAGGGATTATACAATCTGTAATCCTGGAATAATACCTGGAGTGCCACAGTTCCCCCACATTTTGTCTGGGATGAGTCAAGGTTTTATATCACCCTACAATGATCAAATTCTGTTATTTATTATAGTTCAGAGGTGATGTGAAAGGCCACAATTTGTAAGCATTCAAGGGCGGGGATCTGTTTGTACTTATTTTGCATTTCTTATACAAATTATATTGAATTTGACTAATCTGTTTAATAAATTGTGTGTTATAGTTTCAATTTTGATCTCCCCTGCCCTGGGAGCTTCAGTGAATGAATAATAAATAAATAAATAAATAGATTGCTGCTCCAGCAGATGTCAAATTAGAAGCAACCATGAGCACAGGTGTGCAAGAGATTTGAACAAATCCCTAAGAACGAGACAAGGTGACATGTTCTAGGGGGATTTGTGGCTTGTGCAAATCCTTGGAGGAGGGAGCAAGTTTGCAAGGGCAAACACACTCCTCGCCCCCCTCAACTTTTCTTGCAAATTTCTTTTTTTTAATGATTTTTATTTTTGAGTTTTTCAGTTTTACAATTACACTTTATACAATAGCTCTGCTTGACTTCCCACCTAGCGTTCCATGACAGTTCTTTTATATCATTCCTCCGCCCAATTTTTCCACATGTATCTTTCATATTAGCAACTGTTGGTCACAAAGTACCCTCTACCTGGAATTTATATTTTTGTAAATATTCCCCTAGGTACTCCCACTCACTCCTCGTCACTTTTTCGTCTTGGTTTCTTATTTTAGATGTCATACTGGCAAGCTCTGCATATTCAATTAGTTTGTACAGCCATTGTTCTTTCCCTTTGTTTTCCTGAAAATTTCATCTATTTCTGCCCCAGATTAATAAAAAACAAAAAAGCAGAAGCCACTAGGCATATGGGACGTGGGTGGCGCTGTGCGTAAAAGCCTCAGCGCCTAGGGCTTGCCGATCGAAACGTCGGCGGTTCAAATCCCCGCGGCGGGGTGCGCTCCCGTTGTTCAGTCCCAGCGCCTGCCAACCTAGCAGTTCGAAAGCACCCCCGGGTGCAAGTAGATAAATAGGGACCGCTTACTGGCGGGAAGGTAAACGGCGTTTCCGTGTGCGGCTCTGGCTTGCCAGAGCAGCGATGTCACGCTGGCCACGTGACCCGGAAGTGTCTCCGGACAGCGCTGGCCCCCGGCCTCTTGAGTGAGATGGGCGCGCAACCCTAGAGTCTGTCAAGACTGGCCCGTACGGGCAGGGGTACCTTTACCTTTACCTTTACTAGGCATATGTGCAGAAGCCACTAGGCATATGCACCTGTAATGTGGCCCACCTACCCCACTCTGAGGCAGATGGTAAGCCTGGAAATTCCATGCACTAACAGAACTGAGTGGGGGAGTGGAAGGGGGGGAGCCATTTTTTAAATTTCTGAAAAGTGATGGAAAATAGACATGAGCCATTTCAGACAATTTATGAAGCACCTCTGAATGAGGCAGTCTGATTTCCAAAGTGCTGAATCCAGATGAAAACCAAATAATGTGGCCCGTTCATATCTTAAAGTATCCAATAAAATGAAATGATGCATATAAGATAGTATCTAGGTTCTATTCCAAATAGATTTATTGAAATTAATGGACCCAAGTTATTTTTTAATATAAAATAATATTTATAACCATCATGTGTTACAAGGTAGTATACAAGATATAATAACATCAGTGAAAGCCTCAGTAAAAACATCAATAAAAATGGTTTGAAAGAAACCATGGTTTAAAAGAAAACAAATCATATTACAGTGGTACCTCAGGTTAAGAACTTAATTTGTTCTGGAGGTCCACTCTTAATCTGAAACTGTTCTTAACCTGAGGTACCACTTTAGCTAATGGGGCCTCCTGCTGCCGCCGCGCCACTGCCACGCGATTTCTGTTCTCATCCTGAAGCAAAGTTCTTAACCCGAGGTACTATTTCTGGGTTATTGGAGTCTGTAACCTGAAGCGTCTGTAACCTGAAGTGTCTGTAACCCGAGGTACCACTGTACAAAGACCTGTTTTCAGAAGACATCTAAAAGGAGGAAGATGCTCGCAAAACCTCTAGGGGCAGGAAATTCTACAGAGCAGGGTCAGCTATATGAAAGGCTCAATCCCTGAAGCGCCAGTGCATGATAGTAGTCATACATTTCAATGGGTCTACTCTGAGTAGGACTAACATTGGCTATAACTCATGTAATGAGTTTGCCAGGTCTCATGTGGTTTGGACTTGGAGGTGGAAGCGGTGGTGCTTGGGAGCTAATGATTTCAGATTAGGGAGTGAATCACGGTGGCTACTGGTAACAGTTAGACGCTGCCTGTGCAAAGTGCATTAACTGTGTAATCTTATGGACACCGAAGAGACAGTAAAATAGCAAATGCTGTCAGTCTCAACCCAAGCAGAATAGATTGTGTCCTTTTGATTCTGTCCCCTCACCCTGAGATTCTACCTCCTCCCTCTAGAAACCACGAGAAGATGGCTAAAACTATGTAAGTTTATGTCATTATTGCTATTTGGCAACACCGCCATGCCAAAATATTTCCAGGAAAGCACCCATCTGCTCCCCCCCCCCACTATTGCATTTTATTTATGTTGTAGTCTATAGTGAAGAATCTGCAGTGTTTTCTTTTGATAGCATCTGCTTTTACTCAGTGGTCTTTTTTGGATTCTGTTTTTTGTCCACTGTTCATCTATTTTCATGGGTTTATTTGATTTGGCTGTGACCTGGAAAGAGGTTCTGACCTCAAAGCCTAGGCTGATAGTTTTCCAACACAATATCCTCTTCCCAAATCCTGGAGTGGAAAATGCATCTGTAAAAGGGCCACTTGCAGAGGTTCGTGTTGGTACATGACATTCTATGTTTTTGAGCCAAAGGTGCATGAATACTAAGACACCAGGCACAACATAGCCTACCATTTCATGACCTGCAGCTATGAAGGTCTTAGTGCCGAGAATAAAACTCCGACACCTTACCACCTCAAAGTATCTGCTGCCTGAGGCAGCTGCTTCACTCAGTCTAACAGTAGTGCTGGCTCAGCAAAAATACCCAAGATCGAGGTTGTGAAATTAGGGCAGAATTTTCAAATGAGTTGACTAGGGGCAGAAGGAAGCCTTTAAAAAATTGCCAGAGGAGACTGCCTTCCCACAACTTTTAGTGATGGTGATTGCAAATTTTATTTAGTCATATAATTTGTATCCTGCCTTCCAGAAGTGGCTAGGGTAACAAACATCAAATTTGCCCTGGTGCGTAACCAGACAGAGGCTTTACTTATAAGTAAGAAACAGGCAAGCTGAGCAGCTGACATAGTCCTCAGGAATCACAGTTCAAGAGCAGGGCAAGAAGTTATAAACTGGACAATGAAGATGTCCCAACAGATGTCCCACACCCACACCCTTCCAGCCAGCCTTTAAAGACAAGGCAGGGCATACTCACTCGCAAGATTCTCTTGTCTTACGGGAATGGTAAGATTGCAAATATGCAGTCCTCCATGGCAGGTAGGTTTGCTCTGCTCTGTGAAGGTAGTACCTGATTCTAGATTACATTAGTGCATCCTCCTGCTCAGGCTCTTGTTCAGTCAAGCCGTATCCAGTTTAGCTTCCCACCCCTCTGCCTCATGGCTGATCAAAGCCCTCCCCAGGCTCCACTGAGGCTCTGCATTTCACAGGAAGGTCAGAGGGGAGAGCTGACATCCCTGCTCCCCCTTCCAAAGTGACTGAAAACAGGATGGAAGGGGGAGATGCTCCCCACTCCAACCCAGGTCGCCATCAATCACTGCCCCTTCTCCTCCTTCGTCAGAGCCTGCCAACCCAAGCCTGATCCCAACAATTCAGTGGAACCCATGATGGGAAAAAATAAAACAAATATAACTTTTAAATACCTACAATTTAAAAGTGATCTATCAACTATCAACTGCCTGTAAAAGGCAAAAGATTTATAGGACCTGGAAAGAAAGCAGAGTATCTTCCTGTTTCTTTAAATTTCTCCTGAAAGTTAATAATGAGGGAGTCAGTTGCACCTCATCAGGGAGGGCATTCCACATATGGGGAACCAAAACTGAGAAGGCACTGTCAATGCCACCAAAGCAACAACCAGAGGCAGCATGATTATCAGCACGATATTAGTGTATTTCCAGGAATCAGGATATGAATAACCATTTGTGAAGGTTTACTTAAACAGTCTCAGAAGCCTTGATAATAACAAACCATAGTTGCATAATGCAACAAGTAATGCAGTGCAAAAGAAATCCAGAATAAAAGCACTAGCATAATAATCAGGAAAACAAACACAGTCATCATCATGTCTGAATATACCCCTACTGTACAAAGGTGTCACATTACTCTGCCCACGTTTGCTTCTGAACCCACCTACCACTATCATATAACCCCTGGATGGTTCCCTATGAGGGAATGTGAACCTGGGACAGAAAAATGTTTCCTCATCTCTGCTTTAAAAGCTTCAAAGTATTTCAATAGCAGGCTTCCTCACCAACACAATGGTGAGGGGGTCACTACTGGAAACAGATTTTTCCATGTTAATGCCTGCACTGTGGAATTCCTTCTCCAAAGCATCCTAATTGTTAAATTTTCATTGTATTCAACTTCAATGGATTCAGTGGGTTCAATGGATTTGGGTCCCATTACTACAGTAGTACCTTGGGTTACAAACGCCTCAGGTTACAGACACTTCAGGTTACAGACTCCGCTAACCCAGAAATAGTACCTCAGGTTAAGAACTTTGCTTCAGGATGAGAACAGAAATCGTGCGGCAGTAGAGCGGCGGCAGCAGGAGGCCCCGTTAGCTAAAGTGGTACCTCAGGTTAAGAACAGTTTCAGGTTAAGAACGGGCCTCTGGAATGAATTAAGTTCTTAACCAGAGGTACCAATGTAGTAGTTTATTAGCTTCAGTTTATTAAAACAGATTGTAACCTGCGCATACACACACAGTAGTTGAAGATCAAAGTTCTTGGACAGAATCTGTGAAAAGCAACTGGTCAAAACATAGTCCTCATCTCCAGAGGACCATTTCTTTTGTTGGACAAGGATGTTGTTTACATCTGCCTGTCCTCCGTCGGTAGCAATTTTTGGCTTTGCAAACAGTTTCAAACAGAAAAAAGCTCATCCCTGGTGATATCCTCTTACCAAGTGAAGGAGGCATTTCTACCCACAAATTTATTCATTTTTCCTTCCCTTGCACAACAGTGAGACATTGGTCATATTCCACACTTCCATCAAATTGATGGCTGCATCAGACAAGGAAGTTGCGGTTAGACGCAGTTAGGAGAATGGGAAAGAGGGAACCATGCATGCTTGTGATCTATTCTAAACAGACAACAAAATTGATGTAATCACCTAAGGATCTGCTAGAACATTTGAATCTTTGGTAGTACATGTGCATGACAACTGGGGTGTAGGTCAATGTTGCGTATGGAAAAAGCAGGATAGGGAAAGTGTATGTGGGGTAATGCATTTGAGGTTAACCTTATATGGAAACCATAGGTTTAAGAACTGCATAAAAAGAAGAAAAAACATGACCTTGCATGATTTGTTTGTACCTGGACCAACCCTGTGGGTTGTGGGCTGGAGAGTATTGGGAGTGAGCTGACAGGTCATCATGGCTCCTTTTAATCTTTACTATGTAAGAAATGACTCTTCCTTCTTTTTTACCTACTTGTGTGAAGCTGAGGGTATTTATCTTTTCAAAACAATAAGGCTCATTTAAGTCATCATCTCATTTGTTCTATGACCAGCAAGTGATCAGCTTGAAGAGCCAGAAGAGAGTGGTACGGATGTTTTGTGGGAGCTTCCACATCAAAGTTCTGGTACCTAGTAATTAAAAATCTTCTAAAACTAAATATGTAACACAAAGTAGGGAGGAAAGAGGCAAGGGAACACTGGAGCTGGTCCTAAGATGGGGCAGAGAGAGGCAGCTGCCTCTTGCAGCAGATACCGAAGTGGTAGGGGGAGTGAACAGTGCTCAGAGTTCCACATGGCCTGCCCTGTGACCCACCCCCCACTTGCCTGCTGCCCTTGAGCATGGTGGAAGATACAGTTATTTTACCAGTATTGGAGTAAGATTCAGCTACCAGTCCGGTTGGCTTCTTTATGGGTCTGGTGGGAGAGTGCCATATTGCTTTTTACCTCAGGCAGTAAAAGGCCTTGTGGTTTGGAAGCAGCTTCGGTGAGAGTGCGCATGACACAAAACTTTCTGTAGTAGTGAGACATGGCAGGGGGCACTATTTTCTTATTTGCCTCAGCTGGCAAAATGTTTTGGTCTGGACCTAGAGAATGCATATGCATACAGAGAGAGAGAGAGAGAGAGAGAGAGAGAGAGAGAGAGAGAGAGAGATCACACTTTTTAGCAACCTTCACCAACCTTGTGCTCTCCAGACATTTTGGACTTCATGTTTTGGCTGCTGTGTGTTGTAGTCCAAAAACATCTGGAGAGCACCAGGTTGCTAGAGAAGCAGCAATGGAGATTATTGAAGTGAATGTGATAGCAAAAGACCACAGAGAGTCAAACATATCTCCCCAACTACCATATTATGCAATGTGGAAGAAATGAAATACAAGGATCCAAGCCAAATAGGAACAAGATATTTTTTTCCCTTTAAAAAGAAAGAAAGAAAAGCAAGACATGCATTTCTATAGGAGAGGCAATTTCCTTCAAGCTGCCTCTGAGTAGTTAGGGGATAACATTACATAGGACATTATGCTACATTCAGTAGCAAGCATTATAAGATCATATGATTTAGAGACAAGGAAAGGGGAACCAATATTAGCTCATCTTGTCTGTCTTTAGAAGGTAGGATTGCCAGGTTTTTTTAATACAGAGGAACTGCAACTGCTCTGGGCAAAAACAGATGCATGGAACATTTGCATTCATCACTGATCGTTATAAGCACTGGCTCTAGTAAATTTCTGAAAGAGCCTGGCTTTTACACATTCCCCACCCTTCTTCCATAGAGCTATAGCCAGCCTACATTTCTCTTCTCCGCTGTCCCCACACAGAAAACCTTAATCTTCACAACAATCCTTTGAAGTAGGTTAGGCTGAGAGAGAAAGGTCATCCAGCGAGCCTTATGCTGTGAGAATTGGGTTGCAGGTATCCCTCAGACACTGTAACCCAGGTATGGGTTTTCGGTCTGAGTGCCACATCCTCCCATGACAAAGCATGTTGATTGGGGCAAAAAGCAAAGGGGGTGTGCCAACAGATGTAGCACATGTTTGAGTGTGGATGTGTAGAAACTTCTGGGTTTTGCATGATTGGAGCTTAGCCCTACTGTACAAAGATTAAGAGTCATATTCATTGCCCAACCCATTTCTATTCAGGCCAACGCCCAACTCCCCAGCATACAGCATTCTCCACAAAAGTATGTGGCCTTCTGGGTGAAATAAGCCCCTTGCCCCTTGTCAAGCTCATAAAGAAAACCATTGGCTGGCAAGACATACCCTTTAAAGCAGAGCTTTCCAAACTGTGTGTTGCAACCCATTAGTGTGTCAGCTGCAGTGTGTAGGTGTGTCACGCAAACGCTCCCCATGCTCCTCCTGGGGCTTGAAAGGGGTTAATTCAACCTCTGGGTTGCTAGTAAAGCTGAATTACTGTGTTGTGAAATGATGCGTGTCTAAAAAGTGTGTCACCAACATGAAAAGTTTGGAAAGCTCTGCATTAAAGGGTTTTAACCAGTGAGTGGGAAAAAATGAATGTGGGGAGGGAGAACTGATATCCTGGTGTAAGGTGTTCCACAATCTCGAAATGGTCACTGAGAAGGAAGTTTCTCTTGCCCTGGTCCCAACCTCAGGCATGGTGCAGAAGTGGTGTAGTATGCTGGCAGGGCCATGGCCCCTGGAACATTTTTTTGAGGCTGCATGGCCAGCCATTCCCAAGATAGGCTCCCTGTCTTGGACCCTGGCTCTGGCACATGAGGGAGCTGCAGAAACAAGGGCCCAACACTGCCAGTCACAGCTCCGCTCCAGGGACAAGCCTGATCCAGGGGCAGAGGAGGGTGGGTGCAGTGGACCAAGGCAGCTTTCTTGTACTTGGCCACAGCTCCACTCCTGGGTTAACTTTAACCCTTCCCACTCAGGGGGGGGGGCAGCACCCCACACGCAAGCCTCAGTGGTGGTAGCAAATGCTCCATCGCTGTGGTGGAATGGGGTCTTAGGGAGTGGGCAAGATCTGAGTAGAGGAGACAGAACTCTCAGGACCTTGTCAGTGAAGATCATAATAATTTATATATTATTTATTGTTTATTATTAATTGTTTATATACCATGTTTCTGGTGGGCCTCAGGAAGTGGTTTTCGTAAGATTATTAAAACAATAAGCATTTTAAAGAAAAAGTTACAAAAGAATAGAAAATACAACTTGTTTGTTTAGAAAAAGCTGCTACCGCTTCTCCTTCTCTCCCCTCGGGGCAACATGGTCCTTCAGATGCACCTGTGGTGGCCACTGGGGGGGGGGGGGTAGAGAAAAGCCACTATTGGAGCTGGCTGGTGACAATTCCTCAGGCCTCTTTCTTCTCCACTCCCCTCAAAGGCAAGGTGGTCCTCCAGATTCTCAGCATCAAGTGTGGACATCCTATATGAGTAGCATTTTTTGCTGCTAAATGCATTGAAATCTTATATGCCATCAGCCAGCTCTTGCCTGCCTGCCCTACAATCAGTCCAGGGGGATGCTATCAGCTTCCTTTTCCTTAGTCTCAGTGTTGACCCACATAGAACTCAGCAGGGAGGAGGAGAAAACTAGAATTAGTTGGCTTTGTCTTTTATTGGCTCTGGCGCCACTTACACTGGGCTTCCTGCCTTCCGTCCTACCACTTCCCATGGATGCCATCCCCCACAGTCAATAAGCATTGCTTTTCTCTACCATCACCATGTCAATAACATCTAGCCCCAATGTTGCAGAGCTAAAAGATTAGTGCTCTTCCCCCCCTCCTTCCATCATCAAGAGTGACACGTTCAAATTCTGAAATGATGCTTTCAGCTTAATGATGATAAGTAAATACTGAATACTCAGAAAGTATTCAGAGGTCACCTGAATTTCTAGGGAAATTAAAGATTTGATGATAAATGAATATTGATTATGGTGTAAAGGTGATAAGAGGATCTCCCACTTTCCCCTTCTCTTTGTTATATAATTATTTTAAAAAGAAAAGAAACATTAACAAAGATGGGATCCAACAATAAGAATGCAAGTGAAAGAGAAATGGAACCACTTTTTTTGTCAACATCAACCTGGAGTAGGGTGCTGTCATACCTAGAGCAGGGATGGGGAATGTTTGTACAATAGGCTGCTTTGTACTAGAAAGATGCACCAGATTTGACTAAGCTGAACCAAATCAGACCCATTCAGGTATGTCAGCGGGTGGCTGACAGAGGGTGCTGCATCAGTCTGGAAGCAAAGGCAGTCACTGGCTTGGAAAACTCAGTGAAAAGGCCAATAACCTACCCTGACCTCCAGCCGCATCTTCCTTGGAGAATGTAGGAACCCAAAGCCACCTTACTCTACTTCCTGTCTAGTGCCCCATCTCTAAGCAGCACCTTGCATTCTTATGCATCCACAAACCAGCTGCTGAATAGAGGCATTGATTCTGTGTGGTGCATGGTGCTCATTGTTTTCCTGCAGAAAACCTGTTTAAGAAGACACACCCCACAGAACTGAGCCCCCACTCTTGGTGGGGAGAGGGGGGCAATGCCTCAGGCCCCAGCCCCCTCCTGGCCATATGTTTCAATAAAGGTTTAAAAAAGTAATTAAACATTAGCCCCATGCCAATACTAATTTGGTACTGGATCCAGGAAGTTGTGTCATTTCTTGGGTTGGCCCATTGTGGGGCAGTCTGATTCACGGAGCCTAGGTTGGGGGCATGAGGCAGATTGGGAGTCTCTGCACACCCTTAGTTTCTGCACACAGTTGCACACCTGTTTATCTTCCACCAAGGCAGGCAAAGGAAACTATCAAAGTTCCAGGACACAATCCAGCCAGGCAAAAGCACTAATGATTAGTTCAGGTTCAATACTTGGCCTCTCCAGGTGGGGCTTGGAATGCCCCTTTGAGGCCAATTGTGGGTCCAAAAGTCAGGAAGGCAGTTTCTGCACATGCCATAGAGGGAAGTGAAGTACAGATGGGCTTGTCAACCTGGTAAGGGAACTCATCTAAGATAAGGAAAACTCTGATCCTAAACCTCTGTTGTCTTGCACGATATATTCAGGAGAAGAAAAGGCTAAAGAGTAAATCCTACATAAATCCAGAGTGGAGTCCCTAAGATGGTTGAATGGTGCCTTGTACATCTCCTTTTGGCAACTCCTGAGCTGATGCCAAATGTATTGCTCTGATTTCCTTTCGACAGGACATCTGTACACACTGTCCAGGCTCACACCCTGAGGAGGTCACTTCAATGCTGTTAGCAGAGTGGTTTTACTTCAGCCCCTGAGGTGCACCCCATTATCTCTCAAGACAGATGGGTGACAACAACAACTATGGATGTTCACCCTGACAAACAAAGGATTGCAAAATTTCGTGACATCTCTATTCACAGCTGCTGTGTTTGAGTGTGTTTTAATTTCCATCTAAACATCACCTCAAGACTTTAGAAAGTTCAGTTCAACAGGCCAGGATCAGAGCATAATAGCCCCATCTGTTTAGAAGTTGTTTGCGTAAGAGTAGGGGGGGGTGTGCTCTGCCAGTCATGGTCATATTTCAAAAAAGAGTGTGACAGGGATTTCTGCCTCCCCCCCCCCCAAACTTCCAAGCTTCCCCTAAAACTTGAGATGAAACCAAGAATGGAAAATTGGAGTCGAAAAGAGTGGAAAACATTAGGATAGAAAGCCATTATTTATTATAGAACACCTATGTGCATCTTTTCAATATAGCTTTCCCACATCAGAGCATTTCAATAAGAGCAAAATGTCATTTGTGTTGTTATTGTCAAATCCTGGAGAGTCTGCTGAAACTATTTGCACTGTCTGTTCTATTGGAAATGATAAAGTTTTCCAACAGAGGTGGAGCCCAGGCCTAAGAGCTGACATGTGTGCGTGCGCGCGCGCACACACACACACACACACCATACACTTCACTGGCCCTGCTTTGCAACCTCTTGAGTGTTTTTGCTATGCTGAAATGTGTCCTTGATATCTGATAATGCTAGATAATGATAAGAAAGGGTGTTTGAGCACAGAAACTATGCACATTCAATGCTCTACCCAGGTTTGTCTCTGGCACACCTAACCCTGGCATGTGACCCTAGAAAGGCTGCCCTGAAGGGGCTATGGTTTCAGGGATGCAAAAAAAAGCTTCCCCATCCCTGCTATTCTATCTATAGCTATGTCATCTATAGCTATAGCTATAACCTTTATTCATTTGATTAGATCCCAGGCAGTTGAACACAGCATAAAAGCAGCAGTAGCATACTGTTTTAAAATTTAAAAAGAAAAAAATCTAGCAGATTAAAAGTGCAAAAAGTAATAAGAGTTGAATGAATTTTAAAAGGGCTTTTAAGCAATCCCTCTCAAGAGTCTCAAACACACAATGCCAAGGAGACCAGCTACAAAAGAATTATGTGCTTCCAAAGCACACCACAAATGTTGCTGATAAAAACAAAAGGTAAGAGACTGAGACAAGTGTGATTAATATCCCACACAATTGTTTTTGCAGAAGGAGAAACTGGCCCAGATGTACAACACCTTAGTTTTTCTATATCCTGACTGTGTGCGTGTGTGTGCGTGCATTCCATATGATTTATGTGTTTCTTCACAGCAAAATAATAAAAACATCAGGGGAATCTGTGCCTGGCCTCCAGCACATCTGTATGTCATAGGATGATGGCTGTCAAATGGTATCAGCCTACCTAATCCAGTGTTTGTCCAACTTTGGAACAGAACATTGGAACATTGATGCAGCGGAGGTGGTCCTCTGGGGCTAGAGGGAAACAGCCCCACCAACCTCAGGCTGCTCTCAGTCAAGCCACACCCGTTTGGTTTCTTATTTACACCAGTCCAGGCTTTCAGCTTCCTCCTCAGCCTCAGGTAGAATCTACACACAAATAAAAAATGCTGTGAAAATGCTTCCCCCCAAAAAAAGTTTTGAAAAATACATATTGAATTTCCCATAGCTCACCATCGCCATCTAGTGTCACATTTGTATATTGCACTTTACAACACATTTAAAATGTTTTATTTGCATTTGTATAGCTGGGTGTGCTGGCGTGCTCTGGCCCATGGGGTCACGAAGAGTTGGACACGACTAAACAACTAAACAACAGCCTGTGAGTTTTTGACCTCTTAGCACTTTTCAAACTTCCCCCATTCTCCAAACTAAACAAACCCAGTTCCAATCATTCATACATCATAGTTTTGCTACCTTTCCCAGTTTTTCGGGAGTACATTCTTCCACTTCCATAAAATTGTATTGATATAGCCTTTAAGGCTGAACTATGTCTGTGCTTTGGAAAATCCCCATTTGCAAAGCTGACAGACCAGAAACATTGCTTAAAATTTTTTAAAAAAAAATTATTGGTTTACAAAAGTACGTGCATTGTGTCTTTTTTCAGCTTGTAAAGTCTTTCCTACAAATTAGTTACATTTCATACGAAACATTAGTGTTGTATATATTATAGCACGCATGGCCAAACTTGTTTTGGGACTACAATTCCCCTCATCCCTGACCACTGGTCCTGTTAGCTAGGGATGATGGGAGTTGTAGTCACACAACAGCTGGAGGGCCAGGTTTGGCCATGCCTACATTATAGCATTGGGGAAGAAGGTGGGGAGGGGTGGTGAAACTTATTTTTTTTAATATAGTGTGCATGCAGGGTTTTGGGTCAGCATCAACTGAGTAGGTTCTCTTTCTATTCATTTATTACATTTCCTTGGTAGTGAGAGGGATGGGGAACCCTTTTCATATCAACTCACAGATTCCTATCCCCTACCTTTTTTATTTAAAAAAAATGGCATATATCAGTGGCATCAAAAATTTCCAAAACTATTCCTATCCAAGTGTATTCTGAGCAATACAGTAAGAGGGATATTGAGAAACTGGAGCATATCCAGAGGAGGGTGAAAAAGGCGATTAGGGGCCCAGAGACCAAGTTCTAGGAAGAAAGGATGGAGCTGGGTATGTTTAGCCTGGAGAAGAGATAACTAAGAAGCAATAGGATGGCAATCTTTAACCATTTGAAGTGGTGGCTGGTGCCCATTGGGACGTAAGGCAAAAGGTAAGGAGGCCCACAGCTGGTGGTGCCAGAGCCAACTCATTCCAGTTTTGTCCTCTGCTGAGTTTTACAAGGACAACACTGGGCAGGAGGAAGCTGACAGCCAGGGCCACACCCTGTTTGGCTGTGACTAAGAAGGTAAGCTGGTAAGGGCTGGCTGTGAGCAAACTTGAGGTTGGTGGGGCAGTGCCCCATACATCCTAATTCACCATCCTCAAGTTTGTGCTGCAGGCTTGTGGCCTGCACCTTGTGCAGGGGAGAAAATCCATGAACTGTCTGATTTGACACAATGACCCTACTCCTGTGGGCCACATGTGACCCTCCAAGCCTTTGCTTCCTGCCCTGTACAATGGTAACGCATTCATTGCTCCACTCACTTTTGCCTCTGGCCCAACCCATCACTGGCATGCGGTCCCCTGAAGGTTCCCCAGAAGCAAATGTGCCCCCTCACACATTTGCTATATCCACTGTGCTACAGATTTAAGAGCTTTCTATTACTATTACATTTCACTCCAGACAAGGTACAGCTGCTCCCCCCCCCATCTGTTAGTTGACACAAGCCTCGGTCCTTGTAAGAAAAATGGTGCAGAGCAGCCCCCCTCTACTCCCCCCTTTTCCCAGTCCAACTTTCCAGCCAAAATCTGACAAAGTAAGCAAAGCCCCAATGTTTCTTGTTTAAGAGAAATGGGAACTGTGGCTTCCTCATGAAGTAGTGGAAATCCTGACATCATGTTTAAAAATTGGGGAGGGGGAGGGGGAGAGAGAGAAAGAAAAGAGAGAAACCATCCGGCCCCCGGCCCTAACTTTTCCTCCTGTAATTACAGAGATTTCCAAAAGCTTAAGAATGAAAAAACCTCCCTTGAGAGGACGAAGGACTGTTCTCCATAGACTACTGTTTGTCTAGGCTGGTGATGACTCATGCAAGCCTCTCTTTCCAGTCCATCAACAAATTGCTAAAACCAGGAGCTGGGGACTTACAATGCAAATAAAAAAAAGAGGATTTACCAGGATGGGAAACATTAAGTCAACTGGTGCTCAGGGAGAATGGGAGGGAAGTTATTTATGGAAAGTCCAAGTCATGACTCTTGGGTTATTATAGATTTCCTTATGGCAAACGGATCGTTTTCAAGAACACAAATTACTTTAGTGGCACATGAAATTTGTAACTGGTACATACTATAGAAACCTTCATTTTCTGGGAACTATTGAAGCTGGAACAAGAAAATGGAGGATGCTACATTTGAGTGAATGGGACACTGTTGCACCAACCTCAGGCTGCTACCAGGAAGCTCCCACCTGCTTACATTTTTTACTTACAACCAGGCTAGGAGAGTTGGTACTGGATGTCAGCTACCCCCTTAGTCCCAGACTTGCTCTTGTAGAACTCAGCAGGAATGAGGACAGCGACAAAACTATGATCCACCATTCATTGACTCAGACTGCACATTGGCCTTATGTTCCACCAGTCACAATGGGCACCAAACATCACTACAGGGAAACCCATGGATCTGTGTTTTGTTGCCCATTGTGGGAAGTCACCAGCACTGAAAGACAGAGCACTTCCTTAACAGCATATGGTTCCTTTGCCTCTTGAGTGACTCTCTCTCTCCCCATCCCAGCTGGCCTTTGGTTTCTCGGGACCAGGAAGGTCTGTTAGGCAGGGATGGTCAAACTACAACCCAAGGGCCCCATGTGGCCTTTCTGCCTAACTTTGCATCCCCCTTTGTCTAATTATATGTGGATGTTCAGGAGGGGGGAAATGGGGTGGTGGTGGCAGGAAGAGGGAAAGAAAAGGTAAGTGCCCTGGCAAATTTTGGCCCACACCACTGACATAAGCCCTACTCACCACTGTCCTTGGCAACTGGCATGCTGCCCTACCATATTTAGCCAAGGAATGGTTCATCAACCTTTTGGGTCTAGTGTTCACTTTTGGAATTGTGAGAAAGTGCTGTGGAGGCTAGTCACAAAATGGCTGCTGTGCGGGCGTGGCATAATGCACAATTGGTGCCACATCTAAAAGAACAGAAACAGATAAAGGGTCATGAAAAGCTGTGGGCATGCCTCCCCCATCAATACAGTGGTACATCGGTTTAAGAACAGCCCTGTTTACCAACTATTCAGTATATGAACTCAGCAAAACCAGAAGTAGTGTTCCAGTTAGTGAACTTTACCTCGGTCTACGAACAGAAGCCGAGTGGTGGAAGGGCACTGGCGGTGGGAGGCCTCATTAGGGAAAGCGTCCCTCGGTTTAAGAATGGCTTTGGTTTAAGAATGGACTTCCGGAATGGTTAAGTTCGTAAACCAAGGTACCACTGTATGGGGAAAAGGCATCTACATCAGCCACTGGTGTGTTTGCTCCCACTTTCTATTTACAAAAGGCTACTCCCCACACACTTAAGATCAAGGGGGGTAACAGAGCCCTTAAGGGGTGTGACATTTCCTCCACTGCAGTCTTTTCTGGGGATTTATAACCCTTTCCCTCACCATCCCAGTCCCTATAATTCCTATTATACTCACTCCAAAACAGAAAAGCCTTTCCTTGCAGGAGAACCACTACATTCTGAAATTTGGCAGGCTTTGTCCCCTCAGGAGAGGTGACCATGACTGCAAATTGCATCTGATTATGCGAAAAGGAAATAGATATAGCTGTTTTTTAGATTGCCCATTATAGTGAATGGGGGGGGGAGGAGCAGAGGTTTGTTTTTAACTGTTCCAATTCAGTCTTCAGTAGTAAATTGGAAAGACAAAGAGCAATTCTAACACAGATCAGGCTACTTCCCAAGCCCACAGCTACGTCAAGTTTTGTGGCAGGTCACATTGCTAGTATCCCCTCTCAGGGTATACACCAACCACAAAATTCAGTTAAGAACCCAATTTTGTGCTTTGTAAAGCAGTCCCTTTGGCTTGGACCAATTTGGACACTGCACTATTCAAATCAGGTGTCTGAATGCCTTTCATTTCTTACCCTATTCACAATTTTTTAAAAAACTGCTATGCCTTTCCCCCTTAAGACAGAAGTAGATAATACTGGCCCCTCCCGAGTGAATAAATCCTTCCAAATTACTGGCAAATGAGTCTGAGGCCATTTGTAATGGATACCTCTATAATGTACCCGCCCCCAATAAAAGGAACAACCCCAAACTTGTCTCTCTCTGTGTGTGTGTGTGTGTGTGTGTGTGTGTGTGTGCAATTTGCCAGCAGCATTACCACTTCTGAGAGCATATATCCTGTCAGAAGTATAGCCACAGTGGCTTTCCTAGAAGCACAGCCCTTAATGAAATCAAAGGTGGGAAAACATCAAGTTTTCCTCAAAGACTGGATATTACAGTCTATTTTGGGGTGGAAAGAACTAAAATGGGAATTGCTTTTCAGATAAAATCATTCCCTCTGGTTACAATTTTAATCTGTCAGCTACAAAGCTCTCATTCCCTCTCCATATCTTTGCATGTTCCTTAAGTATAGTGGCATAAATTTCACCCATGCAAATTTGCTCCTCCAAAGTACCGTATTTTTCGCTCTATAGGACACACCCGACCATAGGATGCACCTAGTTTTAGAGGAGGAGAACAAGAAAAAAAATTCTCCCCCTCTCTGCTCAGCGCCCCTTCAGCGAAGTGGCAGGAGAAACGGAGCCTCTTCCATTTCTCCTCCCACTTCGCTGAAGGGGCGGTGTGCAGAGAGGGAAAGCTGTGCTGTGCCTCTCCAGCGAAGTGAAGCCTCTGGAGGCTTTGGGTGGTGATCCCTGAAGCCAGGAGAGTTTTCCTCTCCTGGCTTCAGCAAAAGCAACGAGAAGCCTCCGGAGCGTAGCAGGAGCGCCCGCTGTGCTACGGAGGCTTCAGGTGGCTATCCCTGAAGCCTGGAGAGCGAGAGGGGTCACTGTGCACCGATTCCTCTTGTTCTCCAGGCTTCAGTGAAAGCAACGCGAAGCCTCCGGAGCATGGCAGGAGTGCTCCCTCTGCGCTTCGGAGGCTTTGTGTTGCTTTCACTGAAGCCATGGAGCCTGCATTCGCTCCGTAAGATGCACACACATTTCCCCTTAATTTTTGGAGGGGGAAAAGTGCGTCTCATAGAGCGAAAAATATGGTAATGGGACTGGAGAGTGCTGGTGATATCATTCTCTCTGGTTGCAAGCAAACCTGTCAGTCACAATGGAGCTATTCCTCTGGATGTGCACACATACACTGGTATTTGTTTTCCCTTTTCCCATCATTAAAACTTAGCATTATGGAGTTATGATAAGCTTCAAGAATATTTTTGCTTTCAGCAGACACTTGTCTATAGCATTCTTTTGATGTCAGGAACACCTAGGTGACATGAAGTACTTTAGGGATCTCTTCTTCAACTTCTGCTGCCTCATAATGAGCATACTTTGCCTCTGAAAATCCCAAAACACTTCCTGCTTCACCCTGGGATTCTGAATTCAACAAAGGAATAGAGCAGAATCATTAAAAAGCCTTTTTTCAGAACTTGAGATTAGGTTTTACTGGCAAATGTTTACTGGTGATTCTTGTGAGTTTCTGTAGCTGTCTTAAAATCTTCTAGTATGTTTTAATATAGTTATGTTTCACTGGTGTTTAAACAGCTTATATTTATGTTTTATTCTGTTCTACATTATCTTTTGGCTATTTTCCTGTACTGAAAGGCAAGATTTACGCATACAAGTTCAAAAGTTCTTTTTAGAGTTTATTTTCAGCTCAAAACCAGAGACTTTGCGGGTGAGATGAAGCTTTCAAGGCACTCTTAGCAGCCTCCATTCAATTGTTGCACTATCATCTGTTCTGTGTTCCTGAACATATCAGGAGTCACGCACCCAGATAATGATAGATGCCATTTTATTTTTTACCAACAGTGCTCCAGAGTGAAAGCAGGAAACATTGCCTTCGTTCTGAATTGGCTTTATAAAGATGCCACATCACATCATCTGAAGCCAAATCAGAATAAGGCAATGGCTCCTGCTCTACCTCTTTTTTTGGGGGGGTGCGCAATATAATAGTGCCCCAAAATAGTGCAAAGTGTGGTTGCTGGTAGCAAGGCACCCTCCTCTATTGACAAAATGTCATGCCTCCTTTAACAGCATGGCAATAGGTTGGCAATACAGGGAGGGAGGGTTAAACTCAACACTAAAACATGGAATGTGTCAGAAATCTTGGTCATTGCAAATAATTTAGAAAGGAGGGGACCTGGAAATGGGCGGAAAGGGGACTGAGAAGTTTGCCAACATTGCCTTTCTTCAACTTTTTCTTTGAAACAAGAAGTTAATCATCTCTTTTGAATTGATATACAAAGTACAATACCAAATGGCCCTCAGATGTGGTTGAAAAAAAAACCTCCCTTAATACCAAATGCCGAGCCCTCCCTTAAGATTTAAGTGGATTCAGGTCTGGCAGAACCACTTCATTGCTTCCTGCAGTTCCCAAAGCTCAAATGTCAGCCTTAACTTTATTTACAGTGCCTGGATTTGGCCTTTCCCTGACCACTGTTAAAACCACATTTTGAATTCTCACTTCACAAATATATTTAGATTTACAGAAGGACACTGAGTACAGGAATGAAAGCTCAACTATGACTGCTTGCTGCTTCAATGTGATCCCCCCCCCCTCTGTTTAAGACAAAACAATTTGGTATTTATTCATGCATAATAAAGTGTCTGTTGCAGTGTGTCCTGCCAAAGGTAGCAGGGGAAACACAGTGATTAGGTCTGGAGTGCATTAAAAAGTGACTTAAGCCAGGGCTTCCCTTTCCAAAGCACCCTGGCTGCTTACATTAGATTCCGAAATTTGTTTTGATTTAATGTTTGTATGCCACTTTCCCCAGAATGCTGAATTCAAAATGGCTCACATGAAGCATTAAAGAAAGAAGCAAACATTGCCATGTATAGAACGGGCACACATCAGAAGAGCAAAAACAGACAATAAACAATGAATGCTGTTCAGCGCAAAACTCATATTCATTCAAAAATGAATGTATAAAAAGAATGCCAACTAAGCAACAACTCAAAACCAGTTGGCAGTACTTCTCTGGAACATGGAAGCTGACTTATACTATCTTGTTCAGTAGTGTCTACATTGACTGACAGTTGTCTTCCAGGATTTCAAACAAGGGGTCTGTGGCGATCACACAGGGCCCCTGGACGTTTGACGGTCTATTGACTCTGTGCCACCACTGTGATTGCTTTCTTCGCTGCCACCAACCCGTTTTTCACGGGTACACACGGAGTCCAGTCAGTTGTTAACATTAACAAATAATCAAGTTTATTTTTATAGGCATGAACAAGCTTATGGTTTCAGTTAATTTTTCTTGGCAGTTTCTTAATCTTAGTTCCTTAACTGTCCTATTCGTTCCTAACAACTTCGAACTGATTATCCCAACTATCTGACTCCACCTAACAATTCCTCTCACTCTCTCACCACACAACTCCACCAACCCACAGACTATTCCTCCCTCTTCCTTCTTCAACTCCCAACTCTCAACTGACTTCCACACAACTCCCCCTCTAACCCTAATTCCTCCTATCAGTTTCCACTGGCCAATCATATCACACTCACTTTAACCCTTTCCTTATGACCCACCTAGGAGGCAAACACCACAGGGTCTCTCCCAGGTCTTCCTGGAGATGCCAGAGATTGAACCTAAGAGCTTATGCATGCAAAACAGGTGCCTTACCTACTCCCAATACAGCACATGGTTGCAGGTGTAGGTAAGCCTAGGTTTTGTCTTACTGGGCTGATAGCAAAAGTGGTGTTCCTATGAATCTGAGTGAAATATTATGCAGTGCAGAGTAGTTTTCTACCCCTACGTCTTCCTGTAACAACCCAGCTAACACACATCAACCCTGCTTGGCCCATCTCTGGCTGTTTCTAAACTGCGATTTACGGCTGGGCTTGGTGACTGCTGGCAAAGAGGAATCGTGGGAAATAAAGATGTGACATTGGTGGTTTGCCCATGAGCAGTTCAACCCTCAGCAATCAGTCAGGAGAGACCACAGGTGAGGAAGAGAGGCTGACAAGGGGCTGCAAATATCCACACTGAGCCTAATGGCTTATGAACCTCAGAAAGATCATGCGAAAAAAGAGAGGAAAAGGGCAGCCTTAGACAGTGGGACTGACTTGATCAGGGGTGATATATGGACTATAGTACCACAGTCTCTACCTCTGACCATGTCTGGAGACATTGCATGCCTGGGTGAGACTCTTTTTGGCCTTACAAAACTCTCCCCAGGCCCTCACTTGCCCTGCTTCAACACCTGTGTTTTTACCTGGCTGGAAAGTACCCTTGAACTCTTGCTTGAAAGGAAAGAGTGGGGTTGTGTGAGTGTGTGTCAAACTAGCCTACTGTACAAAAGGTACAGTTTGCATTTTTATTGCTCTTTGGGCTTTTACTTCTAGGTCTACCCACCCCTAGCATGTGGCCCTTGGAACGTTCGCCAGAAGGGCAATCAAAACAAAAAAAATGCTTTCCCAGCTCTAAAATACAGCAGTTGACCAAACCCAGCTGAGTTAAGCAGACAAATTTTGTAACTTCATTATGTGTTGTGTCAAAAAGTACTGACTCTCTTGGTTTCATCAAATTGATCCCGAGTTATGGGAATAGCTATTCAATATTTTCCACACCATGCAAACCATCTACCCTCCCTGTCACACACAATTCATCATTTCCCCATTAATTAACTTTTCTTAATGCCTCTAGATTTTCCTGAAAAGGAAGTGCTCCAATTAAAACTCATTGTGACGTAACAGATGCGGATTCTGTATCTTTCATTGGGCATTGCAGCAGCTGCAACTTAAATCTAGGGAAACTGAATGGGTTTAACAGTTGTATCCAATGTTAGTTATACTCAGAGTAGACTCACTGAAAGTAAGGTCTGCTCTGAATATGACTAATACTGGATGCAACCATAAACGTTTTGTTGTGCATTCCCCTCCACCTGATTTTAGATGCATTTGAAACCTGAAAAGACCTATGTAAAAGAAACATCACTATATAATAATAATAATAAAATAATAATAATAATAAAATAATAATAATAATAATAATAATAATAATAATAATAATAATAACAACAACAACAACAACAACAACAATAATTTTTATTTATACCTCGCCCTCCCCAGCCAAGGCCGGGCTCTTAAAAACAAAATTAAAATACAACATTAAAATATTGAAACATTAAAATATTAAAATGTAGCCTCATCGCAGGAGGAGAAAGGAAAAGAAAAAAGAAAGAGGGGAAAGGAATCAAATTGGCTCCATGCCAAAGGCCAGGCAGAACAACTCTTGTCATATAATGCAAAGTTATTATACATCCAGTTCTATCTGGACCCTGACCTTCTTTTCTCTCAGTTAAGTGTACATCCTGGGCTGAAAAAGAAAACGAAATGTCCTGAACAAATATATTTTGCAAGCTAACTGGTATGCCCCCTGAACATTGAGCAACCCTTCAGAGAAGGATGTCCTTGGCACAAGCCTATGGGCTTATACATGGACTTAATTACTGAATGTTTTTTATTACATTTCTAAAAATGAATCATAGGAAAGCGCAAGGAGAAAGTAATCTCAGATTGGTCTATTTGTATCACAGACTAGTATCACAGACTAGTATACAAGTAGTCTTGGCTGAAAGAGTGGAGCTTAGAGAGCGATTCAGTGTGTAAGACAGCTGTGCTATCTCTGCTGAGAGGCATCATGCTTCTGAATACCAGCTGATGGGAGCCATAGGTGGGCAAGGTGCTGTTGCACTCATGTCCACCTTGCAGGTTTCCCACAGGTCAGCCACTGTGAGAGCAGGATGTTGGACCAGATGTTGGGCCTGATCCAGCAGGCTCATATCCTTATGAACAGGCATAGGCAAACTCGGCCCTCCAGCTGTTTGGGGACTACAATTCCCATCATCCCTGACCACTGGTCCTGTTAGCTAGGGATGATGGGAGTTGTAGTCCCAAAACAGCTGGAGGGCTGAGTTTGCCTATGCCTGCTTATGAATATCTTCTTATGAACTTAACATGGGAAGAAAACACCTGTGAACTTGGATGGATTTTCTTAAAACTTGGAGGGAATATTTAAAACCAAGTTCCACCAGGAATGAGGAACCTGTGGCCCTCCTATTTGGGTTGGACTATAGCTGCCAGCATCTCTGGTGGTTAGAATCCAACAACAAGTAGTAGAAGGCCAGAGGTTCCTCATCTCTGAGGTACATGTTTATGAAGGAGCCATCACTCACTGGTAGAACACGTTTTGTATACAGAAGGTATCAGGCTTAATTCTTCATATATCTAGGCATGCCTGAGAAACCCAATTTTTACTAATTCCAATGCAAGCTGACCTGATCAGTGTCTCCCAGATGTGTATGAAGAGCAGAATTATTTTCAGATTCCACATTTCTCCGAATTTTGCCATGCAGTTCCTGGATCGAAATAATGTGTATAAAAATTGGTCTTTGAGAGCAAATGTGTTTATAGAATTCTCTGTTCATGAAACCATGTTTTTTTCTGTATGATTGTGAGAACAATTTTCTCATGCAGGATTTATAAATATCACAGATTAAGGTGGAAATGGGACAGAAAATATTTAGGAATGAACAGATGCAAAAGTGATATGGAGAAGAAAGTAGAGGTGTATAGTGGCCACAGCATTTACCTGGCATTGGAAAGCAGCCCAATCTGCTTTGGATCCATTCTGGGTCTTTCCAATTTGACTTGCTGTTCATGTTGGAATCAGATGTGTTAAATTCAACGCTCTGTTCCTCCCAACACACCCTAGCTAAAATGTGGAGTTATAATGACTATGATTTTCCCCTTTTGGCAGAAGTGGATGAAATTTGTCAGAAAAGGAGCCCCTCCAGAATGGGTTAAACTTGCCAAATGTCAGACAGCTACATCTAGGCTTTTGTACCTTTAAAGTTTGATTTTCTTAACAAAAGAAAAGACTTTATGGCTGACACTTTGAACAAATAAAGCAAAACTGGAAGGAAAAAAAAAAGAACTGGATATTGGGAATAAAAAACAACAACAAATACACACACAGCAGATGGAGGAGGCTGAGAACTCTAAGAGGTTTGCACAAATCTAATGGAATATAAGAGAAAACAGATGGAAAGAAAAACAAATAATTAAAGGTTATGCTTGTTGGAAAGAATAAAAAAGAACGAATGAACCACACAAAAAAGCCTACAACTTGGGGAAATGAGGAAACGGAATGACCCCTTAACACTGCCAGATATCAAAATTTAAGGCAGGAGCACCCCCCCAACCCTACCTGGTGATGCCGTTGATCATCATGGCCCATGGTCAGGAATGGTAGGGGAAGTGCATCACAACCAACAATATCTGGAGGGTTGGGAAAGGCTGTTTTCAAGGATTGTTTATGAAGTTAGAACTTCCCCTATAAACTGGGGGGGGGGGGATCTGTGGCCCTCCAGATGTTGTTGAACTCCTACCAGACAGCATGACTAATGATGGTGGTATATGGGAAATGTAGCCCAATAGCATCTTGAAGGCTGCAAGTTCTCCATGCCTGCTGTAAAGTGGGAATTGTCTCTCAGCTGGGGAAGAATAGATGAGAGTTCCAAATGAGAAAGGTTACCTCTTTTAAAATGACTCATTCTATTTATTTACACCCAACCGTGGGGCTGTTGGGTATAAATGAGTACAAACATTGGCTTCCGTGTAATTTCAAGGAAAGCATCTGCCTATGGAGATCACTTGTTTGGCAAGCTGGAAAGACTATAAAATACATATCCAAAAATATTTCTAAACTGCATGTTCTTACTGGGAGGCTTAACTGCCATGACCTCTTTCTAAGGACCCGCTGCATACCCTAATTAAGTGAATTTAACAACGAGTTAAAGTGGTGTGTGAGAGAGTGAGTGATACCTGCCCAATGAATCAGTAATTGAACATGGGAAGCTTGGCATGAAAGATTCCTAGGGATGCTTCAGAAATTTTTCTTGCCTGAAAGTCACACAAGATTTCAGAGTTACATAGGAAGCTACCTTAGGCAGAGCCAGTCCACTGTAGCCCAGAATTTTGTACAATTAGAGTAGCAGAAGCTCTCCAGAGCTCCAGGCTCTTTCCCAACCCTTCCTTGAGATTCTGGGGATCATTAGGGAGAGATTGATCTAAATCCCACTTCTGACAGTAGAAAAGTGGCAGTTTGGCTAAAATGCATAAAGCAAGCTGTTGTTGATTGGAAACTAGGCTTGAAAACACATGTCTCTGAAATACCACCAGAATTTGAAGAAAACCTTCTTTGGTTTCATAAACATGTGAGCCTGACTTTTTGAAGACTGAGTTGGATGTAACCCTAACCCTCCATATAAGCAAAGGAAGATGGAATGAATAAATGTATTGTCCTGGAGAGCCTTTAAAAAAAATGATCTACCGGAATATTTACCGAGGATCAATAATATTAATAGATAGATAGTGAGATAAGCCCATTGTTATATTCCTGTGCATAGGTCTGCTGTGATAAAGACATAGGGACAGGGGAGGGTTTTTTTTTATCTAATAAAAAAAGGCAATTCTAATTAATCACCACTGAGGGAATGGCAATACTGTATTGCATTAGATAATGACTGTGTAAAGTACTACGAAGGAAAGATTAAGAGGACTTATTCAAGACTTATTCAAGACTTACTCAGCATTTACCATCAAGGCTGAGAAGATGGACTGTGGTCAAAGCAATGCCTACAGACAAAAATAAAAATAAAAGCATACACACACCCAACCTCTGTGCATCCTCCTAACTGTAATGAAAATAAACCTACTGTAAAATTTACAAGGGAAGAAAGCCATAGCCTCAACAGGACCTGCAAATCAATGAAGGAATTCACACTTCTGAATGGATGGAGAGGGGGGAGGTGAATCTGTGATTCCCTGTGAAAAACAATCATTTTGCTTTCCCCTGGAGCAGGGGTTGGCAAGGTTTGCCTTGCCTGGGCCAGTTCACTCCAGTGGAGATCTCTCCGTGGGCTGGATTGCGTGAGCATGCACACCTGTGATTTCCGGCGTCTGCACAAACATGATTTCCAGCACCGCGGAAGCGAGTCCCCACACCGTGCTGCGCCGATTTAGCGCAGCACAAGGGGACTCACTGAGTGGGTGGCTCGGTTTGGGGGCGGCTCATGGGTCGGTTAAATGACCCCTTGTGGCCCGTGGGCTTTAGGTTGCCGACCCCTCCCCTGGAGTCACTGGCCTGTCTCCCACCCCAGCTGCAGAGCTGACCCCTTGATACAAAGCCTTTTAAGCAAGCCATTGCTCATTCCCCTCTAACACATTTAAATTGGGGCTACTCCTGTCATTAAGCCAGGAACAGGTAACAATATTCAGCCTGTGGATCACCTTTTCTTCTGGGCAGACATCCAGGGGCCACATGATATGCTGGGCAGGGTCAGAGGCAAACATGGGCAGAAGAAAAATGTGGGTTTTGTCTTTGTACTGTAGGCTACTTTCTACACACACTCGCTCACCCCTTTCTGTGTTCCATCTTGGCAAGCAAGAGGTATTATCAGAGTTCATGGACACATTTCCACCGTACAGAATCACTCAGAAAAACATGATTAATGAGAGATTTAGAGAAATGGTATTACTAAGAAAAGTGTATGACTTGGGGGAAGAGCCTCTGGGCTTGAGGTTCCACATCCCTGCATTAAGCCATTTGAAGCAGTTGCCTCAAGCAACAGATGAGCAGGGAGCAATTGCAATGTGTTTGAGGACAGAGCTGTATGTGCTATGTGTGTAATTATCATCAGCTGCAGTGGATGACATTAGCCCATTCCCAGTATGGAGGTAAGAATCAACTGGCACTCAAGTTGAGTTTGAATTGTAGAGGTTGAAGAGATGTTGTCTGGTACACCTCAAACAACAAAATACCGAGGGTAGGGTAGCTGTCTTAGGCAGATGTTGGGGAGAAGCCTGGAGGGCTGTATTTCTCCTGCAGTCCCAAAATTCTCCACCCCTTCTTTAAGCAGAGTAGGATGGTTGCCTCAAAGAGCAGAAACTGGTGTACATATGTAACACTTTTCTCAAATAAATTGACATTTTCCTCCCATATAGATAGATGATAGATAGATGATAGATAGATAGATGATAGATAGATATAGATAGATATAGATAGATGATAGATAGATAGATGATAGATAGATAGATAGATAGATAGATAGATGATAGATAGATAGATAGATAGATGATAGATAGATAGATAGATAGATAGATAGATAGATAGATGATAGATAGATTTAGATAGATATAGATAGATGATAGATAGATAGATGATAGATAGATAGATAGATGATAGATAGATAGATAGATAGATGATAGATAGATATAGATAGATGATAGATAGATGATAGATAGATGATAGAGATAGGTGATGATGATAGATAGATGACAGATAGATAGATACATAGATGATAGATAGATAGATAGATGATAGATAGATAGATAGATGATAGATAGATAGATAGATAGATGATAGATAGATGATAGATAGAGATAGAGATTGATAGATATATTGCTACTGAAAAGAGAGAAGCTGGTTAATGACCCCCCCTTCTTGCCAATCATGCCACCAAGAAAGAAACCAAGGACTCCTTTTAGCAGAATGAACAGGAGTGTTCCCAGTGACAGCAGGTCTGGTTCACCACATCTTAAAGTCAGTGATTACCATCTAAAGCAGGTATGAAAAGCCTTTGGCCCTCCAGATGTTGCTACAACTCCCATCAGCTCCCTGTCCATTGCCATGTTTGTTTATGCTGACATCAGACCATTTAGTCTATAACCTTAATGAGATGTAACTGCACCGCTTCCTGTTACTAGCCAGTTACTAGCCAGTTTCTGTTTCCAATAGAATGGATTTCCCAGTAGCAAATTCTGGGGAAGGAGAAGGGTCCATCTGACCAAAGCCCAATGACTGGGCTGCCATAACTGTTTCACCAATAAATGTATGCCCATCAGGGCCCCACCTGATATGCTTCTATCTTTAGCATCCTGTCCTTTCCCAGAAGCAGACATTTTGCATGCTAAATGCCTCATCCCAATCACTACCATGCAGTTTTCATTTAGCTGTGCATATTCTTACTGGCCTCAGAGCTCCAAGCACAGCCTTGGTGGTTTTATTAACAGATGGTCTCAGTGAAGATGCTTTTGCTGCGGTGTACCTTCCCTCCTTCTTTGGCATATAATATCTGGCCCAGCATCATTACTAAGCAGCCTGAGATATATAGGAAAAATATGTCCAAGCTTGGCCTTGCCAGTTATTCCCTGTTCGGATCCTACTCTCTTCTGGTAAAATATTTCTTGACCCTGCCTGTGTTGCAATAATTTGTAGCCTGGGATAAGTGGAATTTCCCCATCTGGTTCTTTTATTTTCCTCCTTCAAGGGTTTAATTGGTCTTGTTTCCCCTTAATTCTGGTTTAAGTAGCACACACCTTTTATAAAATAAATCCAGAAAGGGGCATGCAGCATTTGCCTAAATATCCCCCCACTGTCTGGCTTCAGAATAGGTCCAGTGGGAGTATGTTTGTGTTGGGACCAGAAGGAGTAATTTGCCAGCCCTTGGGAGGAGTAGGCATGGTATATAAAGTAGTCATGCCTATATCCTCCCCTTCTCTACTTAAGCAGTTTGCCTACCTTCTATACATGGTGGAATTAGGCAATCACCATGATGGAGCTAAATATAAATGCTTAATTTTCAACTGTGAGGATTTTTTGTTTGTTTGTCTCCTACATACTTAGATCTATTCTGGTGTTCCTTGCTGGAAAAAAGAACTCAAACTCCCAGTTCTGTTTTTGCCAAAGTCCTTAATGCATAACTCAGATTAGTACTGTTAAAGATTTTGTGGGGATCCCCCTAAAGCCTAGAAATTAATAAATAGTAAGATTTTGATTATCTGGAGTACTGAAGGGAAGATTGCAGGCCAGTGGAAATATACAGGCTAAGATTCCTTTCCACGCCAAGGACAGAGGCATTAACATGACAAAATGTGTCAATGGCCCATCCAAGAGGAATCTTGGACCTGGGCAAACAGAGGTTGCAGGGTAACTGGGTGTGAAGTGAGAGGGAGAGAGAATATTTAGCAAGGTGTGCTGGGAAGAAGGAGAGAGAGAACAAAGGGAGAGAGCCATCTTAGGCAGGCTGGCTGAAGGCTGGCAGGGAAGAGATGCCTTGCACTCCAGTGCTGTACTGCTGTGGGCAACAAGTCACTCTTGAAATGATCCTTCTATAAGATCTGGGCTCCCTCCATGCAGACTGAAGGTGTAAATATGTGCACAAATCATATATCTTAAAGCTACAGCAGTCTCTGCTGTGTCTTCAGTTCTCCAAAGGAACACAAATCCTGGGTGAGTGCCTGGAACCTCCTGGAATTCTGCTACCGCTCAGCAGAGAGTGGAGGTAGTGCCCAGCTTCTGTAATAGTACATAGACAAGGCACTGGTTACAATGTACAATGGAACTTTAGTTGTCGAACGTAATCTATTCCAGAAGACCATTCCACTTCTGAAACATTCAACAGCTGAGGCACAAAGGGCTGTCAGCAATTTTAATGGTGAAAACTGAAAAACGCACCTCGGAAGCCGTTCGACTTCTGAAGTACATTCGAAAACGGAAGCATATTTCGGGTTCCAAAATATTCGGCTTCCGAGATGCTCAAAAACTGAGGTTCCACTGTATAGCAGGTACCAGACAGCCTTCATGACTAGGCACAAGCAAGAAAATTGATCCAACGTGATGCATTGTCCCCACAACTCTTAGCATAGCAAGCCTCTTGATTGGGCAAGCATATGGGCACTCCTTCAAGTGGTTTGGGACTTCAAAGTTTGTCCTCACCATGGAAATGGAGTTGGTGCCAGCTCAGCATCTGACTTCCTCTCAGGAAACTCCCTGGAAAGAGGAGGCTCACCACTGACAAGAAGCAGCACTGGAGGCAGCAGCTCCACAACAGGAAAGGTCCAACTAGGGGTATCTGATATCACAGGGTGGAATGCTTCTCTGTCAACCATTTTAATCCCTTCCCTGGATTCTGTTGCTCACTCTCAAGTTCATTGGCCCTCATCTTGGGTTCCAACATTTTGTGGAGGTCCAATTCATCACCCTCAACTCGCTGGAGCCCTCCCCCAGATCATCAAACCCCCAACTTCCCAAGCTCCTCCCATTCTTCCTCCAGATTAGATCATCCTCTCCATGATCCTCTCCTCCTCCACAGTACTCATAACAAGACTGGGATTGGAGCAGTTAGAAACAGGAACCAAGTAAGTATGTTAACTGGACTATTCACTTGGGAAGTATGTGTGAGAAGGGGAACATGCGTTCAAATGCTCTTGCACACTGATGAAATACAACAGGAAAAGAATTTTGCTGCACAGACCCTATGTTCATTATAGGAAGGACAATATGCTTCCAGGGCAGGAACTGGTGTGCATCATTTGTGTTTTCTAGATCCGAAAATAAGTTTCTTGTATTGGCCTTAGCAGGTATCACATGTTCAAGTCCCACTCTCCTCCAGTAAAATCTTCCTGAATTAAAATGATGTGCAGCTATCTGAGGGTTAATGCAGAAGCTACAGAAACCAAAGAGCAGAATATTAACATGTGGAGCAGAATGACTTTGTAGGAGAGGGCAAAATCAGAGGATGGAAGCCAGAGCAGAACTCATAAAGGCTACATCAAGGAGCCTATGCCCCACCCCTTCAAAGTTTTGGGAAAGACATTCCTATCTGCTTATTGTCCCAACAGTAATAATTTTGCTAATCTGACTAAATTGCATTGGCATTCTAATAAAATAATTTTATTAGTTTGGAGGAAGCAAATCTCATGAGTCTGGGTCACTAAAGACTAGCAATTCCCAGTGGGCTATTGCGTTAGTCTATTGCAGCAAGAACAACAAGGAGTCTTTTGGTACATTAAATACTAACACAGTTTATTATAGCAAAACTTCATGTGTTAGAGCCCCCTTCATTTGATACATCTTGCTCTCAGATACACATACACAGGGGAGAGAGAGAGTGAGTACGATGATGATAGATGATAGATAGATGATAGATGATAGATAGATAGATAGATAGATAGATAGATAGATAGATAGATAGATGATAGATAGATAGATAGATGATAGATAGATAGATGATAGATAGATAGATAGATAGATGATAGATAGATAGATAGATAGATAGATGATAGATAGATAGATAGATGATAGATAGATAGATAGATAGATAAGATAGATAGATAGATGATAGATAGATAGATAGATAGATAGATAGATAGATAGATAATAGATAGATGATAGATAGACAGACATTTCTGACCTCAAGCTTCCCATGGGAATTGCCCGTGTACCCCAGACCAACAAGGGAGACAATCAGGGGCTTTGTTTAAATTCATTACTTGTGGTCTTGAGGTTCTTGAAGCAAGCAGATGCTTTAAGGACATGAGCATAGCCAAGGGAGGACAGGGGGGACAGGTGTCCCTCAAATTACTATAAATAAATACAAATCAATACAAATATTAGGTTCTGCCCCCCCCCCCCCAAATCCTGGCTACTCTCATGTTTAAGGATGTAAATTTCAAAGCACTACTAGCAAGGCTCTCAACACCCCTTGACACCCACAAGTAGATGGACTTTCCTCCAATTTCCCTTGCCCAGATTAAGGAGAACTTGGAATGACACACTTGGAGCAAACCTTGTTCCTTGTGCAGATTTATGAGCGCTATCAAAGATGGGGAAGAAACAGGATCTCCCTTTGATTCCCAACTTGATAGATGAATAGATAACTTCTTCTTCTTTTTTAAAAAAGTAAGAAGGCTCATTTTGTTCTCACAGCAGCATTGTTCTATGTCCAGTACACCAAATCACTCCCCTTTCTTTCCTCAATAACAATGGGCACCTCTGTTATTGCTGCCAAGGTGTTTCAGCTGAAGGTGTCTAGCAGAGAGCACAGAAACATCTCTAGGAGCACCTCAAGGGTGGGATTTGCTGATGTACAGCTATTCTTTGTCTTGTTAGTTAAGGAAGAATAGGGTGAAGTGTCCAAAGGTGTTTCTCTTGCCTTTCACTCCAGTCCTTCTCTCCAGCCCTCCTATGTACAGTGGTACCTTGGGTTACATACGCTTCAGGTTACAGACGTTTCAGGTTACAGACACCACTAACCCAGAAATAGTGCCTCAGATTAAGAACTGTGCTTCAGGATGAGAACAGAAATTGTGCTCCGGCAGCGCGGCGGCAGCAGGAGGCCCCATTAGCTAAAGTGGTGCTTCAGGTTAAGAACAGTTTCAGGTTAAGAACGGACCTCCAGAATGAATTAAGTACGTAACCAGAGGTACCACTGTACTTTCTCGTGCACGGTCTTATATGCACGTGTCCCCCGCTTGCCCTTTTTTATAAACTACACAGCCCCCAGTGTTGTAACCTTTCCTCATAGTGGAGTCGCTCCAACCCCTTGATAATTTTGAATGCTGTTTGCCGAGCCTTTTCGGCTCTGAAATATCCATTTTGAAGTGAGGCAACCAGAACTGTACAGCATTCCAAGTGCAGTCACACCATAGATTTGCATAACAGCATTGCAATATTGGCAGTTTTATTTTCAATCATTTCCCCCAATGATCTCAAGCATGAAATTTGCCCTTTTCACAGCTGCTATGCACTGGTTTGACATCTTCATCATTGTGTCTACTATGACTGGGAGGTTTCATTCTCAGTCAGTCAGCACCACTCAAGACTCTGTTAGAGGATGTCTAAAATTAGTAGTAGTAGTAGTAGTAGTAGTAGTAGTAGTAGTAGTAGTTTATTAATGCTTGAGCTATAGGCCATTCACATATAAGATAAATAAGTACAATACAAAACCCAACAGTATAAAATATTGCATGAACTCAGGTTGCTGCCCAGAATCATTAATGAAACCTACATCTTTAAAATATGACATAAATAACATGTGACATATATAGAACTTACATATTGAAAGGGTAGACTTTAACACAGATAAAGAAAACATTAATTATTGAAATATTTTATGGTTAAATAAGAACATTTTCCTTAATATTAACATTTTTTGGAAAGTGATTTCCTCTAACATAATGCAGTTTTGTATGTTATATAATGCATGCATTTACATGCACACCTTACAATAGTATATTAATTTTTGTACACATTACTTGCTTGGAGAACTGCATTGCAAAATCTAGAAAAATGTATTTCAAAGGATTGCTGTGGTTCAGTTTGCATATTGGTTTAGAAAACGCAAATCAAGTAAGCTTGCCTTTAAGTGCAATTAAATTGTAATGTTCCAACATCCCTACTATTCACTAGATCTTTGAGGTATAAACTGGAACAGCTCCATTGAGCTCATGTCCCTTTATGCAAAGGGGACATGCTGTCTAGAAGAAAGCTCTGAGAGAGCCGCGCCCATCAGACTTACATACTGAGTAAGGCTATTGGTCCAAATATGCATTTAGATCAAAGTGGAATGCATCTGGAAAACACTCCCTTTTGAAAAATACACACACCCTTCTTGGTTCTAGGAAGGAAACTTGGAAGGATCTTTGCGATTCAGAGACCTTCCCCAGAAAGAACCCGAAGTATGGCAAAAATAGATTCCCTTGAGACAAAGCAATGGAGCAGTAATGGAAATGAAGACTAATGAGACGCGACTGAGTCAATCCAACACTTTTGATCCTGGCAAAGCAAGAAGAGAGAATTTCAACTAAATGAACTAGGGCTGGTTTTGGTGCTGTGCAGTAGCCATGGCATGCACTTTTAAAATATCCTTGACATGGTTGCGACACCACTCAATTGACTGATCCGCTATTGTCAGTTTAATGTATGAAAGTGGCATATACCTATATATGCATGATGTGAGAAAGAAAGAAAAACTTGATCAATCAGTCCAAAGGCCCATCTAATTCGAGTATCCTCTTTACCACAGTGACAAGCTAGGTACCTCCATGGTACCTAGGTACCAGAAGCAGGGCATGAAGGCAACACCCTTTCCCCTATTGCACCTTCCCAAGCAACTCAGAGGTACACTGCCACTGAACTTGGAGTTTTAATTCAGTTATCATGGCTAATAACCTAAGGAATTCTTTATTGGATAAGACCAACAATCCATCTAGTCCAGCATAAAAGGTAAAGGTAAAGGTACCCCTGCCCGTACGGGCCAGTCTTGCCAGACTCTGGGGTTGTGCGCCCATCTCACTCAAGAGGCCGGGGGCCAGCGCTGTCCGAAGACACTTCCGGGTCACGTGGCCAGCGTGACAAAGCTGCTCTGGCGAACCAGAGCCGCACACGGAAATGCCGTTTACCTTCCCGCTAGAAAGCGGTCCCTATTTATCTACTTGCACCCGGGGGTGCTTTCGAACTGCTAGGTTGGCAGGTGCTGGGACCGAGCAACGGGAGCGCACCCCGCCGCGGGGATTCGAACCGCCGACCTTTCAATCGGCAAGCCCTAGGCGCTGAGGCTTTTACCCACAGCGCCACCCGCGTCCCCTAGTCCAGCATACTCTTTCCTAAAGTGGTCTTTCAGAGCACAAGGAGAGTCCTGCTGCATCATACCAATGGCCCACCCAGTCCAGCTGCCTGCTCTCACAATGGCTAACCAGGTGCCTCTGGGAAGCTCACAAGGAGGGCCTGAGAGCTGAAGCCCTTCTTCACTCATCAGCAACTGGTATCCAGTAGCATTATGCCTCTTAACTCACAAGTCTCATCGTGGCTAAGGGAGGACCATCAGCAGCCATATTCCTTGCAGCAGGAAAATTTCTACACCCTCCACCCCCCCCCATCATCCCTTCTATTTCTGATGTTCAGGCTGTGAGCACTGATCTTTTTTAACAACAACAACATGGCAACACTCATGAATAAATATTATAAATATTAGAAAGCCTGGGGCTGGGGAGATAACAAGGTTTGCAAACGTATAAAAATATATTGGGGAGGTTCATAAATGGGGTAAAAAACAACAGCAACCCAACTCCAAAACAGTGTAATGAAGACTGAGCATGTTCAGAGGGTGTGGAATGCTGTTGGCAAAGGGGCATGGGAAAATAGATGGGAGATGTAAAGGTACAGAGCAGTGGTTCCCAATTAGCTAATTACTGAGGACCCCCTATTTTTCAAAGGCAAGCCTACTTCTGAAATTTTTGATAACTCTGCGGCAGTTACCTCTGCAAAGCTTTTTTTTTTTCCTTTCAAAATGTAGGGTAGCCCCTAATAAGCAAAGGATTTTAGGTATACTAAAAAACAGACTGGGGCTGGGCAATATCTGGTTTTCAACATCGTGTTATATCAGCAGCTAAACATTGTGATATTCCAATATATCACAATGTCTGAAATTGGAGATGAGGCATGGAGATGAGGGAAAGAGCAGACCTGGAGATCCGACGGGTGGGTTGTGTGCAAATCAGGCATGGGGATGAGGGAAGAAGAAGCTGCGGAGATCAGATGGGTGGCAGGATTAGAGGAAGCAGTCACCTCCACCGCATGGTTTGAGTGGGAGGGGATGGGGATGGGACAGTGGCATGGAGCCACTGACAGCAGGGCAGCCAGCAAAGAAGCACATCCACTGTGGTTGCTGCTGCTTTCCTGCTGACTCAGAAAAGCTGCTCCACCTCAAACATAGAATCATAGGTTTGGGAGGCATAACAAGGGTCATCTAGTTCAACCCCTGCAATGCAGGAATCTCAGCTAAAGAATCCCTGGCAGATGATCGTTCAACCTCTGTTTGAAAACCTCCATTGAAGGACTACCTGCCACGGTCAAACAGCTTTTACCACCAGAAAGTTCTTCCTAATGGTTAGAATCTCCTTTCCTTTAATTTGAATCCTTTGGTTTGGGTCCTACCCTCTGTAGCAGCAGAAGACTAGTTTGCTCTATCTCCCATGTGACAACAGCCCTTCAGATATTTGAGGAGGTTGTTATGTTATCCCTCAGCCTTCTCTCCTCCAAGCTGAACATACTCAGCTCCCACAACCATTCCTCATAACCCTTGGTTTCCAGACTCTTTAGCATCTTGGTCACCCCCTTCTGCACATGTTCCAGTCATGGTATGGTCCATCTATTTCATTAGGTGAACGTAAAGTTCTGGTGCTGTAGGAGAGAAAGAAAAAACCAAAACTCCCCCCCCCCCAACTAAAAATTGTCATAGCCTTCCTTCCCCAACCCCCCAACCACAGCCATTTGGTTCCTTTCCTGCCCCTTTTCCCACAGGTGCCCAATAAACTGCTATTTGTCACTTGCAACCTAAAGGGTAACATATTTAAAAGAAATGAAAATCCAGTCATGCTGACCTGGTTTAGGAATCCAAGCAGTGGGAGTTGGCCCCCTCATATATACAAGTCACATTGTGCTTGCATATGACTGAAGAAATCCAAAGGATCTGTAAAACTCGTTAACTATTCTCCATTTGGAAAACCTTCAGTCACTATAAAATAAACACACACTGGAAGAAATATTTCTCCTGGGTCTTCCCCTTTCTTCACTGTTTATCTCAGATATACGTAAGCTGTTTGACTGTGTGACATTTTTTATTTAAAAATGGAAGGAATATTTTCTTGGTTGAGAGCTTAGTGAAGATAGTGAAGCTTTTGTGAGCCAGCCTAGGCATGATGGTAGATCTCACTGAGGAATATCAACCTGTCTCAGGGCTACATCATTTCATACTGGCTGTGTGGGGAAGTCATATGAATGAATATTACATCTCTTTCACACACACAACAATCATTGAAGATAGAAGGCAAGCATATCGGGGAGAAGGATAGGCTTGAAATTTTCTCCTGAACATGTAAGATTCATTCCCACCTATTTCAGAGTTATACCACTTTAGAATGAAGGCAAGGATTCATGATAGTGTGCTATTCCATTTGATAAAACATCAGAATGTAAATTAAATAGTGCCTCTGTGCTGGTCTGGGGGCGGGGGGCGGGGAGGGTTACCGTGTGGCTTGGTCCATGTCCAGTCTGAGGCTGAAGCGGGGTCCAAGGCAGGGAGTCGGGTGTGGTCAGGAACTCTGGCAGAAAGCAGGACAGGGTGCCAGCAGAAACAGGTAACCAATTATGTTGCTCCTTCAACCTGGAACTGGGCGGGCTGGCCTTTATCTCCTCTGAGGCATAGGGCGGCCCTGGTCCACAGGTGACTCGCCTCTCCTGGCCTGGAGGCGAGCTCTCCTCCTATGAGAACTTAGTTCCCTCCGCCTCTCTGCCCTGAGCCTCTGCAGCTCAGGAGAGGCTGGAGGGTTACTGGACCCAGAGGCAACCTCACCTTCCCCTGACAAGGCTGGGAGAGGAGCACCTGCAGGCAATGAGTCCTTGATCATCTCCGGAGCCAGAGTGGATTCAGCTGGTGTCTGCTCCTGAGGATCCGGCACAGGTGAGGGCCCTTCAGGTTCAAGCCCCTGCCCCGGCTCAGCCGGCCCTGGAGGCGGGGACTCCTGTGCAGGTTGGGATTCCTCAGGTTCAGCCTCTGAATCCGATTCCCAGGCCATCACAGCCTCGTTGATTCAGCTTAGACTGAATCCAACCAAACAATTTTGCTTATCTGGATGGGGGATAGAGAAGAATGTGTGTAGAAACTGGCCTTCTTGGTATAAAGGTAACATGCTCATTTGTTGCTCCCTCACTTTTGCCTCTGGCCGCACCCACCAGTGACATGTCACACTCAGAATGTATTGTGTGCGCTGAGCAAGCTTCTTCATCTTGGTCTTCCTCACAGACTGACAGCAGCTCTCCAGGGTTTCAGACAGGGGTCAGGAGATGAAAGGGATTGCACTGGGACCTACTGCATGCAAAGCAGATTCTGTCACTGAGCTACAACTCTTCTTTCTGTGGATACTGTTCACCAGCCTTCTCAGAGTAAGCAGTTTCAGGAGCAAGGAGAAGGAGCAGCCTTCTCCTATGCTGCCAACTGGGCCCAGGGAAAAAGACTAATGAAGGGTGGTAAGAAAGAGGTTTGCCCACTAAGGGAGGAGGACCAGCTGAAAACATGTTGCCCAAGGTTCCCACAACCACCTTCCAGAAAACCACCCCAGGATTCAGGACTGAGAGGAGAAGCTTGGTCTCTGCTCCTTCCACTATCAGCCATTCAGGGTGATCCCTGAAAAGTGGGACAGCACAGATTCTAAATCCCTGTGACCAAACCACAGTCTGCTTCTGGAAAATATCTCCCCATGCCTCCCAACTCCTCTCGTTCGCCGGGATTTATGGACAGGAAGTGGGGAGTGCTAAGAACAGTCTGTGTTGTAGCCTGCTGTAAATCTCTGGATCCTCTGAAACAGAAATGGCCTATGCTTGGAGAAGCCACACACAAGGCGACACCCAGCTCTCCCTGTTGCTCTTATGCGCCAGCAAGAAATACAAGCCCTCAACCAGCATGCATATATTACTTGTACTGTTGTGGGTTTGGGGTAGAAGAAAGGACAAAGCAGTTTTGTGTTGCCTACTTCCTCTCCCTCCTCTCTCTCTTCACCCCCTGCCCCACTTATCCTGCCTTGTCTCCCTTCCATCTCAGAGAAACTATCCTTCTTTCTTCCCCAGTAGCTGATGATGGGGGTGGTATGGCAGGCTGAGGCCAAGACAAACTGTTAAGTGCTCTGCTTCTTAGTGGTGCCTCTCGAAAAATGCTGACAGATGCTGGACATGAGATCAGAATGAGACTCTCTGCCAGAGCGAGGCTTGCGGCCAACCATTGATTCCTTCTTTTTATAGCAGAATCTAAACCTCAGGTTGTGTTCCAAGAAAGAAAGAAAAAGGAGTGACATTTGGATAGCCCATGCCTCAATTCTTGTCCCTGTCTCTCAGTCTTCACACCCTCCATCCTTCCTTTCCACAGGCCTCCCCCCCTCCATTTCTCTGCTGTCTTTTGAGGTCTCCCCCCCTCACTTTCTTACACCCCTATTGATATTTCTCCCTTCCCTCTCCCCTCCCCATCTACTTCTTTTCATTTTCCCTTCATCCCATTCCCCCTCCCCCCTCCCAGCTAACAGGATGTCTGCCCAGGTTCAAATTAGCAAAATAATAGAAGGGGAAAGGCTGTGGGGCTCAGAAGCACAGAGGGGAGCAGCAGAAATGTCTGTCTCTCCCTTTTTGTGTGCAAGAGAAAATGGGATACATTATGGAGGTGAAATGAAGCTGGAGTTGATGGGTCAATATCTTTCCTGCAATTGTGAGACAGAAAAGGAGGCTTGTTCAAAGGGCCCCTCTCGGTCTACTCTCCAAGGGCTGTGTTTACAGTTAATTTTTTCATGGGTGAAGAGCTATTGAAAATCGTTGGGTCAAAAGTTGGGGTGGGTGAATCTGTCAATTGCAGTTACTCATTTTCCCCCAATCATAAATTCAGTTCTCTGCATCAGTTTGCGAGGGTGGTCTTTCTGGGGGAGGATTGGGGGAGAGAAATGGTGAAACTTTGTCCTCATTTCAGAGTGCGTTTCTCTAAATATCCATATTTTTGCAGGCAACTTCCCCCAACACAGCACTTTTTTTGTATGCTATTTTTATTAATATATCCATTTTTACTCACACATCCCCCTAGTATATATGCATTTGTGTATACATTATTTGGTTGGATGGTGCCTTACTACATCCAAAAAGAGAAATACAGCAATCATGGGAGACTTCAACTTCCACAATATCTGTTGGGACTGAAACTCAGCCAAGAATGTAAGCTCCAACAATTTCCTCCATTGCCTTGCTGACAAATTCATTTCCCAGAAGGTGGTAGAAGCAACAAGGGGAGCATTGAACTTGGACCTGTTCCTCATGTACGGGGAGGAACTGATTGGGGAACTGGAAGTACTCGGAAACTTCAGGGGAAGTGATCATGTTCTCCTGGGTTTCATGATATAGAGCCAAGGGGAAACTGTGTGTAGTCGGACACGCATTCTGGACTTTAAGAAGGCCAATTTCAGAACACTTAAGGAGCTACTGGGTGTAACAGTGGCATAGCTAGCCACTTGGGGGCCTGGGACAGCAAGCATGCCCTGTGAGGAGCCTCGCTACTGCTTCCCCCTCAAGTGTAGGGTGGCTGAGGAAGTGTAGGGTGGGCAGATACAAGCCCCACGCTGCCATTTCTGGCAGCTCAGAGCTTGCAGGCAGTCCGCTCACCACATCCACTTCAGCTGTAGTGCGGCAGCCTGAGGGCGAGGCAGCAGGCAGACGCAAACCTATGCTGCCATTTCGGGCAGCACATAGCCTGTGGGCATCCAAGGCACTGTGTCACTCCCAGGATAGACGTGTGGCTCAGGCGTGCTGCAGGGCCTACAGTAAGTGCTGCCTGCTGCGGTGTGGTTCCCCTGTGCCTCCCCAGCTATGCCTCTGGGGTGTGACCCCATGGTCAGAAATACTCAAAGAGAAGGGAGGCAAAGAAGGATGGGAGTTTCTAAAAGGAGAAATATTGAAGGCCCAAATGCAGAATGAATTCAAATCCCCAGGGCCTGGTGAGCAGCATCCAAGGGTACTAAAGGAACTAAAGGGTGTAATTTCAGAGCCTTTGTCTATGATCTTTGAGAATTCTTGGCAGACAGGTGAGGTCCCTACAGACTGGAGGCGGGCAAATGTTGTCCCCATCTTGTTATGTACTGAGTTGAATAGGATCCAAACTGCAGCAGTCTGATTGGTCCTAGAACAATAGGATTCAGAATACAGCAGTCTGATTGGTCCTAGAACAATGCAGCAGTATGATTGGTCAGCAGGAGCCACCCAATCCAGCTCCAGGTAGAAGTGAATCCACAACCTGATTGGTCTACAGGAGAATTCCGGAATTAGCCAATCACGTGCAGCCCATTGTGTAAATAATGTATATAAAGCAGATACTTTGAGGGGACTTTCATTCCCTCCTCACCACTATGAGCTGAATAAAGAGCATGAAATCCACTCTCGACTCTGAGTATATTTCACATCTTCAAAGGGGGGGGGGGGGAGAAGAACCAAATAACAACTGACCAGTGAGCTTGACATCAATAGCAGGCAAGGTCCTAGAACAGATAATTCAACAGTCAGTCTGTGAGCATTTAGAAAAGGATGCTGTGATTACTAAGACCCAACATGGGTTTCTCAAAAATAAGTCATGCCAGACCAATCTGATTTCTTTTTTTGATGGAATTACAAACTTGGTGAATCAGAGGAATGCTGTGGACATGGTGTATCTTGGTTTGTTTGTTTTAAAATAAATTTTTATTAATTTTCCAATACAATTGTACATTTTTATCCAAATTATAACAAATTTGGACTTCCTTCAGCTTCTCTGGCAATCATCCATATTTATCTCTTAATTACGCATTCCCTTTATGCATATTGCCATTTGTCTTCCCTATCCCTAAAATTTCTTTTTTGACAATATCTCTCAGTTTTTACAGCACCTCTCAGAACCCCACTAGCGTTGTTTGTATATCGCATACATTTTTCAGATACTCTACAAACTTTCCCCAGTCTTCGGTGAACTTTTGGTCTCGGGCATATCTGATTTTCCCAGTTAGTTTGTCCAATTCTGCATAGTCTGTCAATTTCATTCTCCATTCTTCTAATGTCGGTATTTCCTCTTGTTTCCATTTTTGAGCCAATAAAGTCCTTGCTGCTGTAACTGCATACAGAAAGAGTTTACAGTCTTTTCTTCTTATTTCTTTTCCTGTAATTCCTAAAAGAAAGGCTTCTGGTTTCTTCACAAAAGTAAATTTTAACATCTTTTTCAATTCATTATAAATTGCATCCCAGAAACCTTTCACTTTCTTACATTCCCACCACATGTGATAAAATGTTCCTTCTTTTTCTTTACATTTCCAACACTTATTACATGTCTTATACATTTTTGCTAATTTTAACGGCGTGATGTACCATCTGTAAAACATTTTCATAACATTTTCTTCCAACACAGTACAAGCAGTAAATTTCAGATTTTCTTTCCACAATTTTTCCCAATCGTCAAATTGTATATTATGCCCAAAGTCTTTGGCCCATTGTATCATTACCGATTTAACCTCTTCATCTTTTGTGTTCCATTCCAACAGTATTTTATACATTTTTGACAGAATTTTACATTCATTATTTATTATATCTACTTGAAACTTTGAGTCCGTATCCACATTCTTTTATATATATTTTAAACATTTCATTAACCTGAAAATAATGCAACCAATCATATACATGTTCTTTAATTTGTTCATATGGTTGGACATGGTGTATCTTGATTCCAGTAAAGCTTCCAGTAAAGACAAAGTCCCCCAGGATGTTCTCATGAGGAAGCTGGTAAAATGTGGATTGAATGAGGTAACTGTTAGGTGGATTTTGTTGACTGACCAAACCCAAAGAGTACTCATTAATGGTTCCTTGTCATCCTGGGAAAAATTGACAAGTGGGGTGCCTCAGGGTTCTGTCCTGGGACCGTTGTTGTTCAATGTCTTTATGAATGACTTGGCCGAAGGAATTGAGGGGATGTGCATCAAATTTGCAGATGACACCAAACTGGGAGTGGTAGCTAATATCAGGAGAGATGGCTCATTGGAGCAAACTCTCCTTTACTGGCCTGTGAGGTGGTTCTTGATTTCAGCTTCCAGTACTGAAATTTGGCCCATCATCTGTAAATGTCCGATTTCGGGGAGGGGGTGGGGAGAGGTTCTTGGGTTATAGCTAGAATGCAGTATTTACTTTCTGTCCTTATTGACTCTAATTTAAGATGTTTAGGGGCTATGGTGTAATAATGTACATGGTCACCAACTTTTATTCTTACAACTTCTTGAGATAGGTATGTTTGGTTAAGACATTGTGTCTAACCATGAATAAATTAACTTAATGGGTCTACTCATTCCTACATCATATTAGTGTTAACAAGCAACCATTGAGAGACAAGAAAGGAATTCTGAAGTCCCCTAGCTCAATCCAAACCAGCCAGCCACATGACCTTTTCTAGCCAATGCCTACTGAGGATTTTAAAGAACTAACATCTTCCACAGATCGCTCTAATTGGTCCCCTATAATTGGACCCCAACAATGCTAATTCAAAGCTCTGTTGGAGGATAGAGTTATGATTACTGTTCACCATCACTCATAGCATCTTTCAGGGTAGGACTTGCTTCTCAAAGAACAGAGAGCATTGGGATGCCAAATCCACACTGCCAAAATAGACGTATAAACCACAGCATTTGGGCATAGCCTGTGAAATACTAATTGGCCAGTAGAAACATGTGACCACCGCAACCTTGCCTTTGGGGCTGATTTATTCATGTCTTTGTCAGCCAGGAACCACTGAGGCAGCCAGCTCAGAGATTTAATACTAGGAGACCATTTGGCATTCTCTGAAAGTATGTTCAGAGATGGAGGGACTCAGTCTGGCCAAATTCATTAGCATTCAGATTATAACATAAAGGAAAACCCTCGTTAAAAACAAAAAAACCACCCTTCCTAGAAAGAAGCAAATTAAAGCATCTAGGAGCCAAACTAAGCATTATGGTGAATGCATCGTCGCATTTCATGTCCCATGTTCTTTTTACAGAAGAATCATGTGAAACCTGTAACAAAATGCTGTAGTGTGGAGTGATCCTCTTCATGGTTCAAGCCAGTCATACTCTCTTCCAGAATACTCCATTCCATATCCTGACCTGCTTTCCTATTCTCTCACCCTCAACAGACACTCAGCATTTGGGGGAAACTGTTTTTGGTTCCCTAAATACTCCAAGGAATGCCTCGCTGATATGCTGCTGAACAGATGGACTGAACGGGGGCACTTTCATTAACCCAAAATAGTAGAAAGTTTTGTGTCAGGGGGAGGGGACACACACACACACACACACACCTTTCTGGGGACTTCCGACAAGGCAAGATGGCAGTTTCCATGGGCTCAGCAAGAGGGACCGTGAGGGGATTAGCAACATTGGCTAGGGGGTTAAGCTGGCCCCAGTGCTGCCGAGAACATCATCGCTGCCACTGCACATGGAGGGGAGCTGGGGAGGCCTAGCAGGAGAGCCAGAGAGGCAGTGCAGAGGCAGCCCCCTAACTATCTCAGCCTGTGGGACTGACACTGTCCCAGCGGCCCCCCGAGGAGCCAGGCATCAGAGCTCACACTTGCCCCTGCTCTGGATTGAGCAGCTTTTGAGCTGCCATCACAGCTGCTGCCACCCCCGCAGGAGGAAGGCTAGAAGGGAACAGGAGAGCTGAGGAGGCTGGGTGGGAGTGCACCAACCAGACAAAGCCCAACCCTGAAACAGCCCTACTATTGGCAGGCATGGGGGGAAAGGGGCAGGGGTCCCGAAGGGACCATTGCTCTGAGTCTTGCCCTGTGGAGAGATGGGCACTGTGATGGCCTTTTCTCTGCCAGAAGAGGGATGCCGGTGGCAAACAGCGGTGAGCACTGGGGGAGTGGGAAATGGTGGTGCCCCCCATGGGGGGGGGGCTCACCTGACAAAGGTTTCCACCTGAGGATGTTACCCAGCCCTGATCTATGACCCTGATCTCTAAGCCTCGTAATTCCCTAATGTGGTGAAAGCCATCCTCAGGTGGGTGCGCTCTGCATTAGAGGGAGACTTACACAAAAAATAAGAAAAATAATGACATGACACACACACTTCTTCTTCTTCTTCTTCTTCTTCTTCTTCTTCTTCTTCTTCTTCTTCTTCTTCTTCTTCTTCCTTTTAGGAGGGAAGCCCCATTCTTCTTTTAACTATTCACTTTTACTCTATTTTTTTCTTAATTATCACCCCTCCCCCCTTCTTTTTTATCTTCTATTTTTTATTATCATTACTACCATTATTATTACTTTTTTTCTACCTTTTTATCACCATTAGCATTATTATTATTATTACCAATACTTGAATTTCCCTAGCCCCCGCCCCCCCCCTCACCCATCCACTCCACCACGTCAGAGAGACAGGAGAAACCTGTGTTAGTTGAACAGTGAAATAAACCAGAATTCTGAGCCAGGGAGAACAATAACTTCAAACTAAAAGTGTGTGTGTGTGTGTGTGTGTGTGTGTGTGTGTGTGTGTGTGTGTTTTATTTCACATTTTAACTTGAATCTATATTTTGATTTTTGATTTTCGACTTTAGATTCATAATTTTTACTTTTTAACTCCACCTCCCATTTTTAACCCACCTCTCTACCTTAAATTTTGACTTTCATCTTTAGATTCCTATCATTATCCTTATTCTTGTACCCTTTATTTGCACATCATCTTTCTTCTTATTTTCCTTATGCGTGCGTACATACAGACACACACACAGACACACACATACAATCCTCTACCACCACCCAACGCTCCCCTCCTTTCCCCCTTCTCTTTTTCTTTCTTTCCTTTCCTTCCTGCATTCTTGTTTGTCTCTTGTATGCTTCCATATTTGTTCCTCTGTCTGTTTGTTTGTCTTTATTTGTCTGTCCATCCTTCTGCCACCAGGGTTCACACAACCACTAATGGCCCCAAAGATGCCCTTGAACTAACCAACCTGCACCAGGGAAATTGGCTGTCTTAGAGGCATCCAAAGGAAGCAAGAGTGAAACAAGGGCACAGAAAAAAAAGAAGAGTGAAACAAGGGCACAGAAAAAAAAGAAACTTACCAAAATCAACACCAACTATTGCAACATTTAAGGCCCACAGTCCAGAAACAACAACAATGGTTGCCTAATACCAGAGCTTTGGATAAGCCACCAAACAACATAGCCTGTATGACCTCCTAACAACCACAGAGAACCCAACACACACACACAACCATGAGGGGAACCTAAGGTGAACGCAAGGTACAATAGCAACAGACCTGCAGCACAACCCCACCTCCGGTGCAGGGAGCAGTGGGCAGGGCACTCCAGAAGACAGAGGCAGGCAAGGGTCCACAGCCCAACTCACTAGTGGTCCAGGTGGGGCTCGCTGGACTGCATGCTGACTTCAGACTTGGATTGACCCAAAACCTCATTTCCTGACCTTCAACCTTTCAACTTTGGATCTTGGACTGTGGACTTTGTGGATGTTGATCTGATTTTGAACTTGGTCTTGGCACACTGTCCGGCTGCCGGGTAGGCCAGGGAATCAGGACAGGAGGGAAGGAGGGATATTCTTGGGGAGGTCACCTAAAGGACTTTCATATAGTGGAGAGGAAATACTTGTTCTCTTCTGGCACAGAGGGTAGGGCTAGAACTAATGGGATTAAGGCACAGGGCTATCTTATTTCAGATAGATATTAGGAAAAACTTATTGGTGGTAAGAGAAGTTTGGTTCATGTTCTGTTTGAGGAAGTGCAAATTAGGAAGTTTTTATTTAAAATATGAACCAAACCAAATTACTCCTCCATCCCTAGTTAGCTGATGGATTCGATAGTGGGAGAAGGTGGTCCTCTGGCTGCCCTGAACTGAAATATTAAAATATGGCTGCTTTCATCAGAATCCTCCAGACTCTGGTCTCTTTCTGCCAGAGACCATGCTGAACCAATCCCCTTCTTGCAGCAAGCAACATATGCAGAATCCATTGGCAGGGGACTCTTATTTTCAGCTTGAATTAGAATCTTGTGTATTCTCTGGTGCTCATCCACTGTGTGAGTGTTGAAGGCTGAACGCCATCTGCCAGAGATACAGATCCCACATTTCATAGCTGGCAGATCAAATGGCCACAGTTCTTATGAAGCAATATCCTTATCTCATTAGCAGCTGTCAACACCAACAATGGAATGTCCCCCACTTTGGCCAGCAGCCGTAAGGTGCTACTTTGTGAAGTTTTGGAGGATACTGTCTGCATGACGATTAGCAACTTCATTCCCAGAGGGCACCTCCCTGGTTTTCTATGCATGTATGAATGACTTTGGATCCTTTCTAGAAGATGGACCTGAAAAGGATAGAATCATAAGATTATAGGGTTGGAAGGGGGCCATCTAGTCTAACTCCCTGCAATGTAGGAATCAAAGGGATCCTCAACAGGTGGCCACCCAAATTCTGTTTTAAAATCTCTCATAAAGGTGAGTCCACCACCTTCTAAGGAAATCTGTTCCACAGTCAAACAGCTCTTGCCATCATAAAGTTTTTCCTAAGGATTAGTCGGAATCTCCTTTCTTCCAATTTGAATCCATCAGTCCACATCCTACCCTCTGGAACAGCATAAAACAAGCTTGCTTGATTTTTAGATGGCATCATGGATACACCCAGAATGAATCATTTGTTTGGTAGCCAGGCATGCCTAGCTGAAGTGTGTGGTGTGCCAATCATACCAATCTTCAAGCTGATTGTACTTGTTTGAGTGGCACACTAGGAGCCACATGGAAAGCCCACTCTAATGCAGATATTAATATTGCGTAGCTTGAAGTAATAGGGTGCATAAAATCTGAATCTTCTTGAAATTGCCCAAACCCATAAATTCCAAAATGCTATTCCAAAAGCTTTCTTAACCATGATCGATGGATGATGAGGTACACTGTGTGAGAGGCAGGAAAGGGTGGGAGCATGGGAGAAGACAGGGAAGCTCCCAGGTGAGAACTGAGAGGGTTCACTTCCCTCTATGTGAGACAAGTTAAGATTTCCTATGAAAGAGGACTTTGTATTCTTCTTTTCTTCTTTCTTTGTTCTTGTTCAGATTAGGGTGGTTGTTGTTTTTGTAAATAAAAGGTCTTAATAAAATCTTTTAAAAAGTGTTACTAACCAAAATCTTCCTAACAGGTACAAAAACAAATAATGATACATCCATGTAGTTCATCTTCTTAGTACTAATATTAGATTACTCTAAAGACCTGAAATCAAAGGTCTTTCTCTCTCTACAGCCTGCATTAGCCTACGGTAGATCAGTTTCCTCTCCAAAAGAGACTCATTTGCACATCTTTCTTCCACTGTGGCTGGGAACAAAAGACCAAAGGCAAAAATGGTAATTTGAAACTAAATACCCCTCACATGATCTAAAGTTAAACACCATGTGAAAGAGCAGAGAACATCAGCAGTTAATTATCAACCCATCTAGGCGCTCAGAAAACTCTCCTTAGCTTTAGTATACTCCAATGGAATTTTCCATATTAAACCTTCAGCAATACACATACAGGTATTTTCCATTTCAGTGTGCAATTAAACAATTATACTTAACACATTCCACATTGGTTTCAGGGGAAGCCCAAGGAAAAATCAACCCTCTAGGAATATACCCGGTAGATACCAAGTCAAACCATTGGTCCACCCAGCTCAGCTTGAGCTACTCCAACTCTAGGGTTGGAGGCAGTGTTCTATCCCATCCCTAACTGGAGATGCCAGGACTGTACCTGGGACCTTCTACATGCAAGGGAGATGTCCTACTAAGCTGTGGTCCTTCCAAAATAAATCCAAGAGCAACTCATATAATAAAAGGCTGAACACTGCAGCTGTTTTGCTTTGTTACCATGCCCCAGGGACACTGTACAACATGGAATACATGGGGAAGATCTGTTAAAATAAAACAATTATACTAAAAGTCTCCACTGACAGAAACCACCCAGCAACATAAATAAAGCTCACCAAAAATAAACAAGTCTGATGGAATAGCTGCTAAGTGACATTTCAGAGAGCGCCTTAAGCAGCTGGTCTTCTCAATAGAGCTGATGGAATAGTCCTGCTTCCCTTCTCTCACCCTGCATTGCATTCGGATTGAAAGGACACTAATTCTCAAGACAGAAACTAATGGAATAGCACTGCTTCCCTTAGCTCCCTCTGCACTGCAGCCTGATGGAATAGTTGCTGCTAGGCGACTCTTCAGCATTTTCAATACATGTCACCCATTTTCTTGCTGAAATCCTTATAACAATCCTGAGAGGTAGACCCATCTTAATATTCCCATACCGCAGAGAGTCTAATAGTGTGTGGTTTGCCTTAAACCACCTAGTGAATTTATGGCGGAGACAGGACTTGAACAGGCTCACCCTCTTAGTGACGACACAGTGATGCCACTTAGCAAACATCTAACACATGAGGTTCTGTATCCTTGAATATGTCACAAATGTAGTTGGAAAAGCCTTGGCCAGTCAAGGTCTACTGCTGCATGTTCATGAAAAATGAAGGACATACAGTGCTATTAGTTGGTTCTTCTCCTGCCCACATTTTATCCTCAAAGAGACTGAAACTGTCCTAAGGCCATGAATGGATTTTCATGACTGGGTAGAGATTTGAATACATTACTACCCAACCCTAGTCCACTACACCAGAGGTGGACAATCTTTTTCAGCATTTCCTTTTGGACAATATTTCAGGAACTACTTGCCAGTGGTGGGTGGAGTCAGAGGTAGAAGTGGGTGGAGCAAGTAATGTAAATTGCACCATTGCATAGTAGGTCAGCTGTTTCTACACACACCAACACATCCTTCTCTAGCTTTCTTTTAGGAAAACAAAAGTCTGTCAGGGCTCAAGAACACATTCCAGCCAGGAAAGCAGACTTCTGCAGGAGTTGCTTCTGTCCAGATGCCCAGACGGCGGCAAGGGCCAAAGCACTTCTCAAATGGGGATCCTTCAGGGAGTTCTCCTATTGTATGTATGTCATAGGATCCCCCTGGAGTTGACCCTAGAAACATTCCCAACAGGCAGGTTGGAGTTAAAATGGTATGCCCAATGCCTATGCCATACCGTTCACATATGTGATTGATCAATAAAGCTGTGGCCTATTTGTCCCAATATTACACTCATTGTCTTGTCTGGTTATTTCATTACATTGGTGGCAACGGGGTCATGGGGCCTTGGCACACTAAGAAGCAGACCTTGGAACTGAGTCACCCTTCATGTAGCTATTGTGCCTGCTGTGGCCATCCTAGCTTTTTGGATTGCATGGAGAGCTGGTGCCATATTGCAGAGAGGGAAGACTTAGAGCTACAGGGCCTGAATATGGTTCTGCAAGCCTCTCTATATGACCCTAGGAGTCTCCCCAGGCCACACAATTTGCTAACCCTGCTTTGTACTCTTGAGGTTTTTTTTGCAGACTTCTATTCTTTTCTCCATTCCTTGGACTCCGCTGTAGGCAGTGACTCAAGAAAGCTTTTGAAACTGTCATGGCAATTGCACCACCTAGTGGCTATAATGCAAAATGTAGCTTGTAGGATAATTTTCACACACACAAACACACACAGCCCTTCCGCCGTTCAGTTCCAAAGGACGACACAATAAGAACAGTTAGAAACAAATATTTTAAAACATTCAGAAGGTGATTAAAATCAACAGTACTTTACAAAATAGACCTATCTTCTACATGGCTAGATAACCTCGCATAAACAAAAATATTTAGCCAGTACTACCAATGCATTTAAGAGGACACGGGTGGCACTGTGGTCTAAACCACAGAGCTTAGGGCTTGCCAATCGGAAGGTCGGCGGTTTGAATCCCCCCAACGGGGTGAGCTCCCGCTGCTCCGTCCCAGCTCCTGCCATCCTAGCAGTTTGAAAGCATGTCAAAGTACAAGTAGATAAATAGGTACCGCTCCGGCGGGAAGGTAAACGGCGTTTCCGTGCGCTGCTCTGGTTTGCCAGAAGCAGCTTAGTCATGCTGGCCACATGACCCAGAAGCTGAACACCAGCTCCCTCAGCCAATAAAGCGAGATGAGCACCGCAACCCCAGAGTCGTCCGCGACTGGACCTAACGGTCAGAGGTCCCTTTATCTTTTTACCAGTGCTTTTATTTATTAAAATTATCATGGAATCACAGAATTGTAGGGTTGGAAGGGATCCCCAAGGACCATCTAGTCCAACCCCTACAATGCAGGAATCACAGCTAAAGACTGCCAGTCAGGTGCCCACTCAACTTCTGATTAAAAAACCTCTGATGAAGGCAAGTCCAGCACTTTCTGAGATAGTCATTCCACTTTCAAACAGCTCATTCTTAATGTTTAGTCAGAATCTTCTTTGTCATCTTGGTTGCACTCCTCCACACATGTTCCAGCCTATCAACATCCTTCTTAAATTATGACGACCAGAGCAGGACACATTACTTCAAGGGGGGGGGGGTCTGACCAAGGCAGTGGTAGCATAAGAGCTCTGCTGGGCCAGACTAAAGGTCCACAAAGCCCACCATCTTGTTCTTACAGTAGCCGACCAGGTTCCTCTGGGAAGCCCACAGAATTCCATCATTTGTGATTCCCAGCAACTGATATTCAGAGGCCTGCTGCCCATGACATTGGAGGTAGAACACCATATTGGCTAGTAGACAATAGCAAGGATTTGGGCCTATTTAGGGAAGGGGCATTAAGGGCATATTTTGACCATTGCAGAGAATTGGACTAGATGATCGTTGTATCCCTTCCAATTCTACACTTCTATGATTCTATGACCAAAGGCACTCCAACACCTGGAAGCAACATTTCAGGGGTAAAACAACCAAAATTTGTGGGATGTGAAACACAGAGCAGTCAAGTACAACATCCCTAGAGTGGACATAAAAAGGGGATGTCTGGACCAGCCAGTCAGAACTTCTTGTTTCCTGCTAGGCTGGGACAGACTTCCTTTACATGTGACCAGAGGTGGGCGTGACCTCACCTATTAAGGTAACAAAATACCTCAGCAGAGGCCGCCATCTGTCTCTCTGACTACATTCACTAAAGAAGCAACATCTGCTTAGCCAAGAGAACAAAGGAGCTGAAATAGTTTCCAGGTGTATATTACTTTTGGAACTTAAGTCTGCCTTCTGGGATCCATCTGTGAACAGAATGAGTGAATGAGTAAATTATTTTTATACTTTTATAGAAGACTGTGTTGTGTCTATTTCTTTTATGAGGGACTAAAGGGGAAATTACCAGGTAACTTATTTTAGAGGCCATAGCGAGCCTAAGCAAATGCTATCCGCTACACAAGTTTAAAAGGGGGAATGTTACTCTGCTAAATTGTGGAACTTGTTAACACAAGTTGGAAAGGATATAATTAAACAATATATCCTCTCCTGCCTCCCTGAACATTCCCACAATATTCAAGTAACACACATCCCTCAATAATTCTAAGTTAACTGCTTAAAAAGACAAGGGGAGGATTCATTGCAAATGGATCAATCTAAAACAAAGTGTAGGCTTGTAAACATGTGCCCCCAGTGAATTACAACCATAGGAAAGGTCTGATACATTTTTCTATTAATCTATTTTCTATTATTAGGTACATTGGTTATTGTTGACGTGGTTGTAATCCCTTGAAGGCTCTATTAAACTCTGCTGTTATTTTAAAGGCTTCATCATAAACTGCCTGAAAGCCATTATCAATATTTACCTGCCACAGAGGAATAATTTCAAGTCTTTTCCCTATAAATGGGTCTGCTGCCCAATAAGAGCATTTTTCTCTTTCGAAATGATCAAGTGGAACATCAATCAGGGCTGTATCAATACCATCAGCGACACTAATACTTGATCCAGGGACCTTCTCAGAGTTGGACCTGGGTTATGGGCCACATTCACACCATACAGTGGTATAATACCTCTTTACGCAGTCATAATTTCTCCCAAATAATTCTGGGAGCTGCAGTTTGTTAAGGGTGCTGATAGTTGTTAAGATTACTAATCCTCTTGCATAGTTCCTAGAGTTGCTGGGAAAGAGGGATTGTTTGTATTCCCTTGGAAGAGGGGTTGACTAGAATTTTTCAGCAAGCTCTAGATTAGACACTGCCTGTGTCAAGAGCTGCCAGGAACTAGACTGGGGGACTCCGGCTCTCTGTTTAGCAAGGTAACAGAACCATAGTTTGGAATAGCTCCTTGACAGTGAAGAAGGATGCTTGGGTTCACCTTTGCCTAGCTAAAGGAGAAATCATAAGCCTCCACCAGAGACCCATTTAAGGCAGCGTGACTGGTTTGGTGTCACGGGATGTGGGCCTTGGGGATGCCACAGGGGTGATTGCAACTATGATGTAGAATGGAAGGCAAAAGGAAAGGGGTGCCAAATTTTGGTGTTGTACAGGGCGCTGCTGAAATTTGAGACCCCAAGGTCTCCACCCCCATCACCAGTCTGGCAGAGCTTTATGTAGTGTAAGTGGGTATCATCACACCTGCCTTCCTGCTCTGTAAAGCAGCCAGAGAGGAAGGAGGAGAGGTAGATTATTGCACCAGCCTGGAGGAGGTATAGCAACTGGGGCTGATAATGGCATGTGATATCAGAGGGCCTTGCTCAACTGCGCTTCCTCCACCAGAAAAAGAGCCTCGTTTGGGGCCTTCCACTAGTTGCCACTGGTGGGGATCCAACCCATGGCATTATCACTCACACATTCAATGGGTGCTGCATACCAGCAGAGTTACAGTGGCATCACAAGGGGGCAGATCTATCTGGAGATGTACCTTGTCCTAAAATTCAACTCAGTCCATTTGGTACACCCACTGTTCCCAGTAACAGAAAGTGCAGATCTGGTCCTGGCAACGCCTATGTCATATGGACCACTGTGGTTCACTGTATGTGTGGCCCCAGTTGAAAAAGTTCTCAGAATGCTACTAGGCTGTCAACTGGAGACCCCTATAAGGAATATGTCATCCCAGTGATGAAACAGCTGTACTGTCTTCCAAGTTGGTTCTGGGCCCATTGCAGATGTGATATTCTAAACCAGGCATCCCCAACCTTCGGCCCTCCAGATGTTTTGGACTACAATTCCCATCATCCCTGACCACTGCTTCTATTAGCTAGGAATCATGGGAGTTGTAGGCCAAAACATCTGGAGGGCCGCAGGTTGGGGTTGCCTGTTCTAAACCCTTGATGGCTTGGGACCAGGATTACTGAAGAACAACCTTCCACCTATTAATCTGGTCACCTATTAAGATGATCAATGGATGCTTGTCCCAATGATTGCTGAAGTACCACTGGCAATCAAACAATTATAAGGTACTATAAGCTCAACCCCCAAAGCCATCAAAATTGTCCAGAAATCCTAATGTACTGGTGGCAGCAACAAGCAGCTCCAGCTCGCCAAGCCCTACCCATTGCCACCCCACCACCACACTTACCTGACCTGGGGTTCTGGATCGTGGGCTCTACTGGTCAAAATGGAAGACTCAGCAATTGCCCTCTCCCACCGGAAACAAACCAGGACTGCTCCAAGAAATGCACATGGCATAAAGGGCCGCCCCCTTACCTGCTTGTGATCGGATAGCCAGCCAATCATGATTTTTTACCCCTTCACTTCTCACTTGCCTCTGTGGCTCGCTAGCACTCTGTGGCTCCCCATTTACACCTGTGGTTCCCATATGGCTCCTGGTTGGGAAACACTGTTTTAGCTGACGGCTGGAGGGATCCTGAGTTGTTTTGAGCAAACTGGCAGTGCCTTCCGGCGCAAGGGAGTCAGCAGCTTGGAATTCCATAACATGAATGTCAGAATATTTTTTTTCAAAAATATGTTATACACAAAGTGGCATTCTTGAACTTGTTTGTATAGCAACAAGAACAACAGAGACTTAGATGGAAAGGACAACTGTTCCATTAGCTGAGCCTGATGTTTGACCTTCCAGTGGAAACTCCAGAACTGAGCATTTGCCTGATGCTTTCTCTAGGACCAGAAGGATGGCTTGTTTGCATAAAACTACTGCTCCTCATGCCCCGAGGGATCTTGCTGCCAGATTTGGGGGGGGGGGGAGTGCCATTCTGTGAACCCACAAGAGGAGCAAACCATTCCATAAAAAAAAAGAGTTTAGAATTCTTTTAAGGATTCAGAGTTCAAGAATCCATTCAGTCCTCAGGAAATAACAGTTCTCAGAATGATAAACTAATTGAAATTGCTTCTTCCTGCGTTCTGGAACCTTGTGGAGGTGAATGAAAATCAACTACCTGCTGGTGCAAAAATCAATGGGAAACCTGTGGCTTTCCATGTATTGTTGGACTCAAACTCCCATTGACTCCAGACAACATGGTCAGTGGTGAAAGATGCTGTTAGATTTCCCCAGCCACTCTAGGTGGCTCCCAACAGAATTAAAAGCACAATAAAACACCAGACATTAAAAACTTTCCAAACAGGGCTGCCTTCAGATGTCTTCTAAAAGCCAGATAGTTGTTTATTTCCTTGACATCTAATGGGAGGGTGCTCCACAGAGTGGGTGCCACTACCAAGAAGGCCCTCTGCCTAGTTCCTTGTAACCTCACTTCTCACAGGGACAGGGGTGCAGCTAGCTGGTCTGGCACCTGGAGCAGCGGGGGCGGGACAATCTGTGCATGGGGGCACCGCATGGGGCACTGTGGCAATCTGTGCACAGGAGGACCACGGTGATCTGCCCAGGGGGGTGGCGCGGTGATCCACTCAGGGGGTTGGTTCAGCGACCTGCCCACAGAGTCCGCCTGGAGGACGCAAGCCCCACGTTGCCATTTTGGGCAGCACAGGGCCCTGAGCCACCGCATCACTCCCAGGAGAGACGTGTGGCTCGGGTGCGCTGCAGGCCAGGCCCCGCAGTAAGTGCCAACCCTTGTGGTGTGCCATTTTATTAGGTACCCCCCTGAAGGATGACACCCGGGGCCGGCCGCACCCCCCCTTCCTACGCCCCTACGCAGGGCGGGAACTGCCAGAAGGCCCTTGGCACTGGGCCTCAGTGTCTGGGCAGAATGATGGGGGTAGAGACGCTCCTTCAGGTATACTGGGCCGAAGCTATTTAAAGCTTTAAAGGTCAGCACCAACACTCTGAATTGTGCTTGGAAACGTCCTGGGAGCCAGTGATGTATTGCCAGGTAATTCGTTCTTCACAATCCAGGGGGAAAGTCAGAATTTCATCTTAGCTTTACTGTTCACACCTGACTAGCTGGCAACGCAGTACTAACATGGTGTGAACTGGTGCTATACAAAAATGTATCCTCCAATTTGAGGGTTATCTTCCCCCTATGTAAAAAGTTTCTGATTTTCTTTTTCATTTGTGGGGCATCTTTACAAGTTTACAAGTTTGGTGATTGTGAGATGAAGCTTCCATGATTGTGACTGTGAGATGAAGCTGTGAGATGACAACAGCTGATGTGTACTTTTCTTTCCATTAAACTTTTCTCTAGTGCTCTGCCATCTTCCCATTACTCTTGATTTGGTGGGCAGAGGGGCAGGAAGTCCCATGGGACTTGGGTGGTAACTGAAATGTGGGAAGCCAGGAATACCGGCTTTGAATCATAGAATATTGGAATTGGAAAGGACCCAAGGGTTATCTAGTCCAACCCCCTGCAATGCAGGAATCTCAACTAAAGTTAGCTCATGTAGACCCTGGAGATAATGATTTTATACTCAGTGTTAGCCATCCTTAGAGTGGATCTATTGAAATGGAAAGATGTGGCTAACTGAAGTACCTTTATTTCAGCAGGTCTAATCTGAGTGGAATTATAGAAAATTGTAGAGTTAGAAGGGACCTCAGGGGTCATCTAGTCCAATTCCCTGCAATAAAGGAATCTCAGCTAAAGCATCCATGACAGATGGCCATCCAACTTCTGCTTAAAAACCTCCAAAGAAGGATAGTCCACCATCTCTCGTGGGAGTCTGTTCCAGTGGCGAACAGCTCTTATGGTCAGAAAGTTTTTCCAAATGTTTAGTTCTTGTAACATGAAGCCATTGCCTCGAGTCCTAGCCTCCAGAGGAGGGGTAAACAAGCATGGTCCCCCTTCCGTTTGACAGCCCTTAAGATTTTTGATGATGGCTATAATATCTCTTCTCAGTCTCCTCTTTTCCAGGCTAAACATACCCAGTTCATTCAAGTGCTCCTCAATTGGCTTCAGTTTCCAGACCCTTGATCATCTTGATTGCCCTCCTCTGCACATGTTCCAGCTTGTCAACATCCTCCTTAAAGTGTGGTGTCCGGAACTGGACAAAGTATTCCAGGTGTGGTCTAACCAAGGCAGAATAAAATGGTACTGTGATTTCCCTTGTTCTGGGCACTATACTTTTGCTGATGCAGTCTAGAATAGTGTTCGCTTTTTCTTCTTTGAATTAATTAATTTAACATAAAAGGTAAAGGTACCCCTGCCCGTACGGGCCAGTTTTGACAGACTCTAGGGTTGTGCGCCCATCTCACTCAAGAGGCCAGCGCTATCCGGAGACACTTCCGGGTCACGTGGCCAGTGTGACAAGCTGCATCTGGCGAGCCAGCGTAGCACACGGAACGCCGTTTACCTTCCCGCTAGTAAGCGGTCCCTATTTATCTACTTGCACCCGGGGGTGCTTTCGAACTGCTAGGTTGGCAGGCGCTGGGACCGAGCAGCGGGAGCGCACCCCGCCGCGGGGATTCGAACCGCCGACCTTTCGATCGGCAAGCCCTAGGCGCTGAGGCTTTTACCCACAGCGCCACCCGCGTCCACAATTAATTTAACATAATTATTACCAAATATAAGCAAAATATTGCAAATACAAACATACATACATGCATACATATATTTCAGATAAGCACACACATATAAGTATATATAGAAAAAAAGAGAAAAAAAGAAGTAAAGAAAAAGAAGAAGAAATAGAGAGAGAAAAGAAGAAGAAAAGTTGGAAGAATCTCTTCCAAATTTATTCTTCAAATATCTCAGTTTGAAAATATTAATAAAAATTCATTGATTGACTTCCATCGCTTATACTGCACTTCCTATATACATTTTAAACAAGATTGTATGTCTTGGAATAGACATCTGCAGGAAAATAAACAGTGACCCTGTGTGGCCAGACCTAGAATAGACATTGACAGGAAAATAAACAGTGCCACCTTGTGGCCAGTCCTGGAATAGACATTGACAGAAGAATAAACAGTGCCACCTTGTGGCCAGTCCTGGAATAGACATTGACAGAAGAATAAACAGTGCCCCCTTGTGGCCAGTCCTGGAATAGACATTGACAGTTGACTAAACAGTGCCGCCGTGTGGCCAGTCCTAGAACAGACATCGACAGGAAAATAAACAGTGCCACCTTGTGGCCAGTCCTGGAATAGACATTGGCAGGAAAATAAACAGTGCCACCTTGTGGCCAGTCCTGGAATAGACATTGACAGGAAAATAAACAGTGCCGCCGTGTGGCCAGTCCTGGAATAGACATCGACAGGAAAATAAACAGTGCCACCATGTGGACAGCGCTGGTATGGACATTGACAGGAAAATAAACAGTGACCCCCTGCGGCCAGTCCTGGAATAGACATTGACAGGAAAATAAACATTGACCCCGTGTGGCCAGTCCTGGAATAGACATTGACAGGAGAATAAACAGTGCCACCTTGTGGCCAGTCCTGGAATAGACATTGACAGAAGAATAAACAGTGCCACCTTGTGGCCAGTCCTGGAATAGACATTGACAAGAAAATAAACAGTGCCACCTTGTGGCCAGTCCTGGAATAGACATTGACAGGAAATTAAACAGTGCCACCGTGTGGCCGGTCCTGGAATAGACATCGACAGGAAAATAAACAGTGCCGCCGTGTGGACAGCGCTGGTATGGACATCAACAGGAAAATAAACAGTGACCCCGTGTGGTCAGTCCTGGAATAGACATTGACAGGAGAATAAACAGTGCCACCTTGTGGCCAGTCCTGGAATAAACATTGACAGGAAAATAAACAGTGCCGCCCTGTGGCCAGTCCTGGAATAGATATTGACAGGAAAATAAACAGTGACCCCGTGTGGCCAGTCCTGGAGTAGACATTGACAGGAGAATAAACAGTACCACCTTGTGGCCAGTCCTGGAATAGACATAGACAGAAGAATAAACAGTGCCGCTGTGTGGCCAGTCCTGGAATAGAAATCGACAGGAAAATAAACAGTGCCGCCGTGTGTATAGCGCTTGTATGGACATCGACAGGAAAATAAACAGTGCCACCTTGTGGCCAGTCCTGGGATAAACATTGACAGGAAAATAAAGCGGGCCTCCGTGTGGCCAGTCCTGGAATAGACATCGAGAGGAAAATAAACAGTGCCGCCATGTGGACAGCACTGGTATGGACATCAACAGGAAAATAAACAGTGACCCCGTGTGGCCAGTCCTGGAATAGACATTGACAGAAGAATAAACAGTGCCACCTTGTGGCCAGTCCTGGAATAGACATCGACTGGAAAATAAACAGTGCCACCTTGTGGCCAGTCCTGGAATAAACATTGACAGGAGAATAAACAGTGCCGCCGTGTGGCCAGTACTGGAATAGGCATCGACAGGAAAATAAACAGTGCCGCCTTGTGGACAGCGCTGGTATGGACATCGACAGGAAAATAAACAGTGACCCCCTGCGGCCAGTCCTGGAATAGACATTGACAGGAAAATAAACATTGACCCCGTGTGGCCAGTCCTGGAATAGACATTGACAGGAGAATAAACAGTGCCACCTTGTGGCCAGTCCTGGAATAGACATTGACAGAAGAATAAACAGTGCCACCTTGTGGCCAGTCCTGGAATAGACATTGACAAGAAAATAAACAGTGCCACCTTGTGGCCAGTCCTGGAATAGACATTGACAGGAAATTAAACAGTGCCACCGTGTGGCCGGTCCTGGAATAGACATCGACAGGAAAATAAACAGTGCCGCCGTGTGGACAGCGCTGGTATGGACATCAACAGGAAAATAAACAGTGACCCCGTGTGGTCAGTCCTGGAATAGACATTGACAGGAGAATAAACAGTGCCACCTTGTGGCCAGTCCTGGAATAAACATTGACAGGAAAATAAACAGTGCCGCCCTGTGGCCAGGCCTGGAATAAATATTGACAGGAAAATAAACAGTGACCCCGTGTGGCCAGTCCTGGAGTAGACATTGACAGGAGAATAAACAGTACCACCTTGTGGCCAGTCCTGGAATAGACATAGACAGAAGAATAAACAGTGCCGCTGTGTGGCCAGTCCTGGAATAGAAATCGACAGGAAAATAAACAGTGCCGCCGTGTGTATAGCGCTTGTATGGACATCGACAGGAAAATAAACAGTGCCACCTTGTGGCCAGTCCTGGGATAAACATTGACAGGAAAATAAAGCGGGCCTCCGTGTGGCCAGTCCTGGAATAGACATCGAGAGGAAAATAAACAGTGCCGCCATGTGGACAGCACTGGTATGGACATCAACAGGAAAATAAACAGTGACCCCGTGTGGCCAGTCCTGGAATAGACATTGACAGAAGAATAAACAGTGCCACCTTGTGGCCAGTCCTGGAATAGACATCGACTGGAAAATAAACAGTGCCACCTTGTGGCCAGTCCTGGAATAAACATTGACAGGAGAATAAACAGTGCCGCCGTGTGGCCAGTACTGGAATAGGCATCGACAGGAAAATAAACAGTGCCGCCTTGTGGACAGCGCTGGTATGGACATCGACAGGAAAATAAACAGTGACCCCCTGCGGCCAGTCCTGGAATAGACATCGACAGGAAAATAAACAGTGCCGCTGTGTGGACAGCGCTGGTATGGACATCAACAGGAAAATAAACAGTGCCGCCATGTGGACAGCGCTGGTATGGACATTGACAGGAAAATAAACAGTGACCCCGTGTGGACAGTCCTGGAATAGACATCGACAGGAAAATAAACAGTGCCACCTTGTGGCCAGTCCTGGAATAGACATTGACAGGAAAATAAACAGTGCCGCCTTGTGGCCAGTCCTGGAATAGACATTGACAGGAAAATAAACAGTGCCACCTTGTGGCCAGTCCTGGAATAGACATTGGCAGGAACATAAACAGTGCCGCCGTGTTGACAGCGCTGGTATGGACATCAACAGGAAAATAAACAGTGACCCCGTGTGGTCAGTCCTGGAATAGACATTGACAGGAGAATAAACAGTGCCACCTTGTGGCCAGTCCTGGAATAGACATTGACAGGAAAACAAACAGTGACCCTGTGTGGACAGCGCTGGTATGGACATTGACAGGAAAATAAACAGTGCCGCCATGTGGACAGCGCTGGTATGGACATTGACAGGAAAATAAACAGTGACCCCGTGTGGCCAGTCCTGGAATAGACATTGACAGGAAAACAAACAGTGACCCTGTGTGGACAGCGCTGGTATGGACATTGACAGGAAAATAAACAGTGACCCCGTGTGGCCAGTCCTGTAATAGACATTGACAGGAGAATAAACAGTGCCACCTAGTGGCCAGTCCGGGAATTGACATTGACAGGAAAATAAACAGTGCCACCTTGTGGCCAGTCCTGGAATAGACATTGACAGGAGACTAAACAGTGCCGCTGTGTGGCCAATCCTGGAATAGACATCAACAGGAAAATAAACAGTGCCGCCGTGTGGACAGCGCTGGTATGGACATCAACAGGAAAATAAACAGTGACCCCGTGTGGACAGTCCTGGAATAGACATCGACAGGAAAATAAACAGTGCCACCTTGTGGCCAGTCCTGGAATAGACATTGACAGGAAAATAAACAGTGCCGCCTTGTGGCCAGTCCTGGAATAGACATTGACAGGAAAATAAACAGTGCCACCTTGTGGCCAGTCCTGGAATAGACATTGGCAGGAACATAAACAGTGCCGCCGTGTTGACAGCGCTGGTATGGACATCAACAGGAAAATAAACAGTGACCCCGTGTGGTCAGTCCTGGAATAGACATTGACAGGAGAATAAACAGTGCCACCTTGTGGCCAGTCCTGGAATAGACATTGACAGGAAAACAAACAGTGACCCTGTGTGGACAGCGCTGGTATGGACATTGACAGGAAAATAAACAGTGACCCCGTGTGGACAGCGCTGGTATGGACATTGACAGGAAAATAAACAGTGACCCCGTGTGGCCAGTCCTGGAATAGACATTGACAGGAAAACAAACAGTGACCCTGTGTGGACAGCGCTGGTATGGACATTGACAGGAAAATAAACAGTGACCCCGTGTGGCCAGTCCTGTAATAGACATTGACAGGAGAATAAACAGTGCCACCTAGTGGCCAGTCCGGGAATTGACATTGACAGGAGACTAAACAGTGCCGCTGTGTGGCCAATCCTGGAATAGACATCAACAGGAAAATAAACAGTGCCGCCGTGTGGACAGCGCTGGTATGGACATCAACAGGAAAATAAGCAGTGACTTAACACATCCTGCTAAGAAGCCTATCCCAGTGCACCAAGAGGAGGCCAGCAGTATCGAGGCATCTTTCAGCGAAGACAATGACATGTACCAGACTAAGCGGGAGTGCGGGGAGTTCAAACAGAGGTACAAGGATAAATCAGAATGTGTTGGGTGTGGAGGCAATCATTCCGGTGTGAAGTGTTGATTCAGAGACACCATCTGTCAGTGATGCTCCAGAAGGGGCCTCCGGTCTTCACCCGATGGCATCCAAGATCCAGGCCATTCAGCAGGCCCTAATTCCAAAAAGCAAGGCGGTGTTGCAGGTTTTCCTGGGGCTGCTGAACTTCTACAACATGTTCCCACTCCACATAGCAATGCTAGCCAAGCCTCTACACCACGTCCTCAGCATGAAGGTACCATGGTCCTGGGGTCATCAGGAAATGGCGGCCTTCAACGCAGTCAAAGCTCTCCTCTCATTGGACAGTGTGCTGGTACAGTACAGTGAAGACAGGCCACTGGTCCTTGCCTGCGATGCCTCACCATTTGGCATCGGTGCCGTCCTTGGTCACCGGTTTCCAGATAGTAGGGAAGCACCGCTCACCTACTTCTCCCAGACGCTGTCTCCAGCCGAATTACAGCCAGCTTGACAAGGAGGCACTGGCACTTGTGGCTGGAGTGAAGAGGTTCCATGAATACCTCTATGGGAGAACCTTCAATCTCATCACTGACCACAAACCACTCCTGGGCCTCCTTGCCGGTGATCAGCCAACTCCACTGGTCCTCTCATCACGCATGCTGCGATGGACTGTCTTTCTGGCAGCTTACAGCTACCAGCTCGTCCATCGTCCTGGAAAATTGAGAGGGCTCTCAGTCGTTGCCCTCTTTCAGCACTTGTAGAAGACCCGGCTCCTGCTTCATCACTCCTCCTAATTGAGGACCTCCCAGCAGCACCAGTATTGGCCGTCGATGTAGCCTCCACATCTGCCCAGGACTGCACCATCAAATGTGTACTCAACTGGGAGTGGAGGGGGTGGCCGGAAGGGTCTTTCGTACCAGAGTTCCAGCTGTTTGCAACAAGACAACATGAGCTCTCGGCTCATCGCAGCTGCCTACTGTGGGGAGACTGAGTCGTGGTTCCCCAAAGACTCTGTCAACGCATCCTTGAGGCTTTGCACATCGGCCACCTGGGGATCATCAAAATGAAGGCATTGGCTCGGTGTTACATGGGTTGCCTCCTGTCAAGCATGCCACGAGTAGAGACATTCACCGCCGGCAGCTAAGGGCAACACCTGGGAGATGCCCAAGGCACCCTGGTCGAGGGTGCACATTGATCTTAGCGGCCCCTTTCATGGCCAGACCTTTAAGGTAGTGGTGGATGCCTATTCCAAATGGCTGGAGCTGGCCCTTATGCCCTCCACCCCTACTGAAGCCGTCATGCGGGTGCTGCAGGGCCTGTTTGCAACTCATGGGTATCCTGATGTCCTTGTCTCGGACAACAGACCTCAGTTCACATCAGGCACCTTTGAAAGGTACCTCTTGGGGCTGGGCATCTGCCATGCCCTAACGGCACCATTTCACATGGGCAGGCAGAAAGAGGCACTGGCGCACCTGGAACAGAGGAACTGGCACGACTGGGTCACTGAATACTTGCTCGTGCAGCACATCATCTGTTTGTACCAGGTGGCACTCGAGAACGGATACTTGTGGCGCCAGCACATAGACCACCTAAGGTGCAGGGTTGGGGATTTGAACACTACTGATGTGCCCCCAACTGTGGCCCCAGCTCCGGAGCGGTTGCTAATGGAAGGCAAGGCTCCACCTACATCTTCCTCACAAACTGAGGGCATGGAGCCGAGGCAAACCGTTCTGGTGGGTCTGCCTGGCTGTCCAGAGACTCGGATCACTGCCGTGCCTGACCATCTGCTGAGTCTGCTCGCGGTGGTTCCTTCAACAGCAGCGGAGCCAGGGAACTCAGGCTCAACGCTACATTTGGTCACACCACAGTTGCAGCCAGAATCGGGCGGCCACCCAGATTCTGGTAGTGGCCCTCGGCAGTCCAGCAGGGTTTCCAAGCACCCGGCTTATTTAAAAGACTATGTTCACTGGACAAACTGCACATGTAAAGCTGTATGGTGAATAGGGTCAATTAATATGCTTATGTGCCTTACTGAAACCAAAAAGGGTATTGCTGTATGTAATGGAACCACTATGATTGTAACTAATGCCTTATCTTGGTGGGGAGGGGTGTTATGTATTGAAGTTCTCACCCTGGCCACCACGGATATTGTGTATATAGTTTTCACTCAGGTCCACGTCAGTTACTTGAGGCAGGAAACCTGGGGGTGTAGTTGTTACAATGTTGACAGCCAGCTGCGTATAAAAGCAGGGCGGCTGAGCTGTTCAGTTCAGTTCAGTTCCAGCTTACTTATAAAGAACCTCTTGGAAAAATCTCTGTGTCGTCTGCTTTGTCAACCCACTATTTAATATTTGGGGTGTTCGTTTTTGCTCCTAACAAACTCTTCTGGGGTATTATAACAGGATTTATCTGTGCTGTGTTGCGATCCCCTCTTTATTTCAAGCCAAACTCTGTGTCTAAAAAAGCTTATTATCTCGTCTCTCCCTTGCTGCCCACCGTCGCTAGTGGGGAGTTGTTGAAGATTTTAAGTTTTCTACCGCCGATTTTGGGAGTAAAACGTCTTGTTTTTAACAGTCTCTCTCTCTTATTGGAGAGTTCGGCACTGCCTCACCAGGTTTTGGGGCGTTTGTGTCGGAGAAGGAATTAACCCTTTTGCGCGGAGGTCCTCCCTGCCTATTGGCTATATACTTTGTTTTCTTGCTTTGGGAGACCCCTTATTGCACTGCCATGGGCACTGCCCTCAGGATCCCACCCTGAGGTCGGGTGACTTATGCCTCATCATCCATTTCTGCCTCTCTCCAATGCCGGGTCTGCCTTGAGATATCAGGAGCGCAGATTCTCACCCGACTGTAGGTGCGCTGCTCAGGAAGCTTTTCTTGCTGCTGAATCAAACTGTTGACTCGTCTTAAGCTTCTGTTCCACCAAGAACTTTTCACATGTACAGCTAGTAAGCCAGGTGTCCCCCATCCTATATTTGTGCATCTGCTTCTTCCTGCCTAAGTGCAGAACCTGACATTTGTCCCTATTCATTTTGTTAGCTTATGTCCAGTTCTACAATCTCTTAAGGTCATTTTGAATTCTGATTCTGTCTTCCTCAGCATTAGCTACTCCTCCCAGTTTGGTGCCATCTGCAAATTTGATGAGCGTCCCCTCAATTCCTTTATACAGGTCATTTATAAAGATGTTGAACAACAACTGGCCCAGGACAGAGCCCTGTGGCACCCCACCTGCCACTTTTTCCAGGATGAAAGCTGCAGAATGCAGACTGCACTAGATTCTTTAACTGGCAGATAGATTTAGGGTACTAGCAAATCAGGGACATAAAAAGAAATCATGAGATTTTTATTTAAAAAAGGATTTGACTTTGATTGCGAAGCTTTTGTAACCTGCTTTCCGTTTAGTGATAGGTGGGCTATAAGTGCAGATAAATTAAATTAGAATAACAAATGAAAGGAGCACAAAATCCCAAGTTGAAAGAATTAGGAGGGTTTGTGAATTCTGTGCCAGATATTGCGTTCCCTAACCACATGGAATATGTATGGCTCTGACTCTTACTTGCAACCTGGTGGGCTCCATTACCTACCTATATACCAAGGATGGCGAACCCCAGAACCAGGGGCCAAATGTGGCCCTACAAACCTCTCTGTCTGGCCCCTGGGCCATTCTCCTTCTCTGTCTGGAAGCTGGGCCGATCTCCTTCTCTGTCTGGCCCCTAGGCCACTCTCCCTACTGGCTCTGCTTCACACCCTCAAGGAATGTACATTTTACCTGTACAGAGCAGGCAGTTTCCAATTACACACCTCTCTATCATCCGTCCAGGCAGTCATATAGTTGGAGAGGTGTGTGTTTGGAAACTGCCTACTCTGTACAGGTACAATGTACTTTTATTCCTCCATCCAGTTTGGCCTCTGGCCCTGATCAGCACTGACATGCGGCCCCAGAGGATGGTCCAGAAGGGAATGTGGGAAAAGGTTCCCCAGCCCTGATTTTAATACCATCAAAAGTCCCTCTTTCGAAAGGATCTCCTGAAGAGCGCAGCAAGCCTTGTGCTTGCTTGCATTCAAGCTGCCCTGTAAAACGTTTGAGAAATTCAAGCAGGAGAAGAGTAAATCCCTCTCTTGCTGGAGTGGTTCACATTATGCAAGCCAAGGGATCCATTTATTGGAATTTTCTGTACAAATATCTCATCACCATAAAAATAAAAAGGATTTGACATTTGATTTATTTTTTTTAAAAAAAACAGCAAAGTAGTCATAATGGAGGAAATCAGAACTTACTTAGATTTCCTTAAACTCCACTATTAACCCTTCCAGCATTTTTCTGTTTTGCTTTTATTATTGGTTTGTTTGTTTATGCTGCCAGTTCCACCAATCAAAGTGGTCAAGCTGGCATATGTGAGGTAAGGTGATCTCGTAGGTGATATTACTTTGTTGTTGTCATTTAGTCGTGTCCAACTCTTCGTGACCCCCTGGACCAGAGCACGCCAGGCACTCCTGTCTTCCACTGCCTCCCGCAGTTTGGTCAAACTCATGTTTGTAGCTTCGAGAACACTGTCCAACCATCTCGTCCTCTGTCGTCCCCTTCTCCTTGTGCCCTCCATCATTCCCAACATCAGGGTCTTTTCCATGGAGTCTTCTCTTCTCATGAGGTGGCCAAAGTCTTGGAGCCTCAGGATCTGTCCTTCCAGTGAGCACTCAGGGCTGATTTCCCCCAGAATAGAGAGGTTTGATCTTCTTGCAGTCCATGGGACTCTCAAGAGTCTCCTGCAGCACCATAATTCAAAAGCATCAATTCTTTGGTGATCAGCCTTCTTTATGGTCCAGCTCTCACTTCCATACATCACTACTGGGAAAACCATAGCTTTTACTATACAGGCCTTTGTTGGCAAGGTGATCACCAGCTAAACCAGGGGAACGCCCTACTAACATGCAAAGTAATCAGGTCCTTTTGCGTGTTGTAATAAATCCGTATCTCCACGTAAAAACAAGCACATATTGCGTAATTTGGATTTTTATTTTATTTTGAATTACATATGCAGGCAACATAGTATTTTCAGTACTTTTCAGATCCTCTTAATCCATCACTGAATGCAGGGGCAGAGGAAGGGGGGTGCAGTGGGGGTGGGTTGCCCTGGGCGTCATCCCTGGGCGTGCTCCCCCAGAGGCTTGGGCAGCTTCCTCTGCCGCTGCCTAAATGCCAGCCACCAGAGAGATGATTTGGAGAATGAGACTCACAGAACTATCTCAAGAGTAAGGTAGGGGAAACAAAATCCTTGAATTCCACCCAGGATCATTTTACAATTACAGAAGCTCTTCAGTTCCTGCAGCAAGCAAACTCTAGGTAGGGTGCAATAAGAATTGCATGTAGCATATCATATACAACCTGGTGGGAGAACATGCTCATTACATCCAACTCTCACTTTTTCTCATTAGATTCCCCCCCATAAGTGCATCATTTAATGGAGCCGTCTTGAGAGCTGCATTGATTTTCTTCAGAGCAATTTCCATCCACAATGCAAAGGAAGAGTGTCTGTGCGCACATAGGTATGAAAGGGACCTTATTACCGGGCTCTGATTAGGTAATTTGGTTTAGGAAGGATACCAGCATCTCTCAGGCAGGGAATATATTACTTTCAATTTTCGTCTAATGAGAGGAAGCTTGCTTATGTTCTTGCACTGGCAGCAAGTTTCCCCTGAACATCAGAAAATGTGCAAAAGTTTTCTGTTCTGGGGGTGGGGTGGGGGTGGAGAAAGTACCAGCGACCCCCCCCCTTGCCACCTATTTCTTTTAAAAGCCTGGTTTACACACCTGTAACGTAAAGAGGTGGTAGAATCGTCAAGTGGCACAACAGCCTGTCCCATTTTGTACTGTAGATGAAGGATACAACTTAGAAGGGTCACCAGTAGGCAGGGGGTGGCGAGGTGGGCCCTTGCCAGGGGCACAGGCGAGGGGGGGAAGACACAAAATCTGCTAAAAATGTGTCCATAAATATGTCTATAAATAAAAATATTGATTATTGCCTCGTAATATATTAAATAGAGGGTGAATTAAATGGGTGGAGTGGTGGGGTTGGAGGAGAGGCGGAAAGAAGAGCTAATTTGTCCATGGCTAGGGGGCGCAATATGGACGGTTCTGCCAGGGGCGCAAGATCACCTAGTTACAGCTCTGACATTAGGGGTGGGGGAGAAAGTTATAATTCAGTTATCATTTAAAGGTGACCCTGACCTGATCAGCACTTTCCTAAATAATACAGCTAGCATTCAAAATTCATACTTTGCACTGGAAAAAGATTGGAGGAAAGTGACCCATTGTCTATATCCCATGAGTCATCAACTATTTGGGGCATCTGGGCACATTCAGCCTCCCTGATAAAACATTTGAGGAGGGCAGCCCCCCGCCCTCAGTTGATTAGCATTGCCATTCAAATGATGTGTGTCCCCCACAGCTTAGCTTGCTGTTTTCATTGGAACCAACTTCACTCATTTAGCTATTTATGGGAATTTAGTCTGCATGTGCTCAGAGGCATTGTTCTTTATTAGGTAAAGGTAAAGGGACCCCTGGGGACGCGGGTGGTGCTGTGGGTAAAAGCCTCAGCGCCTAGGGCTTGCCGATCGAAAGGTCGGCGGTTCGAATCCCCGTGGCGGGGTGCGCTCCCGTTACTCGGTCCCAGCGCCTGTCAACCTAGCAGTTCGAAAGCACCTCCGGGTGCAAGTAGATAAATAGGTACCGCTCTGGCGGGAAGGTAAACGGCGTTTCCGTGTGCTGCGCTGGCCCGCCAGATGCGGCTTTGTCACACTGGCCACGTGTTTCCGGACAGCGCTGGCCCCCGGCCTCTTAAGTGAGATGGGCGCACAACCCTAGAGTCTGTCAAGACTGGCCCGTATGGGCAGGGGTACCTTTACCTTTACTAAAGGGACCCCTGACCGTTAGGTCCAGTTGCGAAAGACTCTGGAGTTGCGGCGTTCATCTTGCTTTAGTGGCCTAGGGAGCAGACAGTTTTTCCGGGTCATGTGGCCAGTACGACTAAGCCGCTTCTGGCGAACCAGAGCAGCGCACGGAAACGGTGTTTACCTTCCCGCTGGAGCGGTACCTATTTATCTACTTGCACTTTGACGTGCTTTCGAACTGCTAGGTTGGCAGGAGCAGGGACCGAGCAATGGGAGCTCACCCTGTCGTGGGGATCTGAACTGCCAACCTTCTGATTAGCAAGCCCTAGGCTCAGTGGTTTAGACCACAGCACCACCCGCATCCCTTGTTCTTTATTAGTTCTGCCTTATAGTCTGGCTGACAAACCAAGGATGTTTTTGGTGCACTTGACAGTGTCCCAAAACTTAGGCACAACCTGCTCTGTCTTGGGTTCCTGTCCTGCTTCTGCTTCCCACTGGACACAGAATTTTGGATTGGAGGGACATTAGATCTGATCCACCAGGGCTATTTTAAGGTTCTTGATAGAGGATCTTCTGTCTCATCACATGTGTCTACATGAAACAGCCACTAGATGGAGACAGCTCATTGCACTTATGAAATGTACATCTGCTCACCTCAAGATTTGATTAACTTGTCACACTGCTGCTCCATAAGCCAGCAAACAGCAGGGGAAAGAAGTAAAAGTTGTTTGCAATGCCTGTAGGCAGTGTCTGTTTCAAAGGGCACAATGCCGTTTTCCCTCTGTAGAGCAAAGAATCCCATTCAAGAATCCCTGGTGAGCTTTATATAAAAAAGACCAAGGCACACTTGCTTATAAGTAAGCTCCACTCAACTGAACAGAACTTGCTTTTCCATTGTAAGTGAGGATATGATAGAAGTGCATTAAATTATGCATGCTGTAGTGAAGGTGGGTAGAGAGAATTTTACCCCCCTCTCTCATAACCTATCTTAGGGCCATCCAGCGAAGCTGAATGTTGGGAACTTCAAGACAGACAAAAGAAAGGACTCGTTAACATAGTGCACAGCTAAGCTATGGAATGAATTTTCTTCCACAAGTGGCAGTGATGGTCACCAACTTGGATAGTTTTAAAAGTTTACACAAAATGGCTATTAGTGATTATTAATCACTATGGCTATGTTCTACCTTCATCGTGGGAGCCAGGACTCAGCTACATAAGTAAAGAAAAAGCGTTTTAAATGCATTATAGCACTGTGACACCAGGTGGCGATGTGGAGTTCCGTCTTTCACCAACATGATTTCCCATTGCATGCCCAGGCGTAGACCCCCGCCAGCCCAAGAGACAGTCCAAAAGCAATGAATCACACATGACAACGTGTTTTGGGATTTAAAATGGCCACAACTTTATTAACAGTTTCAGGTGTAGGAAACCTTGGCTTAGGCATTGGGCATGTATCCCTCTCAGCTCCGCAGCTGGGGGACTGAGGCACAGCAGGGTTAGTTCGATCAGAGGGGGCACTGCAAAACACATGTTTACACAGCCTCTGTGCAACTTTGGGGAGTTCACGGACAACCTTTTAGCGTACGGCCAGTGACTCTCTTCACACAACCCCCTTTAATGGGGAACCCTGGAATGCCGCTGCAGGGGGGGTGAGTTACCACTTCACCACACCCCAATTGGATGAAAGACTATAGGATTCTGCCCAAGGCCTAAAACTGCCAAAGTTGTGACAATTGCTACGGGTATGGCGAAACCTGCAGAGCGGGGGGAATTCCTCCCCAGCTCTTCAACAACCATCATAAGACTGTAGCAACACCCAATAACCTGGAAGGAAAATAGTTAACCTGCAATAAAAGCATGAAATCAAAGGGAGGGTTGGGTGGGTGAAGCTCTGGAGCTGATTACACAACCTGCACTGGCTCCGCCCTGCTTTTAAACCCCCAGAGCGGAGCTGAGTAAAGCCTGCTCACTCTCGGTCCGCTCTCCTCGCCCCGCTCCCATTGACACCATGGATTGCTTCATTTAAACAGGCACCAGGAAGGTGGGCCAGCTCCGGCAACCCGGACCACCTAGCAGTTCAAAAGCACGAAGTGCAAGTAGATAAATAGGTACCGCTCTGGTGGGAAGGTAAATGGTGTTTCCATGTGCTGCTCTGGTTCACCAGAAGCGGCTTAGTCATGCTGGCCACATGACCCAGAAGCTGTACACCAGCTCCCTCGGCCAATAAAGCGAGATGAGCGCCACAACCCCAGAGTCGTCTGCGACTGGACCTAATGGTCAGGGGTCCCTTTACCTTTACCTTATCCATGATCTAAACCAAAGAAGAATTCCAGGCCTACCTACTTAACTCCCAACACTCCCCTGCCTCCACCTATCCAACTCTTATCAATTACAAAAACGCAGAACATGCTGATAACCCTGTGGTGTGTTTGTTGTCCTCAGTGGCCCATGTTTGGCTCCATTTCTATTGACTCTAACAACCTAGCATTGCTATTAGAGAGAGTGACAATAGGAAGCTACTTTATACCATCAGACCATTGGTCCATCTCTGCCTGTTTAGTCTAAATGGATTGGAAGTTGCTTTGCAGGATTTCAGACTGGAAGCTTTCCCAGCCCTACCTGCAAATGCCAGGCATTGCACCTGGAATCCACTGTGCTCATTGCATGTCTAGCATATAAAAAGTGTGCAAGTGGTACATCATAATGTGACCATTTGCCTTAAGAAAGAAAAGATTTTTCTACTGTAGGAATGGCAGCATCTGTTTTTCCCAACAGTATCCAGAGGCATAGAAGAAACCTCTATCAACTTCTGTTCTCCATGGCTTGGGGAAACACTTTGAGGAAATCTGCCTGCCAGAGTACCTCTGATGTTCCAAGATGAAGGCCTCTCATTCCCTCCACAGAAGAAAAAGCATCAGAGAAGAACCCAAAACCAGTCTCACTCCTTCTGAAGTCCCCTGAAAGCTGAGATCACAAGATTCAGTCGCAAAACATTGCCAGCACATAACTAGAGGCAAACAAAACCATTTATTTGACTAATGAATCCCCTGGGTGGCTGGGTTCTTTATTTTATGTTATTTCTTTAAGCAACCAAACTCTTATCATTCGTCATCCTAATTTACAAAGCAGAAATGTCAGCTACAAGGATGAATGAAATGCAGAGCAATCCTGTTAAGGTTCCACAGATAGTTGTGTGGTGTGATGACGAAGGGCTCCCAGAAGGGCAAACATGGATACCGAGAGAGACTGGTTCTGGCAAGTTGGAAGGGTGCCAGAGAAGGACCAGACCAGATAAAATAGCTCCATGGCCTGGTGTCAGGAGGTGCTGGAACTCTGTAGATTCCCTGTGTGGTGAATCTTCTCAGTGAAGTTCCTTCATTCCTTGGACCTATTGCATCCACCCAGCTGACCACTGGACTCTCCTGGGCAGAAAATACTATAAGAGAGCTAGGGAGCTTTTTTCCTCATGGGCAACTTTCTAGGAATTCCATCTGGAAAAGTTGGCAGAGCAATAATTGTGACTTTGTATGATAGGTTGTGTACCAAACACACAGATTTCTATGCACCCGCACACCCATCTCTCTGTCATCGACCCATCGATCCAAGCAAGGTGCTGCTATCATATTTGCATTATAGAAATCTATGTTGTAACCACATTTGGAATATTATGTACAGTTCTTAGAATCATAGAATATAGAGTTGGAAGGGACCCCAAGGGTCATCTAGTTCAATTCCCTGCAATGCAGGAATCTCAAGTAGATTATACATGACAGGTGGCCACCCAACCTTTGCTTAAAAACCTCCAAGGAAGGAGAACCCACAACCTCTTGGAGTCTGAACGTTCTTCTTGATGTTCAGTTGGAATCTCCTTTCTTGTAACTTGAAGCCATTGGTATGGGCCTTAGCCTCTGGTGCAGGAGAAAGCAAGCTTGCTCCATCCTCCATGTGACAGCCCTTGAGATATTGGAAGATGGCTATCATATCTCCTCTCAGAAGCCTGCCTCACCTCAAAAAGGATATTGTAGAGCTAGAAAGGGTTCAGAAAGGGGCAACCAAAATGATCAATGGGGATGGAGCAACTCCCCTATAAGGAAAGGTTGAAGCATTTAGGACTTCTTAGTTTTGAGAAAAGGTGAGTCAGAAGGGACATGTTAGAAGTTTATAACATTCTCTGAATGTTCTTGCCAGTGCTTTTTTTCTAAAAAATAAATAAATGTTTAGGGGTACTCTCATTTTCCTACTCATATTGAAATACTGCCCCTCAATGAGGCCAAACTTAGATTCACAAAATGTTTAGGGGTATGCGAACCCCTGGTTCCCCCCAGAAAAAAAAAACCACTGGTTCTTGCTATCATAGTTCAAGGACATGTTTCTAGCCTGACAAAAGCATTTGAGCAGAAGATGGAGCGGTCTGGTAAGGCGGTGTTACCTGAGAAAGTCTCAAGGGCCTGGAGGGCACATTCAGTCTCCATGTCTAAGATCTGTCACCCTTACTGGATTTCTGTTCCAGATGAGTCTTGCTTGAGCAACCAGGGCTTCCTGAGCTCCATCATATTCTTGTAATTCCTGTTCATTCTCAGGGCCTAACGTCTGATGTTCCCTTTTGCCCCTTGGTTCAGCTCCAGGGCAGCTGGTCATCCATCAGTGATGCCTGGTGTATTTAGATTGGTGGGCCATAAGGTAGGGAGACCAACAGAAGGTGGAGACTTGCAGTTAAGATGGCGATGGTTCATAAAGCAGGCTCCAGAGCTCTGCAGATCACAGGATTTTAACTGAGTTTTAATTGGATTTAACAGAAGGTAGAGCCAAAGCCAATGAATGACTGTAAATAAGGAGATATGGATTGGCTGAAGGCAGCCTGAGGGTAGTGGGGCCATGTCCTATTCACCCTAACAGCCAACGCTGCTATTATTATTTATTATATTTCTAGACCGCCTTTCATCCAAGGATCACAGGGCTGTTTATAATATAAAAATCCATAACATAATAACAAACAACAACACACACCCATTGACCATTGTAGGAAACCTGACAGGCTTTTGGTGTGGTCCAGCAGAACTAATCTTACATCCTGAAATTGTCAGCGAGTCAACCCTGCCATCTCCACCTCTGCTACCAAGCACATGGAGTCAACTGCGCTGGTGCAAACGGATTTTGACTAGAAGGGGCATTCACTTGCCTGCTTCCCCAGTCTTGGGCCTCAACATGCAAATGTTGGTGTCCATCCCACTCTTCAAAATGAGAGCTCACAAAGGTATTTTCATGGGACAGCATCTTGGCTTCTGCTTAGCTATGTACACTAGGGTAGTGCTGTGCTTCCTAACTTTGTAACTTTCCTGACTTTGTAACAAGTTATGTTTGGGCCACTTGGTGGATTTTGGAGTAAAGCTTTCCATCGTAACAATGGATTTGAGAGTCTCAGTACTGCATCTGTGAGTGGGAGTCAGGACAGGCTGTCTCCTACCAATACGTCCATGGATGCCCTCCTCTTCTTTCCTGCATTCCTCTCCTCTTGCTCATCCGCCTCTCTAGTCCCCCATGTAAGTAAGCATTTAATACATTCCCGAGCAACACTACCCCCTCTCCAGATGCACAACACATCTTCATTAACTCCCCATGACATTCCAAATTGCTGGCGATAAAGGCAAACTAAATCTGGAAAGACAACTAGAAATACTTTCCCACCCCCACACCTCCTCCTTCTCCGTGCCCCTGCACAGTGCACTTCCCGCCCCCCTGGGGCTAACGTGCAATTACAAAAGATGAATGGAGTGAGCATTCCGCTCTCAAATGCTTGCAGGAGATGTGGAGTTGGCATGTCTCCCACCAGATGGCGCTGGAGCTCACCAGATGAAACACCACTGCAGAATTTTCAGAACCAAGGGAACACACTTTTGATCAAAGTTCTGAAGTTGATCAAAGGTCTGAAAGAGATACGGGCTCAGGAGGAGATTCATGATTGGATCTTTCAAAACTTAAGTTCTTTTATTTTGATTGTTGCAAGTGTGCTGGTGGGTGGAGTGTTTTAACCCTTACGTCTGTGGTATTTCTCCCAACCTGATGTTTGCTCTCTCTGGAATTTGGTAACACACTGCTTCTTCTTCTTATATATCAAAGTCAAGGGTTCTGGATAGCAAGGGATGGGGAGCCTCAGAAAGGTGTCCCTCTAGGGAGGGACATTGAGTGGAAAGAGCCAGGGGATCAGCCCCCCCCCCAAATTCTGATGAAAGGACCACCGCCCCAAAGTTCCTTAGCAGCCACGCATGCATGCTGGGTGGCATTCTCATGTTCAGCAGCTTGTGTGAGTGACGTTAGCACAGGGAGTGTGTTCATGGTGTGCTGATGTTGCACAGCCCTAGGCCCCCTCAACTGTGGGTACAAGGCGTGTGCCTCCAAGTCTTTCTATCTGGCCCTTGGGACACTTCCTCAGCTACAGCTTCTCTCCACAGGCTACATACCCTGCTGCCTTTGCTTTGCACTCTGTGTGTTTTTGTCTAGCTGGAATGTGTGCTTGATTCTGACAATGACTTGTGTTTGTCTGGAGCAACTGTTACATGAAAGCAAGCATTGAATGGGGTTGGGCTAGATGACTCTCTGAGACCCAGCTCTACAATTCTATTATCTTTATTCTGGCTAATAGCAGCAGCAACTACAAGGTCCAGATGCCAAGAGTCCAAGATACATGAGCTTGGCAAAAGAATCATAACTGCAAGTGGAAACTACGAAGATGTCTCGACAATTGATATGGCCCTCCCACCAAACTTTTTAAGATGAGACCAGGCAAGCTCACCCATGGAACTCTTTTGCCCTATGAGTCTGCTGCTCAAGCACACAAGTGATTCTATCTACAAAGTTGGTGCCTAGTTCTTGATGGCAAGACTGCCTCCTATCCCTCTTCCAGCATTGATGCCACCTCCTCCTGTTCAACTCCTCCCTCAGGCTGGTCCAAGTCCTCTGTGGTGAGACTCTGCACTCCTCAGAGCAGTGTAGAGAGGGCCGGCACATCTGCCTTCTCCTTTCTGACATCCAGAGTCACAAGGAGAGGACCTCTCTCATTCATACTTGGGTGCCAGCTTTCCAGACACCAATCTGCTCCTTCTCCTGCTGCCTCCTGATTTATCTACGCTACCAAACCATGCTAGATCCTGATGACCTCTGAGCCTCTCATCTGCCACCCATCCACTACTCCATTGGTCCATGGGTTGCCTACCATTTCCGTCTCTTGAAAAATGCACAGAGCTGAAGGGGTAACCTGAAAGAGTGACACTCTTCCCTACTTCCTTTTTCAACTATGTTTTGAAAGCTCAGCTGAATTCTACTAGATCTGACTTTTACCCAATTCCCTGGAATAAGTGTGTAAATGAGTGATTTCTCTCTAAGCCTGGGTGCAGGGCCGTCTTTAGCAGATGCAGTGCTGGGGTGCAAATATCTGCCCAGCACCCCGAAATTATCACAGATAGTGTTAGGGTGGCCATAACTGCGTACTGCCAGCCATGGGGGGGGCACAACTCTCCCCCATGCCGCTGCGGGAGAGCGATCCCCGCAGAGGCTTAGGAGTGAAGTTGCGCCCCTCCCAAGCCTCTGCGGTAGGAGAGTGATCCTTGCAGAGGCTTGGGAGTGAAGTTGCGCCCCAAGCCTCCATGGGAGGAGAGTGCAGCTTCCCTCCCAAGCCTCCTCGGGAGGAGAGCGATTCCCACAGAGGCTTGGGAGGGAAGCTGCACACCCGCCAGCCTTATGGTTGGTGGGGCGCAGCTGGCAGGTGTGCAGGGAAAGGGGAGGCCGCCAGCAAAGCCATGCAGCTCCCTCACTTGCTGGGGCGCCCCTGAGAGGCTGGCGTCCTGGCGCGACGCACCACTAAGCTCTATGGGAAAGACGGCTCTGCTTGGGTGATACATCAATATATAGCCCAGGACTGGTATCAGGAGCAGACCATGATGTTGGCTTCACTCAGTGGTATATTGCTGGTGAAACTGCCACCACTCCCGAGTCCCTCTGTCAGCAGTGTCCTTCCTCCAGTGGTGCTACTAGCAGAGGGGCTCAGGAGTGGTAGCATATATTGCTGAGAGAAACCACCATTGCACTCTGCCAACATATGATGCAGAGGGAGAAACAAGCTGTACTGGCAAGGCGCCGATACAGCTTGTTCCTCCCTATGCATCTTTAAACTGCTCGACTGAGGAGTGTGCAGCTGCCCTTACCTTAGCCAAGCTGTTAAGAGAGCCAGCAGCGCAGCGCTGGCTCCTGTGGGCCGGCAGCAGGGTGGGGGCTCTGCTTGGTTGGCGCTCCCTGCACAGAGCAGTTGAAGGAGCTCCAATCCTCTGCCCGCTTGCCCATGAGCGGGAACCTTCCTCCTCCCCAGCTGAGCTGCGCAAAGCACGCTTGGTGATCCTGCCCCTTGCATGCAAGCAGCAGGAGCTCCAGGGCTGTCTCAGCTGGGGAGGGGGAATCTTCCTAATCACCAGCTGAGCTGCTCAAACAAGCTGCATTGACCCAGCCTGTGACTGCCTGGGTGAAACTGCCTTGGTTCCCGAGGTGAGAGCTGGGGCAGTTTTACCAGGTGCCTCACAGGCAGAGGCCAATACAACTTATTTTTTCAACATCGCAGTATATCGCCAAACCGCAATGTTTGGATGGCGATACACCACGATGTTGAAAAGCTGATATCGCCCAGCCCTTTTTCTCTCTTTCGGTTTCTTGGAGGCATGGGAAGCAGACCTGGGCAAGACGACAGAAAAGTGACTAGATGAGACAGGCACCTACGACACTTGCTTATAAAATAAACTTGCATATTCAAATACATATCATATTTACATGTCTGGGTAGGCTTGTTTAAACCAAGTAAGGTTTTAGTAGACGCTGGATACAGTACAGTACAGTGAAGGAACCTGCCTGATGTCAATGTGGAGGGTTTCCAAAGGTGGTAGCACAGTGAAAGATCAACTCCTTGAAAGCTCAGGGCCGATGTTATATGGCATTTGTTATATGCCAGTTCCACAAATCAGTGTGGTCGAGTGGGCATATATTGGGTAATATCCTTTTGTGATGTAGTGGCACGCCCATTTGGATCAGGGCTCAGTCCAGCTGAATGATCCTTTATTTTCAGGTGAGGCTCCTGGTGTTTGGGGAGAGGTTTTACTGCCAACTTCCTGAACACCCGCATCTCGCTAAAGGGTGCCCAAGCCTTGGTGAAGCCTCTCCTTGTCCCCCCACTGCTGCCACCAAGGAGACCTGAGAGCTCCCCCTTGCAGTACCCTTAGGGTTTGTTCCTTGTTTTTGTTTTCAGTCAAACCATCTCAAAAGACCTTTGAGGAAGCTGGAAACTGTGAGCAGGTTTCATGTATGGGAAGTTCCATGAATCATGGAAATCTGAATGAAGTCATTTTCAGCTTGAACCTGGTTTCTGTGAAGGCAGCCTCAGGTTTCTTCATTGCAAATGAAGGCAATTTTAGAAAAAGAAGAGTGGGCTGGGGGAGAGACCAGGTTTGTATGGAATCGGGGGGGGGGGGTTGACACCCCCACCCCATTATAGATCATCGGAGTTTGCTCTTGTTTCCAAAGCTTGGAATTTCTTTCCCATTTCTTACAGAACTCAAGGCTTCGCCTCTCAGCTCCCATGTCCCCCCACTGCAAATAGGTTTTTCAAAACATTTTGCATGCCACCGTCAGAAAGGATAGGGGAGAATTTCATTGTGAAGCTCACCACATTTGTGTCCTTCCAACACACACACCAAAAACAGTGATGTGAATGGCTTAGAGGCTGAATGTGCCACAGAGCTGGCCTTGGAAATTTTAATCTTTGGTTACAGACTTTTTAGTTTTAGTTGGAGACAACCTGACAGATGCATGACATGGAGAAGTGAATGGAGAAAGGTTTCTCTCCCTCTCTCATAATAACACTAGAACTTGTTTATACCCAATAGGGCCAAATGTTGGATGATTCAGGGAAGATGAAAAAGTCCTTGTTCACACAGCACAGAATTAAATTGCAGAACTCACTTGCGCAGGAGGCAGTAATGGCAACCACTCTAGATGCTTTCAAAAAGACGATCAGACAAATTCATGGAGGAGAAGGCTATTGGTGGCTATCAGATAGGTTAGCTATACTCTGCCTCCACAGCTGGAGGCAGCAATGCTTTTGAATAGCAATTGCTGGCAACCACAGGAGGGAAGAGTGCTGCTGTGGTTCAGCCCTGCTTGCAAGTTTCCCATAAGCATCTGGTTGGCCACTGTGAAAATAAGATGCTGGACCAGGTGGGATGTTGGCCTGATCAAGCAGGATTTTAATATGTTCTCATGGATATCAGGAGAAACATCTTGAGGATAAAAGCAGTTTACATTGACATCTATTACCTATAGGGGCATAGAGATCTCTTTTGATGAAAGCTTTCAGACAAAGGCTTGACAGTCATCTTCTGAAGTTGCTATAGCATAGGAGGCGGGGAAGCTCAGGTTGGGGACCAAATGTGGCCCTCCAAGCCTCTCTGTCTGGACCTCAGGGCTCTCCTGAGCCTATGCTCCTTCCCAGAGCACACCTGTGACCAGCAATGCATCACTGGCAAGATTGTGCACCCTTGAAGGGGGGGCCTTGAGGGAGCCCACTGCACCCTGGGTCAAGCCTGACCTAGGGGTGGAGCTGCCGCAGCTGGCACACTACAACTGAGGAGAGTGGGTGGCAGCGTTGCTGCAACTCTCCTCTCTCCACCCCTGGTTAGTCTTCACCCAGGGGTGGAGCTGTGGCTGACAGCGTTGGGCCGATTCAGGATCCAATGAGGTAGCCTGTCGTGGGGGCACCTGATCACGTCCCCCCAAAAACATGTGCCTGAGGGCCTGCCCCCTCCCTCTATGCTACAGCCTGTCAGTGGCCTTGTCCCACCCACTCCTAGAGGGCTTTTGCCTGGCTGGGTTGTGCCCTTGCTGTAATAATGCCTCTTACTTTCCTAAGTATGTTTGTATAAACCACTTTATTTTGCATGCCTTGAATGTAGGGATGTATGGGAAGATTTTCCCATCTCAGCTCCTCATTTTTTTCAATCTTCGGTTCCTCACGTTTCTGCATTACTTTGTGGTTTAAAAAAAACCAACGTTGCTCATGTGAAAACTTATCTGCATTTAGGAGTGAATGTCTGCTAATGCATAATGTTTGTATACAATTTTGCCAAATGTGCTCATCTTTGCAATCATTCCCCCCCCCCCCAATGTAATGCATTTTGGCTTATTAGTTTAATAAATATTTGCATCTTTATGTTGTTTTGTTTGTTGTTTATTGAATTTATATACCGCCCTATACCCAGAGGTCTCAGGGCAGTTCACAGAATAAAACCACAAAATACCTAATAAAAATAAAACCAACAGCCCAATAGCCCCCCCCCCCAAAAAAACCCCACATTTTAAAAGGGCAAAGGATGTAAATCAGATTAACCAAAGGCCTGGTTAAAAAGGAACGTTTTTGCCTGGCGCCTAAAGGTGTGTAATGAAGGTGGCAGGCGAACTTCCCTGTGGAGAGCATTCCACAGGCGGGGAGCCACTGCAGAGAAGGCCCCATTCTCACCCACCGAACCTTTTGAGGAGGAGGCTGTGATGTTAACATATGAGAGTGCTGGAGGTGAAATAGTTAAACAGGTTACCCAAGCAGAACCCAGGGGGGTGGAATCAGAGGGACTATAAAACCAGCTCTGGGAGGGGCAAAGAGGGGAGTTCGTTGGGAGTTGGGTGGTTGGTTGGCGTGGGAGTGAATAGGGAGAGAGTCTGTGGATAGGTTGAGTTAGTGTCGTGAAATAAGCTGAGTCAGGAACAGTTATGAGCTAGGAAGACAAGTAAATATCTGAGAGATGGTTTAGTGAGTGAGAGCAGGTAGCGGAAGTTATAGGTCTGGATAGGCACCCCATGATTGTAATTGACTGATACCGTTTATGAAACCACATGCTTGTTAAACTGCAATAAATAAACAGAAGTTTATGTTCCAATTTAACCCTGACTGGACTCAGTATTTTACCAGGTAGGGCCTGGGTGGTGGCAGCAAGAAATAAAGTGGTGGCACAGGGATCAATAGATGGTGAAACCTCCGGGGACCCTGTGAGATTGCCACAGATGCTATTTATAATGGTGTTAGAAGTCCTCCTAAATTCAATAAGAGAAAACAAGGGGATAAAAGGAGTAATAGTTGGGCAGAACGAATACAAAATTAAGGCATTCGCAGACGATCTGGTTGTAACAATGGAGGATCCAATAGATTCAATAAAAGAGGTACTCGAAGAATTTGACCAATTTGGAAAAGTGGCTGGCTTCAAATTAAACAAAAGGAAAACAAAAATTATAGTAAAGAATATGAATACAGATAAAACTGAAGAATTACAAAGAGAAACGGAGATAGAGGTGGCCAGAAAGGTGAAATATCTAGGAATATGGGTAACGCCAAAAAATATAGACTTATTCAAAAATAACTATGAGACAGTATGGAAAGGAGTTAAGAAAGACATTGAAACGTGGGGCAGGCTAAAACTGTCATTTTGGGGCAGAATAGCCACAATCAAGATGTGTGTGCTTCCAAAAGTGCTGTTTTTGTTCCAGAATATTCCTGTAATTAAAGGTATAAAGATATTTAAAGACTGGCAGAGGGTGATTTCAAAATTTGTCTGGCAGGGCAAGAAACCAAGGATAAAATTTAAACTGTTGACAGATGTGAAGGAAAGGGGAGGTTTTGCCCTGCCAGATTTGAAACTGTACTATGAGGCGTCATGCCTATGCTGGGTCAAAACATGGATAAAACTGGAAGATAAGGAAGTGCTAGACCTAGAGGGATTTAACAACCGATTCGGGTGGCACGCCTATTTATGGCATGGGAGGAGGAAAGTACACAGAGACTTCGAAAATCATATTTTTAGAGGTCCACTGATTGAGGTATGGGAGAGGTACAGAGATATGCTAGAACCTAAAACACCCCATTGGCTATCGCCACTAGAAGTTATGAGCGTCAAAAAGATTAACATGAGGGATAATTGGGCTACCTATGAACAACTGTTAATGAAAGAAGAAGGAAAGTGGAAAATGAAGCCGTACGAACAGGTCAAAGAGAAAGTCTATGATTGGCTGCACTATTTTCAGATAAACGGAATGTTCAGAAAAGACATTAAAGACAAAGGATATGCTGATAAAGATTCCAGATTCCAGACTGAGATATTGAACAACAACTTTAAAATTTTGTCTAAAATGTATAATCAGTTATTGGATTGGAATTTAATAGACGAGGAAGTAAAGTCGGTAATGATATATTAGGCTAGAGATATTGGTCATAATATATATTTTGAAGAATGGGAAAAACTTTGGAAAATACATCTTAAGTTTACAGCTTGTGTGACACTGAAGGAGAATTTAATGAAAATGTTTTACCGTTGGTATATGACTCCTGTAAAATTAGCCAAAATGTATGGAACTTGTAATAAATGTTGGAAGTGCAAGGAAAGGGAGGGGACCTTCTACCATATGTGGTGGGAATGCCAAAAGGTTAAAGGGTTCTGGGAGAGTGTATATAATGAAATGAAGAAAATTCTAAGATACACTTTTGTCAAAAAACCCGAGGCTTTTTTGTTGGGATTGGTAGGAAGGGAGATAAAAAAGAAAGATCACAAGCTGTTCCAGTATGCAACAACGGCAGCAAGAGTCTTATTAGCTCAAAATTGGAAATCAGAGGGCCTACCGACAATTGAGGAATGGAGAGCAAAACTTTTAGATTATGCAGAGATGGATAAAATGACAGGGAAAATTAGATATTCAAAAGATCAGAGGTTCATTAAGGACTGGGAAAGCTTTACGAAATATCTGGAAAATTTAAGTGATGGACAGATAACACTAGTGGGCTTTAAAGGAGCTCTGTAAAAAGAAAAGGGTATTGTCTAAAGAGAAATGGAAGAATTAGAATGATTAATGGCATTACAAATTAAGAAATGCGAAACTCTATAAAAGATTCCAGTTACAGATGGGTAGCCGTGTTGGTCTGCCATAGTCAAAACAAAAAAAATTCCTTGCAGTAGCACCTTAAAGACCAACTAAGTTAGTTCTTGGTATGAGCTTTCTTGTGCATGCACACTTCTTCAGATATCTGAAGAAGTGTGCATGCACACGAAAGCTCATACCAAGAACTAACTTAGTTGGTCTTTAAGGTGCTACTGCAAGGAATTTTTTCTATAAAAGATTATTACGGATGATTTGTGGAAAGGTTGAAGGAAGTCATACTCAAAAATCTGTGAAAACGAGAATTGAACTTTTATATTTTGTTTTTGTATTTTGTATTATGCAAATTAATAAAAATTATGCATGAAAAAAAAAAGAGATTGCCACAGATGCACACGAAGGAGGGCCTCAGAAGATGATCTCAGGGTCATCTTGGTTGGTTATCTCCATTTCCTGTGGGAGCCATTTCTATGGTTTAACTATGTGACGGGTGGAAATATGCACAGCATATGTATTTCCACACACATTATGTGGCCGGAGATCTGCACTGCAAAATTTGGAAGTGTGTGAATTTCAGAGGGTGGCTGTGTTCCAGTTCTCAAGCTCTTTTTGGAGAGTATGAGTAAGGTAAAATCAACTTTTAAATGTGAATAGGAGCAAATTTCTCCTCCAACCCTACTTTAACGTAGCCTACCATGCAAAAGAAAGAGTCACATCAGAGCTAGCATTCCATAGTGTGATGTGGTAGGTGATATGGTAGCAGAGGCATTGCTTGAGCTCATGGCACCTGGAGCGGGAGGGCATAAGCAAACACCGGGGGAGCGGGGCGCCGAGGGTGAAGGAATCTGGCGTGGCACCCAGCCCTGCGTTCCAAGGGAGAAATGAGATGCCATGGCCAAGAGAACCCAGTCCTCCCTCGGCTGCTGGGCCCCCAAAATGTGCCCCCTCCCCAAAATGCACCTGGGCCCCCTGCCCCAGCTGCCCCCTCCATGCTATGCCACTGTATGGTAAAGGTAAAGGCACCCCTGACCATAAGTCCAGTCATGGACCACTCTGGGGTTGCGGTGCTCATCTCAATTTACTGGCCGAGGGAGCCGGTGTTTGTCCGCAGACAGCTTCCGGGTCATGTGGCCAGCATGACTAAGTCGCTTCTGGCGAACCAGAGCAGCGCACGGAAACACCGTTTACCTTCCTGCCGGAGTGGTACCTATTTATCTACTTGCACTTTGACATGCTTTCGAACTGCTAGGTTGGCAGGAGCGGGGACCGAGCAATGGGAGCTCACCCTGTCGTGGGGATTCAAACCGCCGACCTTCTGATCGGCAGGCCCTAGGCTCTGTGGTTTAACCCACAGCACCACCCGCGTCCCTTCTCCACTGTATGGTAGGCATCTTCAAATAATGGTAGGCATCTTCAAATATTTGAAGGGCAGGATCCAAACCAATGGATTCAAACTACAAGAAAGGAGATTATAACTAAACATTAGGGAATGGATAACCTTGGAAGGTGGTTGGTCCTCCTTGGTTGGAGGATTTTAAGCAGAGGTTGGATGGCCATCTGCCAGGAATTCTTTAGCTGTGATTCTTCCATTGCGGGAGGTGGGGCTACATGACCTTTAGTGATGCCTTCCAACCACATGTTTAATGGATGCCTTAAAAGGAACTAGGGTTTTCAAAAAGTGAAAATCCAACAGCCCCAAAGGAACCGAAGGTGGAATGGAAACCATACTTAATATCAACCAGTTGAGCCAAAGTAATGCTGGGATGTGGACACTAGGGGGCAGAATAGGTTAACAAGTAAACTCAGGTGGTACCTGCTTACTCTATAGGAGGATCGGTACAGAAGCATCATCCTTCATACTGACCTGTCTCCCATGTTCCACTTGCTGTGAATTTATGGAGCAGTGATTGTGTGTTTCCTTCATTATTCCCAATGGCATTTTCACTTCTTAAGTGTGTTTCCATAATTATGGTAATTATTTTTTTCCAAAAAAAGAATAATAATCAAACTCTCCATGAGTAATGGGAATGCCAAAAGAAACCTGACAAACCATAATTTTATTTTGCTGGGCGATAAATCAAAATGCAGGCTTGATTTCACAGTTGACTGGGATATTTGTTTCACTTGATTGCACCTGCGTCCCAGACGTTTCTTGTGCCAAGCATTCTCCCCAACGGCCCAGCATGGTGCTGCAGAACCTAAATCTTCACCTTTGAAGGGGCCAAGTTCTAAGGTGATGCTTAAATGCTCTTTGTCTCATAGAAGGTGGAGGGAGCAAGAGTCCTTCACTGCCCTATTTTCATTGGGAAAATGTTGGCGGCTATGGTAGGATGTTCCTATTTTCATCAGAGAAATATTGAAGAGTTTATAGAGTTATGTAACCCCCGAGCCAAGGAGATAAGTAGCTCTACAACTTTTAGAAGACATTTAGAAGACATCTGAAGGTAGCCCTGTATAGGGAAGTTTTTTTTATTATTATTGCTTTACTATGTTTTTATATATGTTGGAAGCTGGCCAGAGTGGTTGGGGCAACCCAGTCAGATGGGGTGTGTGTGTGTGTGTGTTGTGGTTGTTATTTAGGTAAAGGTAAAGGTACCCCTGCCCATACGGGCCAGTCTTGCCAGACTCTAGGGTTGTGCGCTCATCTCACTCTAGAGGCCGGGAGCCAGCGCTGTCTGCAGACACTTCCGGGTCACGTGGCCAGAGTGACAAGCTGCATCTGGCGAGCCAGCACAGCACACGGAACGCCGTTTACCTTCCCGCAAGTAAGCGGTCCCTATTTATCTACTTGCACCCAGAGGTGCTTTCGAACTGCTAGGTTGGCAGGCGCTGGGACCGAACGATGGGAGCGCACCCCACCGCGGGGATTCGAACTGCCGACCATGCGATCGGCAAGTCCTAGGCGCTGAGGTTTTACCCACAGCGCCACCCGCGTCCCTTGTTATTTAGGACATCCCTATTGGGAGGGTATGAAATTAGCAACATCCACTAACCTCCCCTTACCCTTTCTTCAGGACAGGTAGAAAAACTGACCTGGTTGTGGAGATGTAGTTCATGTGTAAATGAAGATAAATTAAAGGGATGGGTTAAGGAATCATTATATTTTCATTGTTACAATACCCCAGTGCTGATTGCTGCTGCCATTCATTCACAACTGTATTCTTGCAATAAGCTTTTAATTGGCAATATGTAGACACATAAATTGAAGTCATTGAGGTTTCCGCTTTTTGCTTAAGAGAGTCATTAAGAGAAGCACTTCAGCACGTTTGGATTGCAAGAAATCTGGGGCCTTTCCAGTCATCAGAGCAGATGGTAAAGGCTCATCAGGGGCACATTTGTCAGAATGGAAATTCCTCTTTAGACTTCCCAAAGGAATAAGCTTTAGACACACATTTCATAAACTATTTTGGTGCATCTGGCAAGGAAACATCACTTTTGATGTCACTTTTTCCTGAAGGGGACATATTGCAGAGATGAGTTGCCCCTCACATCTGTTCCAATAAGAAGCTACAATTGGCTGGATAAAGGCAACCACACACAACTCAAAATGCCAGTGTGACTGCTAAGCCAGGCTTGAAAACAAACTTCAGCAGATCTTAAAAGCCCAATTCTAATGAGATTTCAAAGCTCTGAAATTATTTCCTGGCTCAGATAGTAATTTGAGCTAGAGAAGAATTATTGGGGATGGGTTGTAGCTCAGTGGTACATACAAAAGATGTTGGGTGCATCTTCCACATCTCCAAGTAGAGAGAGAGACCCCTGTTTGAAACACTGGAGAGCTACTATCAGTCACTGGAGACAATACTGATCTAGATGAATTGATAGTCTGACTTGGTATAAGGCAGCATCCAATGTTCCTACCACCACCACCCACTCTGTGTATCAGCTCCCCACTCCCCTAAATACCGCCCTGGTTGGCGTTTTACCTGGAATGGCAGCAACAATTAAACTAACACTCTGGAGAATTCCATGTCCCATCAATTGCTGAATCCATGCATATCAGCCAGCCAGGATGCCAGGTCGGGATGGCAGGATACTAGGTGAGGGTTAAGGAAAACCTTTCCTCCTCCCTCCCTCCACTACTGATCCTACTGTTGCTACATAGCCAGGAAAAAATTCAACTGCACTTTTCTGAAAGATAGTTTACTGGTTGCTGGTTTCAGACAGTGGACATATTCAACCCTACCTGAAGATGCTGGGGATTGAACATCAGACCTTCTGTGTGCAGATCTCTCTGTGGCTTTTGATATCACTGACCATGGTGTGCTCCTGGAACAGCTCTGTGGGATAGGCAGCAGGGCTATTGCATTATAGTGGCCCTGTTCCTATCTACAGGGTCAAGTTCAGAGCGTGGTTTTTGGCCCTCTGACAGCTAGGGTATGGAGTGCCACAAAGCAATATTTCACCCCTATTCCTGTTTTTTTCATCTACATGAAGTTGGTGGTCATTAGGATATTTGGGTGCCAAAAAGAGCATAGGAAAAGGCCTAATATTGATCCTTGGTTCATCTAGCTCTGTACTGATTTGCACTCAGCTCTGTTTTTCCATAGCATCCTTGCACCGGTGCCTTGTCGAACCAGTGAGCTGGAGAAAGGGAAGTAAACCAAGCTTGAATTCTGGCAAGAGAGAGATGAGTGGACTTTGAAAAATCAACCAATTGCCTGGTTTGAAGCAGGAAGCACTCCCACTGAAGGAGGAGGTATGCCATCTGGGATGGCTCCTGGATCCAGCTTTGTCACTGAAGGCTTAGGTAGCCTTGGTGGCCAGGAGTGCCTTTTTATAGCTTTGACTGCTATGACGGTTGTGTCTGTTCCTGGGCTGGAACCGCTTGATCACATTAGTTCAGGCATTGGTAATTTCAAGACTGGACTACTATAATGCACTGCATGTGGAGCTTCCATTGAGGTTGACTTAGAAACTCTGGGCACCTCAGAATGTTGCCACACAATTGCTGGCAGGAGTGAGATCCTGTTGGCATATTAAATCTGTGCTCAGGTATCTGTACCGGCTGCTCATTTGTTACTAGGCCAAGTTCAAGGCTTTATATAAAGCCCTTCATGGCTTGGGACCAGTTTATTTGATGGATTACTTTGATACATGCCTGTTTAACCACTTTGATCTGTAGAACTTGTACTTGTACAAGTGCAGCTCCTATCCTTTGGAAGCCACCCCACTCACTGAGCAGGCCTACCCAGGCATGTACCATATTTTTCCATGTATAAGATGCCCCCGTGTATAAGACGCCCCCTACTTTTGGGGACCCCAAATTAAGAAACTGGGTTTTATGCATACAGTCATACCTCGGGTTGAATATGCTTCAGGTTGAGCGTTTTCAGGTTACGCTCTGTGGCGACCTGGAAGTAATGGAACACGTTACTTCTGGGCTTCGCCATTCGCGCATGCGCAAACGCTCAAAATGACGTCACACACATGCGCAGAAGCGGCGAATTGCGACCCGCAGATGCAGATTGCGTTCTACTCAGGATGCGAACGGGGCTCCAGAATGGATCCCGTTCACATCCAGAAGTACCACTGTATTTATTTGTGCTAACAGTTTTGTGGATTTTCGCTGCATTTTATTGATAATTTTATTACATACACAACTTAGAGGAGGATTGGGGAAATGTTTTCAGCCCAGGAGCTGCATGCCTTTCTTGGCAAACTTCCAATGGTCACATGCCTTGTGGTGGGTGGGACAAAATAGGTGTGTGTGTGGGGGGGAATGTATTCAAATTGTACCATTGTACAGTAGGCTGGGACTGAGAGAAACCTCCATCTGAAATTCTGGTCAACAGTTGCCAGTCAGTGTTGGCAGTACTGAGCTAGATGAAATAATTGGTCTGACCCAGTACAGGGCAGCTTCCTAAGTTCCTAACCTTTATTAAATAACATTGATTGCAATGTTTCTAGTTTGTGTTCCTCGATCTAACAAGGAAACATAAATAAAAGTTTCATGAACTCATTTGAACCTTGGAGTAGAGATGCTGGGGAGAAATGTCAGGGTGTTTCCAAGTCAGGTTGATGGTTCTAGCCTGTTCTTATTTTAGTCTAAATTTATGTACCCAGCCAAGAGTAATATTATTTGGAAAGAGAAACAGAGAGAAAGAGAGAATATGTACACAGAGGCTTACATTGGGGGTGAAATGGAGGGAATGGTGTTCTTCTTCAAAAACAATTAATTTCATATATTTTGGACAATGACAAAGAGGGAAACAAAAAGCCTTCCAGGACAATATTTGCTATTGGAGCTCAGATGGAAATTCTACAAAATGCTGGCTTTGCCCCATGCAGGCTTCCCACTCCACTGTTCTTAAAAGGATGACAAATTGCTTATCTTAGCATTTGTAAGTTTATTTTTGGATGTGATTACAAGGCTTGTCATGTCAACTTTCTGAGAAGGTTGCATCCATTGTCCTTAGAAAGCTAAAGTGTGATTACTGTGGGGATTGCTTTTTTCTGTTACGCAATTGTTTAAAATCGGAGAAGTCACTGAGGTTGTTCTTCGACCCAGATGTGTTGATAGATTAAAGATGGAGTGAGTCAAATATTTACCACAATCCACACACACACACACACAAACAAAAAACCCAGAAAAACAGCCAGTGCCCATAGGCTGTGGTAAGTGGCTGCAAGAGGATTCCCTCAAGATAACATCCAAATAAAACCTTGGCTCTCTGTCAGGCCCTCAAGACTGTCCCCAAACCACACCTCTCACTGGCCCCACCCTGCATCTTCTTTCATTCTCCCCAGATGGATAAGACAGAGAGGGCTGTATGAGTGTGTGTAGAAACTAGACTGCTATAGGTAAAGGGTAAAGGGAACCCTGACCATTAGGTCCAGTCGTGGCTGACTCTGGGGTTGTGGCGCTCATCTCGCTTTATTGGCCGAGGGAGCCAGTGTACAGCTTCTGGGTCATGTGGCCAGCATGACAAAGCTGCTTCTGGCGAACCAGAGCAGCGCACGGAAACACCGTTTACCTTCCCGCCAGAGTGGTACCTATTTATCTACTTGTACTTTGTCGTGCTTTCGAACTGCTAGGTTGGCAGGAGCAGGGACCAAGCAATGGGAGCTCACCCCGTCACAGGGAATCAAACCGCCGACCTTCTGATTGGCAAGCCCTAGGCTCTGTGGTTTAACCCGCAGCACCACCCACGCTATACTGACTGCTATACAGAGGTCAAATTTACATTAGTTTCTCCACCCCTCTTGACTTTGTGCCCACCACTGTTATATGCTCCCCTGCAAGCAGGAGTCACCCATCCTATTTCAATGCCTAAGGTGAAACGGGAAGGCATATCCCCCAAGTGTCCTCATTTTCCAGGGACAGTCCTGGAATTATAAAAGCCATCCTGGCTTCTGATTCGATCCCAGAATGTTCCTATTTCCCCTGCCAGTGCTGCCGCCACTGAGCTCAGAGAGGAGGATGAGCCTGGGCTTGTCCTGAGCAGTGGTGATGATGGCTGCGAGGGAGCAACCCACGGCCTCTCCATGGCCACTGCTGGCAGTCTCCTCCCTTGGGAAGCTCGTTGTGGTTGCTGGAGAGCAGGCGAGGAGGAGAGGCTGGCAATGCAGAGGCCAGCTCTGTGTGACATGCCGGCTCAGAGGGGCAGGCAGAGGGCTGGGCGGGAAGAAAGGAGGAGCAGAGCACAGCGCAAACAATCTTGATTTTTTTAAAAAAATATTAAAAAATGCTTCAGGTGTCCATGTCTAATTTTGCCCCTTTCTATTTATTCATTGGGGTGCATTCCTTTTTATGTAAATCTACTAAATCTACTAAAGAAGGGCGTGTGTCCTGTTAATGTACTGGAGGTGGCACGTGTCCTACTGGTAGGAAATGATCGGGGGGGGGGGGCGGCAAAAATGGGGGGTTGGGAAAGGTCAGTTGGAGGGTATAGGAAGGTTCTGCACTGCTGCTGCCAACTGCCTCTGCCCCCCATTGTAGTCTTGCTTACTGAGACTGCATGACTAAAGGCTTTTAGGTTCTCACAAGAGGTCTGTGAGATGTTGCCAGAACCCAGAAGCCTCAGCTGCTTCTCCTTGCTTCTCCGGTGCCAGTGGCAGAGGGCAAGCAGGACACCCTACCACACCCCCACACCATGGGAGAAGTGAGGGAAAGCAGCAGCAGCAGTGAGATCTTGTGAAAGTTCCATGTGATCTTGTTTCTGTGGGATTCTGCTGCCCAACGCAGATGCTTCAGTCCACCTTCAGGTGGACTGAAAGGGAAGGCAGCCCTCACACTGAAAAAGACTCCCTGCTGTGGCTGTATATGTTGATTTTATTTGAATCTGGGAGGAAGTTATGATAAAGGGGGTTTCTTTAACTGGACATACTGGAATTTGAACTTGGGGTGTCCTACATGCAAGGCCCAAAATGGGACTACTGAGATTCCGTGCTTGTCAGTAGATCCAATGATTACTGGGAAGTCTGCCCAATATAATTGGGCCTATTCTGGTTAGAAAGGCCATGTTCCTTGTCACAAATGTCCTGGCCATTCATAGCAAAAGAACATGTATCAGGGCCCTGCCAGATGATCATACGGGGGAGCCTCTATCTAAGATGTTACATGAAACTCTATGGGAAATAAATTGTGAGCAAGTCTGCACCTTAGGGGGAAAGACACTGTGTTCTTAAAGTGTTCTTGGAGGGTTTGACACACAAAGTTGCCTCAGGTTAAGTGCCTCGTGTACTCTCTTTGGGCGGGGGGGGGGTGGGGTTCACAAGAAAGAAAAGCTTTTACAGGGATATTTTTAGAGAGATACAGAATGGTGAGAGATTCTGGCATAGGAGCCAACTCCTAGAGGCCAAAGTCCCTTCACCCCCCCCCTAAAATATTTGAGGGGGACCCCCCCCCCCCAAGTTAATGGGCATTGCCATGCAAATGGTGTGGGTGCACTGCATCATGTGATCGATTATGCAGGGTGGGGCTTACCTGCCCACCACCCAATATTTTACTCAAGTTGGTGTTGCAAAACAGCAGTGTCTGGGCTGAAGGAAAACTCCACGCAGCAAATGAGGAACAACAAAAGGTTTATTGCCTGGCTAGCCAGCAAGCTGACTCAAGAGGAATCAGTTTCCAAAGCCCGAGCCCCCTAATAAAGGGACGGGCTCCTTCATATATACCTTTCTGTTATCTCTTAAGGCACTACATATGCATAAACTGCAGCAAAATCCTTCCAATCCTAGGCTACATCGCCCCATTAGCATACCATTTATGGTCTTTCCTTAATTGCATATACATTAAGCAATCACACAAAGAACTCTCTCTAAGCAGCACCTGGCTGCACTTTGCATGTGATCCCTTTGCATTCCTTTTCTTATATGGGTTTACCTAAGGGAGTTTAGGACATGGAGCAAGGCACATCTCCCTTTCTTATGCAGACACTCTGGAATGTGTTTTTGCGAGACAAAGATAACAGCCCATGGTACGAGATTAGTATAGCCTGGCTTGAAGGTCTCTATATGCAACATTGGTACCCCTGGATTCTGGCCAGACAAAAGGAAGTCTGTCACATGGGAAATGGGGCAAGCTTTGTTTTCTGCTGCTCCAAGGGCCCCAGCCAACAGATTCAAGTGACAATAAAGGAGATTCCAACTAAACATTAGGAGTAACTTATTGATGGTAAGAGCTGTTCAACAGTGGAACACACTCCCTCAGGTAGTGGTGGACTTTCCTTCATGGCCATCTGCCAGAGATTCTTTACCTGCATTACAGGGGTTGGACTAGATGATCCTTGGCATTCTTTCCAACTCTACAGTTCTATGATTTTATAAATGCTTCTTCACATAGCACACTTAAACTACGGAATTTGTTCTCCCAAGAGGTAGTGATGGCCACCAACTTGGATGGAATTAAACAAATCTATGGCAGTTAAGGCTATCAATGGACACTAGCAGTGATGACTATGCTCTACCTCCACTGTTGGAGGCAAGTTACTCTCTGAATACCAGTTTCCAGGAAGCATGAAAGGGGAGTGTGCTGTTGCGCTCTGGTCCTACTTGTTGGCTTCCCTTTTGGGCATCTGGTTAGCCACTATGAGAGGCGGATGTTGGACTAGGTGAGTCTTTTTCCTAATTCAGCATGGCTCTTCTTATGTTCTTAGTCTTAGTAAGGGCAAAATGGTATGAAAAGAAGCAGGGAAGAGAGAGCAAGGGAATGAGGAGGTATAAGCTCTATTCTGTCATTCCATTAATGTCTTAAATGTCTTAGCTATCAGTCTCAGTTTCCTCTTATCCACACTAAACATACACAATGCCCTCAACCATTCCTCATAAGATTTAGTTTCCAGGCCCTTGGTCATCTTGCTTGCCCTTCTCTACACACGTTCTAGCCTGTCAACATCCTTCTCTAATAATGACACTCAGAACTGGACACAGTATTTCAGGTGTGCTCCAGATGTGTTCTGACCAAGGAAGAATAGAGCAGGACTATTACTTCCCTTGATTAGTACACTATACTTCTGTTGATAAAGCCTAGAATAGCATTCTTTTTTTGCTGCTGCATCACACTGTTGACTCGTGATAAACTTGTGTTCTTCTAAGACCCCAAGATCCTTTTCAGGTGTCCTCCATCTTATAATGGTGCAGTTGGTTTGTCCTGTCTAAGTTCAGAACCATACCTTTGTCTCTGCTGACATTTATTTTGTTAGTTTTGGCCCAATTCTCACATCCGTTAAGGTCATATTGAATCCTGATTCTGTCTTCTGTGGCATTAGCTACCTCTCCCAGTTTGGTGTCACCTGCAAATTTGATGAGCATCCCCTCAATTCCTTCATCCAAGTCATTTATGGAGATGTTGAACAATGGGCCTAGGACAGAACCCTGCAGCACCTCACATCTAATTTTTTTCGAGGATGATGAGGAACCATTAATGAGTACAGTAATCCTTGGGTTTGGTCAGCCAACCAGCCACAAATTCACCTAAGTTGCCTTGTTCAACCCACATTTTACCAGCTTCCTTGCAAGAATATCATGGCAGATGAAAGCTCATACCAATAACAAACTTAGTTGGTCTCTAAGGTGCTACTGGAAGGAATTATTTTATTTTGTCAAAACTCTTACTGTAATCCACCAAACTTGTAATGCCATCAAAAAAAGAAATGAGATTTATTTGACATGACTTGTTTTTAAGAAACCTGTTTTGGCTCTTAGTAATCACATCATTATTTTCTAACTGCTCACAAACCAACTGTTGAATTATTTGCTCTACAACCTTTCCTGGTATCGATGTCAAGTTCATCAGTCAGTAGTTACCTGGGTCTTCTCCCCCCCCCCTTTTTTTTGAAGATGGGAGCAACATTTGCCTGCCTCTAGTCTGCAGGGACTTCACTTGTTCTCCAATAATTCTCAAAGATCATCAGTGCCAAGTGATGGAGAGAAGGACCCATTAAGATCTGGTCTTTCTCACTTTTCAGAGATAATGGGACTAACTCCATCCCATGCAATTCTGAGGCAGGTTTTTTATGAAAAATTCTAAGACATCCATCCCCCCCCCCCATTAAAGTTCTTCCTTCTAAACTGCTAATATCACACCTGGAGCAGGGGGAGGGACAGCAGCAGCCATTCTTTCCCCATACAATTCCCTCTGAGAACACAACCTAGTTCGCTCTAGAGGCCTTGCCTTACATGCATTCAATGCACATGACAGCAAGGAGCCCTCTGCACTAGCCTCTCAGATTGTGGGCAGCTGTATACCCTATTTTAGAAATGAAATAGGCGTGCTATGGATATAGCACATAACCTACAAGGCCACCTTGTAAAATAATCCACTAGTCTGGGGATTCTAAAGTGGACCGTTGTTTCGTTTCAGGTCATGATCCATTGGGACTGAACAGGGTAGGCATAAGAATCTAAGAGCTTGCTGGATCAAGCCAATGGCCCATCTAGTCCAACATCCTGTTCTCACAGTGGCGCACCTGCAAACAGGATTTGAGCACAAGAGCACTCTCCCCTCCTGTTGGTTCCAACAGCTGGCATTCAGAAGCATCACTGCCTCTGACTTTGGAGGCAGAGCATAGTCATCACGGCTAGTAGCCGTCAATAGCCCTCTCCTCCATGCTTTTGTCTAATCCTCTTCTAAAGTCATTGGGGTTGGTGGCCATCTGTGCCTCATGTGAGGCATTCCATAGTTTAACTATGAGCTGCATGAAGATATCCTTTCTTTTATCTATCTTGAATCTTCCAGCACTCAGCTTTGTTGGATGTCCACAAGTTCAAATATTGCGAGAGGGGTATGGCACAAGGACACCAATTTTACAATGGCAATGCCCATCATTTTTTGGGGGGGGGGGGCAGTCCCCTCAAATATTTTATTTGGGGGCTGAATACCCCCTCGTCCCCTAGGAGTTTGCTCCTATGCTAGTGGGATAGCTCCAGATGGTGCTTTGAAGTAAGCCATCCATGAAACTAGCACTCTAAAAATGGATCCTTCTAGGGAGGAACCCTTATGAGCTCATCCACCTTTTCATTGGATTGGCTGGGTTGGATGGAATTTATCAATAAAAGCAGGAATGAGATGACTCATTGTTATCTCCCTGGCAATGAGGTAATACACCTAAAAGAGGATGTGGCTCTCATCTGAAAAACGTATTTCCCCCTCCTCTTTGAATTCATTTCCCTGATGCAATGTGGCACAAAGAAATTAGAGTCATTGTATTAAGATTAAAATGGGTATCTGTGTCAAGGCAATTTAATTCCGCCCAGAGACAGCAATTCAGAAAATAACCCTCTCACACTGGAAGTTTCTTCCCTGGAAGCTCAGAGGGCTTCATCCCACTTGCTTATCAGCACCACACCAATTTTAACCAAATTGTGTGTGTTTTTTAATTATACAAGAGGCTATAAATTGTAGCTTTGAAGACACAGGGATGGATAGTCATAGATCATTTCCTAATGAGTCGCAAAATGTTATTGGGATAAGGGAAGGAGCAAGGAGGCAAGATATCAAATGAGCTGTCATTTTAGTGGTGGAGTTTGTCAGAAACTTCTGCTGCTCATTGCCTCTTGTGAACAGCATCAGTGCAGCTTCTTCCAGGTTGTCTCCACCAATCGTCCCTGTTGGCTTCTCCTGTGCCACAAGAAGGTTGCCAAATCAGAAAAAAGATACATTAACAAATGAATGAACTGTGCCCTGAGGACTGAAAAACAGCATTTACTTTTGCAGCCAGAGGACTAAGGCTGCAGCAGACAGATAGGAGGGAAACAGGGCAACTCTATCAGTTCTGCTGAAACCTGCAACATTTGCATCACCTCCTTGTTTCCTCGGTTTCTGCATGAACATATCCCCTCCTCCCTCACAGTCCCCATTCCTTGTATAAAGGTAAAGGACCCCTGACAGCTAAGTCCAGTCGTGGACGACTCTGGGGTTGCGGCGCTCATCTCGCTCTACTGGCCGAGGGAGCCGGCATTTGTCCACAGACAGCTTCCGGGTCATGTGGCCAGCATGACTAAGCCACTTCTGGCGAACCAGAGAAGCGCACGGAAACGCCGTTTACCTTCCCACCAGAGCAGTACCTATTGATCTACTTGCATTTTGACGTGCTTTTGAACTGCTAGGTGGACAGGAGCTGGGACTGAGCAACGGGAGCTCACCCCGTCGCGGTTATTCGTGTATTTCCTTGTGTATTGTCCCTTTTAAACTGTGAGCCTGATCCTTGGCAGCTGATCTAGGAGTCTTTTCAGCTGAAGAAGAGAGTTTAAAAAAAATAGTTCTTAATAAGAAAACATATTATTTCTTGTCATGTATTATTTTTCCATTAACTTGAAAAAGAACGCATGCATTTCAATACTATATAAAGACTCTTTCCTTGAAATAAGGAAAAGGTAGAAAGCCTCGTCCCAATGGGATTACATATGCATTACTGGCCCTACATGTCTAATTAACACAGTAATGCAAGTGGATTTCTTTAAAATGTTTCATCAATGTTGGATATGCCTGACAAAATTCAAACCATGCATTCATCAGCCATCCAGACATTGTTGGAGGCAAAGTAATACAAGTGAAGCAAATGTTTTTATGCTTGTAGTGGAATGTGCAAGCCTATTAGAGGGACGTGATGCGAGATGTGAAAGGATGGGTCAAGAGTTCCAGTAGCACTTTTTATTAGGATTTGTTTGAAAGGTGATGTTGCATTTGAAGATGGAGAAGTAATGGGTGGTTATTGATTTCTGCACACACAAATCAACACAGAAATGAAACGGTAAGATTTCCCAAACTGTGTAAAAGTGAAGAACACTAGAATTTATGGACATCCAATAAGCTGGATGCTGGAGGATTCAGAATAGACAAAAGGAATAACTTCATGCATGATATTGTTAAACTGTGGAACTCACTCCCGCAGGAGGCAGGGATGGTTGCCAACTTGGAGAGCTTTGAAAGAGGATTGGACAAATTCATGGAGGATAAGTCTATCAGCAGCTACTAGCCATGGTGGCTGTGTTCTGCCTGCCTCCACAGTCAGAGATACCATGGGGGTGAAGGAGAGTGCTCTTGTGCTTGGGTCCTGTTTCTTGGTTGACTACAGGCATCTGGTTGGCCATTATGAGAACAGGATGCTGCACTATGCTTCTCATGTTCTTAGGATCTTAAGAAGGTAGGAAGGCATCATGGGTCAGTGGTAGGGCACAGGCTTTGCTTGCCAGAAAAAGTCAATTCCCAGATTCAATCATCAGCATCTCCGGTTAAAGCAGGGAAAGACTCCTGTCTGAAACCCTGGGGAGCCACTGCCAGTCAGTGTTGGCAACACCTGGGTAGTTGGTCTGACTCAGATTAAGATAGCTTCCTCAGTTAATTTTGTCAGGCATTTGTTGATGATTTAAAGCAGAGGTGAGGAACCTCAACCCTTTGCCAGCCCTGCTCCGTGCTCCCCTCAAGTGCTTTTGCCTGGCTGGAATATATGTGTCCTTGAACTGTGATAATGCTTGTTGATTGCCAGGATTGAGAGATGTTTGTGCATGTTGGTGGGTGCTGCATGAATGGCTTTTTTTTTTTTGGCTTTCGCATGAACGCATTCTGGAATGCAGCCCACTGTACAAAAGATGAGAGTCTGATCCAGTTCCCCAATTTTTACCTCTGGCCCCACCCACTACCAGGATGCATCTCTTGGAAGGTTGCCCAGGGCCAAGGGCTACCTAAAAATATCCCAGGATTCTCTTTTGATCCACAAAACAACAGTTTCTCAAAAAAAATATAATCATGCAAAATCCAACCAGCTCAAGCCATGTGGGTTTATTAACGAGTGACAGAGTTAGTGAAGGCTACAGCAAACCACATGTCTAAACTACTCAAAAAGCCACATAATAGAGACAAACATAAACAAACCTATATGCTAACTCTCTTCCTACATTTACTAGGGCACTGCTATTGCAACACCTAATAATGTAGGCCGCAACACCAAAGGTCAATCCACCTGCTTATCTTCCAGTGTGATGTATTCTGTCACCTGCCAGCAAATCCCTTTGGCATTCTGCATAGGACTAGAAGATCAGTTCCTATACAAAGGAAGAAATGGGCACAGAATTAGCATCAGAAACAAGCCAGCAGGAAAACATTTCATTCCCTCAGAATGCTCTATGGTGGACATCTTTGGTGGCACTTGAAGCATCTGAGAACTGGGAGGGAGGCATGGACCATCATCATTTCCCCCAGCACTTCCTGCATCTGCCACCAGGGCTGGGGCTATGAGAGACAGGAGCAACGGCCACCACCCAGGGAGGAACTCCTGGCCGGGGTTAGTTCTTCGTCACTCAATGGACTCATGTGCCAGTAGACTCAGTAGCAGAATGGCATTTGATGGAACATCAGAGAACAAATGGTGGGAGCCTGACATATATCTTTGCCCTGGTGCAGTGGCTATTGCATCACTATCTGTTTTATTGTGTTTCAAATATATTATAAAGGTAAAGGGACCCCTGACCATTAGGTCCAGTCGCAGACAACTCTGGGGTTGCTGTGCTTCCGGGTCATGTGACCAGCATGACTAAGCCACTTCAGGCGAACCAGAGCAGTGCACGGAAACACCGTTTACCTTCCCACCGGAGCGGTACCTTTTTATCTACTTGCACTTTGATGTGCTTTCGAACTGCTAGGTTGGCAGGAGCAGGGACCGAGCAATGGGAGCTCACCCCGTTGCAGGGATTCGAACCGTGACCTTCTAATCAGCAAGCCCTAGGCTCTGCGGTTTAACCCACAGCGCCACCCGCATCCCTCAAATATATTATAAGCTACCTCAAAAACTTCAGTTAGTGGGCGGGGTATAAACACTCCTAAATAAATGAATAAACTTCCATGTGCAACTGCTCAATTGTAACTTATCAAGAAGCTGAATTGTATAGATTTGAGTCTGAGTTAATACAGTGGCTTTTGATCCCACTGTAGGGATCATCTATTCAGCAGTGCTCGGTTATGAAAGGTCAGTATGCTTATTTTGCACATTTATAAGCTCAAATCGAATGGTCACTCACAGACTGTACTTTTTGTATTTCATTGCCGTTTAACTCCAATGTTTACATTTCCTGTACACCTATGTGTATACAGTGGTACCTCGGGTTGCATACACTTCAGGTTACATACGCTTCAGGTTACAGACTCCACTAACCCAGAAATAGTACCTCGTTTTAAGAACTTTGCTTCAGGATGAGAACAGAAATCGTGCGGTGGCGGCGCAGCAGCAGCAGGAGGCCCCATTAGCTAAAGTGATGCTTCAGGTTAAGAACAGTTTCAGGTTAAGAACGGACCTCCGGAATGAATTAAGTACGTAACCAGAGGTACCACTGTATATACTTGCCAATGAGAATTATACCATATGCATCTAATACTAGTCCATGGAGGTATATGCCATGATAAATGTGTTAGTTTTTAAGGTTCCACAGAACATTTTGTTGCTTAACCTCAAATAGTGTTTTGAGTCAGCGGGGGGGGGGGGGAGTAGGAAATGAATTGCTTATTGTTCTTTCCATACCTTCATACCAGCTTTCCCCCATCAATTCACAGCTGGGAAAAGACACAGTGCAGAACCTCTGATAAAAGCCAAACCATCTTTTAGTTGGCTTGTTCTTTTACTCATGTGAACCTTATAGGGCTGTTGCTGCTCTGTGTGTGTGTTTTGCACAATTTAAACAATATTAATATGTATTGGCTCATTTATCAGCTTTTCTGTTTTACTGAAGAAACTGTTGCCAACATGTGGTAAAATCTTCTATTGACTATATCACCCTAAACTTGGACCCCTCCCTTGGTAGGTCTCCTTTCCCACTTGGACACATGAAATCCTTCTTGTTTGGTTTTGCAAATACTGCAAAGGCATTAATGCCTATGGGGAACATGCAGGTTTCATTAGAAGAACAAATGAGGAAGCTTCTCCCCCAAATACATGCCACCCAATATGTAACAGACTTCACAAAAGCAGCTGGTTTCCAAATAGGAGATGCACTAGAGTTTAAATCTAACTCAAAGTGGCACCAGGTGATCTAGATGCCCTGCTTAACCCCACATGTGTGACAAAACCCAAATATAAGAAAAGACTCACATCTGCTACTCCAGACTTTAGCCTTATCCCTTCAGGAAGAGGAATCTGATCTCAAGGTTATGGGACTTCAGGAAATGAAGCCCGGACAGAAGTGGTGGTGAAGGGTAACAGCATCAGAATCAGCAGCCACAAAATGCATCATCCAACCTCTTTAGTTTCATTCCCTGTGTCAGTAGTCAATTCAATTTGGGATCTCCTAAACAGTGGTGCCCTCCCCTGCTGCTACCTGGACCTTCATGATCTGAGGCTCTAAGCTAGGATTGCCTGATCAGGAGCATCCCAGACTCTGAGATTTCAGGATCCAAACCAGAATCAAGGATGTCATTGGAGACGGTCTTGGTGATGTCCCACTACTGAGCCATGGAGATGGAGGTTAATTGGGGGAGGGGATGAGGATCAGAGGAAGGCAGATCCCCAGAGAGCCATAATTTGCAGCTGGCTCCTATTAGGCTAAAGTTTGCATGCTGCACACATAAGTCTTCTTTAAAAAAAAAATATTAAGCCACTCTCACCCACCTGCAGATTCAGGCAAACCTGGAGGGGGCCAGGCAAACCTGGACACTTCAGGTCAGCTATGGAGAGCTCCAGACCTCCAGAGCTGACCCTGCTCTAAGCCATAGCTTACTTAGCTTGCTTGTCTGGCTGTCAGCAGCTGGAAGGCTGCCGGCCTAGATAAACAGCACACAGTGGTGGTAATTACAAGAATGGATCAAAGTTCAAACTAAAGAATGAAATATTAAGATATAATAAATCAGGCAGGAGAAGTTATTATGTAAAGAACCAGAAGAGGAAGTTGAGGGAAATCGATGGTATATCATGCCTGTAAAAATGGCAAAAATGTATAGAACAGGCTCCAATAAATGTTGGAAGTGTAAAGAGAAGGAAGGCATGTTTTATCACATGTGGTGGAATTGTAACATAAAATTGTAACATAAAAACAATTTTTTTTAAAATTGGGGGACTTCCGGTCTGCTGCGGATCGGAAATGGTGGCGCAGCTCATGTCGTCTGATTAAAGGGAGACCGTTCTGAGGCTGTTTGGGCATTAGGGGAGAGTGCCAAGGCTTGGCACCCCCTAGAGAACCCCATGGATGAAGTGGGGCGTCGAGAGGACCAGTGGAGCGATTATACTCCCACAACCTCCTGTGAACCTGCTGCTACCGCAAGGTGAGTGGAGCGGGGGAGGAAAAGCAGCCAAGATTGCTCATGGCTTCACCGTAACCCTACAGTCAAAGCCACAACTTGTCACTGAAAGAAGCAGATTTTCCAGCAAGGTCTTTGGATCTAAATCTTATTTAAGGAGAAAATTGGAAGCTTTTAAAATAAAAAGTTGATTTGGCGAAAACGGAAACAAAACAGGAAGTCAACTTCCGTTTTCTGGCTCACAGGCAATTGCAAAGGGAACAATTTGTGAGTGAGAGAAAAAGACTTTTTGCAGCCTTTAGAGGGACTTTATTATATCATTTTATTGGGTACAGAGATTTCCCTTCTGATTGAACATGACTGGTGAGTTTGAACGTGATCTATCGCTCCTTGTTATTGGCATTTGGAACTTAAACGAGAGTTGACTGAACAGCTCTGGTATTGCAGCTGGCAGAGGCTGACAATTGGTGATTGCATTATTTGGATTGCAAAAAAACATCCATTTACATGTCTGCTTATTTGGAGGTCCCCGGAACTTCACAATTGAACCTGAAGTTTGGCAGGGAAACACTCAGCTAATCCTGGGAATTTACTCCTGGAAAGGTGAGCTCCCGTTGCTCGGTCCCTGCTCCTGCCAACCTAGCAGTTCAAAAGCACGCCAAAGTGCAAGTAGATAAATAGGTACTGCTCCAGTGGGAAGGTAAACAGCGTTTCTGTGTGCTGCTCTGGTTCACCAGAAGCAGCTTAGTCATGCTGGCCACAGACCCGGAAGCTGTCTGTGAACAAACGCCGGCTCCCTTGGCCTATAGAGCAAGATGAGAGTGCCACCCCAGAGTCGTCTGCGACTGGATCTAACGGTCAGGGGTACCTTTACCTTTAATCTTCATGAAACAAAGAATTCCCATCCTGAATGATAAATGGTCCAAATTTTCCCCTGAAAACTTGGGGGGGGGGAGGGCCAACTAGAGACTTAGACATTTGCAAGTCCCGTTCTTGAGCTAACTGCTTGTTCTGCTCCTCAAAAGCTCCTGCTAGATGATCAAGCTGTGATTTAAGTTCCAAATATTGTCACCATAGTACCTGATAGGGGTCAGCTTCAGTGCCCGTCACCCCTGCCCCCCTCAGCGTGCCTCCAGCTGCTCCTTGCTCTTCCGACATCCCAACTCTTTCCTGGCCATCTGATGTGAAGAGTGGAGATGCTTCAAGCTGGCAGGCTACTGGCATAGATAAACAGCACATAGTGGTGGTAGTTACAAGAAGATTTATTGTATACAGTCATTAGCCTCAGAGCCGCACACACTAGCATCTATACATCGCAATTCAATTGAAGCATCTGAGCCATCATTGCATCTCCGGGAGGAAACAGAAAATGTCCACCCCTCCTCCTTTTTGATTGACGCCTCTCTTTGACCTTTGTTCTTCTGCAAACCCTTTTAAATTTCAGGGTCAGCTCCCACCCCTTCTTCTGCTGAAGATTCTCCCCTCCCCTGAGAGGTGACTAATGGCCGCTCGCCAGAGGGTTGGCCAGCATCCAGCCTGCTCTCACTGTATTGATAAGGTACATTCCCTCCTCCTTCTGGAAAGGAGGACTCTAACCCACTGCTTTCGGCTGGCTGAGAGAAAGGCACGTCTCTATCTCCCCCTTCTGACTGACTGCTTTCCCCCCTGCTCGGACTGTTCCTCTGGACTGTGGGAAGCTATGTCCATGACACTGGCCCTGAGTAAGTCCCCTAATTATGTTGACCACCAGCACTGGGCCTGCTATGAAAACAGGCCTTGCTCAGTTGTCCTTTTGCAAATGCCAGTGTCATCTTGAAATAATGTCTCATTGGAGCAGTTATGGTTCTTTCCAGAAAGAAGAGAGGGGAAAGAATATAATTAGGCTTGGTTGGCAGCACAAAACTGCACAAATAAATATGTATCATGCGACCAAGTCACCAGGAGGGGCACATTCTCCTGTAATTATGCAAATAAATCCACAGGGTGCTCTCTGGGATCAACCGCCTTGTACATTTGTATTAATCAGAGGCAATGTAACTGACAAGGGAATCTATTGCACTGCTTTCCTGGCAAGAGTCACATCTAATGGCAGAGGAGTCTGCACCACAGTCTGCTGCAGAAGGCAGAGGGCTGCCTGCCTTATCTCAACAAGTCCTTTAGGTATCTGGGGGAGGCCACCAAACCTGCTACAGCTCTGAATAAATAACACTTTCTCCACTTCAAAGTTCACCAGTTCAACCCTCCACAATGCACACATACAAATGTTGATTGTCCCCTGGAATTTGCACTGTTTTTCATATCCTCCTTCTCTGTATAGGATGCTGGGGCATCTGTTTAATGTAAAGATGTTTGCATATCCTCAGATGAACTTTTCTGACACTTCAGCAAGAACAGCTGGATTTGGGGGCAAATAACACAGCCCTGGATTTTGTATTCAAGGCCCCGAGCTGCCTGATTTGTCCCCAGCTTGAAGCCTCTACTTTATCAAGCAGCAGATGAAAAAAGGCAGTTGGTTTCTGGTGTTTCTCTGATATATTTCCCCTTCTTTCTTTTTTTTTAAGAACAAAACAAAAAAGATTTTCTAACCATTTAAGAAAGATGAGAAATGTTTTGTTTGGAATGGGGCAAGATCTGTTTTTACCATAAGAACAGTGGTATTCAATCTGACCCATAATCTGTCTTGCCCAGTGAACAGATTGGGTGCCAGGATCATATCAGTGACTATAACAGTCAGTTCTGAGAATTTCACGTCACACTGGAGTGTGACCAAGACACATTGATTGAGGAACCAGCTTGTGGGGGAAAGAAGGCAATCCTCCAGGGTGCTACTGCCTCCCCTAAGCCCTCTACCCCCCACCCATCTCCTGCCCAATGAGGCCCTAGTTGCCATAGTGGGTGAATAAGACTGACTTCACATCAGGTCTTTCCATTTCTTTGCCAGAAAAAGCAGCTTGTGAGGGCTTGTGGGGGGCAGGGAGCAGCTCTGATGGTGAGTAGGCTGCAGGCAGAATTTGAAACTTAATAGTTGACAATGGGGTTTGGGAAGAGTACGAGAGCTCTCCAAACCTTCTCTTTACTGAATCTGGTAGCTCAGACATCTCCAGCATAGGTGCCCTTGATGTGTTATTGGACTCCAACTCCTATCAGTCTCAGCCAGCATAACAAATAGTCAGTAATGATGGGAGCTGCAGCCCACCAAGAACACAGGTTTGGGGAACACGGCGATTAGCTTTTGGCTGTGTTGGAGGATTCAGGACAAACGAAAGGAAGTGCTTCTTAATACCATGCATAGTATGAGGCAATGATGGCCACCAACCTGGGTAGCTTTAAAAAAGGATTAGACAAATTCATGGAGGTAAAGGCTATCAGTGGTTGCCAGTCCATTTGCTTTGCCTCCACAGTTGGAGGTAATAATGTTTCTGATTACCAGTTGCTGGAAACCACAGTAGGGGAATGTTGTTGCACTTGGGTCCTGCTTCCAGGCTTCTCAAAGGCATCTGGTTTGCCACTGTGATAAAAGGATGCTGCCACTGGCTTGATCCAGCAAGACTTCTCTTTGGTTCATATGTTGTAATATACTAGGGAGTTTAAGTTGATTATCACACAGCGTGCCATTCACCCAGCCCTCAAGGCTTTCCAGGTACTAGGGACATCTTAACATTCCTGTCTTCTCATTTCCTGAGAAGGAGAGTCATAGGAAGGTGCCTTAACACTATGTCATGCTATCTGTCCAATCACCACAGATTCTCTACTCCAATTGTCAGCAGCTCTTCAATGGTTTCAGAGAGCTTTCCCCATCACCCTGCTACCTGTTCTTTTTTAAAAACAAAAAAACCCTGGAAATGCCATGGAATGAATCTGGGTCTTCTTCACTGACACTAGCCTACCCCCCAGCCCCTGCACACACATTTAACCATATGTAAGCCCATAATGAAAAAGTGGGATGTGCGGGTGGTGTTGTGGGTTAAACCACAGAGCCTAGGGCTTGCCAATCAGAAGGTCGGTAGTTCGAATCACTGTGATGGGGTGAGCTCCCGTTGCTCGGACCCTGATCCTGCCAACCTAGCAGTTTGAAAGCATGTCAAAGTGCAAGTAGATAAATAGGTACCACTCCGGCGGGAAGGTAAACGGCATTTCCGTTTGCTGCTCTGGTTCGCCACATGACCTGGAAGCTGTACGCTGGCTCCCTCGGCCAATAAAGCAAGATGAGCGTGCAACCCCAGAGTCGTCCGTGACTGGACCTAATGTTCAGGGGTCCCTTTACCTTTACCTTTAAGCCCATAATGTAGAGCCTTATTCCCACTTGCCTCCTTAGCACCCTTGTCAAAATCTCTGTTTTCTCATGCCACGCATCCCTCCTGATGTTTGTGACAAGGGTACCATAGGCATCCTGTGCCAGACATGGGGAACCATTGCAGATTAGCATGGGGAACCATTAGCAGTGGGGAGAAAATGGGAAGATGGGAGTGTGGATTTAAAAAGACTCATTTATCAGCTGACTGATAAATATGTGCGTACATTAGAATCACAGAACTGTAGAGTCAGAGTGGGCACCAATGGTCATCTAGTCTAGGCCCCAGCAAATGCAGGAAATCCACTGCTACAGCATCAGGGAAGGGCTGTAGCTCAGTGGTAAAACACCTGCTTTGCATGCAGAAGGCCACAGGTTTAATCCCCAACACCTCCAGGCAGAGTTGGGAGAGACTCCCTGTCTGAATGCCTAGAGAACTACTGCCAGCCACTTTCCTGCATGTGTACTCTTACTGGCAGAGAATGAAGAACAGGGGTGGGGAACCTCAACGCCAGGGGTCAAATGTGGTTCTCATGGCCTCTCTATCTGTCCCTTGAGGCTCTTCACATGCTACAGGTCCTCACTAGCCACTCTACTCCCCAGCCCATGGTCCTTGGTGCTCCTGCTTTGCATCCACCTTGAGTGCTTTCTCCTGGCTGAAATGAGTCATTTAACTCTGATAATGCCTCTATTTCACCTGGGTGGAGGATGGAAAGGGGTGGGAGAATGTGTGTAGAAACTAATGCAAAGGTAACACTGACATTTGTTGCCCCCCACACACACTTTCATCTCTGGCCCCACTGGTATGTGGCCTCCCAAAAGTTGCCCCAAAGGAAATGCGGCCCTTGGGATGAAAAATGTCCCATCCTCATCCACTCTAGAGGGAAAAAGGGAAGACAGGGTATTGATCAGAGCTTCACTTTTACTGAAGTATCAGCAAATGCTTATCCAAATTGCATTCCAGCCAAAAAGGGCCTTAACTGACTGCCAATTAATTAAACAGAGAAGGGGGGAATAAAAGAATCAAAACTGCCTGTGGTCAGATTTCTAAATGGCTATGGTGTCCTGGATCCCACAACAGAGACTCTTACTTGAGATTAAGGCATATATCTTTATTGAGATAGAGTAGAATTACAAGCTCAGCAACAGGTAGCAAATCTCAGCAGCCATTATGCTCAGGTTAGTGACTAGAAAGGCAAGACTAGGCAGGCCAGAAGCAGCACTTCCAGCTGATGGAATGCAAGATCAGGGTGAAGAATTCAGAGGTGTATGGAAGCAGTGGCATCCCAATGAGTTAACATGCCCACCTGCCAAGCATTTTGAGACTGTTAAGCATGCAAGTGCTCACTACATCACAGGGGAATGTGACAATTCCCAGTGATAGGAACATCACTGAGTCCTAGACAATCAGTCTGTGACCCACCCCCTTCTGACTCTCACTCACCCACTACTAGCAATTGGTTTAATGTTGTTTGTTTGTTTGTTTGTTATATTTGTGTCCCATCTTTCCCCCAAGGAGTTCAAGGTGGCACACATAGTTCTCCTCCTCTTCATTTTATCCTTACAACAAACCTGTGAGGTCACCCAGTGAGCTCCATGGTCAACTAAGGACTTGAATCCTGGTCTCCCAGGTCCCAGTCTACCACTCTAACCACTACATCATACTGGTTAATTCCCTCCCCAGATTGTATTCCTATGAATCTCTAGCTGGGGTGGGGTGGGGGTGGATTCCCCAACCAGAGTTGGGCACATCCTGGGAGGGGGAAGTAACTGCCTCCTCCAGCCGCTGTTCCCTCCAACACATGTCAGCCTTCTGTTCTCCATCCTTGTCCATCTCCCCTTGCCAATGCTTGAGCCTGGCAATACCTCAGGGCTCTTGAAACTGGGCACAAAAATTCACCGAGAGACAAAAGAACGTAGGCTGGGTCTTTAAAAACAAAACAAAACAAAACCTCAGCCTTTAGGTGATGTGGGTTGATGGCTTGGCTTTCCCATGCTTTTTGTTTGGCTGATTAATAGCCCCAGAAAGTGGCTTTCAGGTCAGGTAAAGTAGGGAGGGAGGACATCAAAACCTTCTGCAAACACCTACAGTAAATGGCTGCTACAAAGAGAGAGATAGAAAACTTCCTTGTAATATAAACCTGTAGGTTTGAGTCCTGCCTTCTGGAAGAGTGGTGATACCCTCCCGGGCTTCCCAGTATCCAAAACAGTATGCCTCTGAATGCCAGCTGCTGTGAAACACAAATGAGGAAATTGCTGATGCACCCAGGTCCTGCTTGTCAGTTTCCCATTGAGGCATCTGATTGGACACTGAGAGAACAGGATGCTGGACTAGATGGGCCTTTTGCCTGACCCATTAGAGCTCTTCTTGTGAACTTAAGGAGATGATCTGCCCGTTATCCATGCCACAATAATGCCCACACTGCATTACTGCAATGCTCAGGTCCCCTATGAAAATGGACATTGCAAAAATCAGGTGATATCCACAGGTGATAGTTGACACCAAGCAAATTAGCCAAAATGTCTAGTTCTAAAGGTGATCTATGCTGGAAGTACAAAGAAACAACCAGCACATTTTATCATTCATGGTGGTCTTTTAGAATAATAAAAGAATTTTGGGAGATGCTGCATAATGAACTTAAGAAAATGTTTAGAAGAACATTTTCCCCAAACCCAGAAGCTTTCCTTCTGGGGATAATAGCGACAGAAATCCCACAAAATCAAATTACTCTATGGATGTATGCGACCACAGCTACCAGAATTCTGGTAGCTCAAAAGTGGAGAACAGATGAAGTACTGCCACATGAAGAACGGCACCTTAAATTATTAGAATATATAGAACTTGCCAGCATAACAAATAGATTCAGAAACAAAGGCAACAAAAAATTTAAAGAGGATTGGACATTTTATATAGATTATATGGAAAAACATTATAACAAAAAAATAAGCATGACAGGCTGCCAAAAAAATACTCAGCAGTAGAGGTCATATAAGGTAATGAAAAGAACTTAGTAGAGTAAGAAAATGCAGTTGAAAAGATAGCAGTTAGGAAACTAAGGAAAGAGTGGAAGGGGAGTCAAAGGTAAGGTTTATAAGAGTCAAATAAATCAGGGGAGTAAGTTATGTTACTACTAATATTCATTTATATATGTCTTATATTTATGTTATTTTTTCTTAAAAGTAAAGGTACCCCTGACTATTAGGTTCAGTCGCGGACGACTCTGGGGTTGTGGCGCTCATCTTGCTCTATAGGCTGAGGGAGCTGACATTTGTCCACAGACAGTTTTTCCAGGTCATGTGGCCAGCATGACTAAACCGCTTCTGGAGAACCAGAGCGGTGCACGGAAACGTTTACCTTCCCGCTGGAGAGGTACCTATTTATCTACTTGCACTTTGATGTGCTTTCAAACTGCTAGGTTGGCAGGAGCAGGGACCGAACAATGGGAGCTCACCCCGTCGCGGGGATTCGAACCGCCAACCTTCTGATCGGCAAGCCCTAGGCTCAGTGGTTTAGACCACAGCACCACCCGCATCCCTTATTTTTTCTTATTATCCTGTATACAACACAGTATGCGTTGATGATATGACAAAACAGAAAAGCAAATTAAAAATATATCCAAGAGAGAGAGAGAATAGGATGTTGGAGTAGATGGGATGCTGGCCTGATCCATAAATGCCTATCTTATGATTTTATAGAATGAATCACTCTACCCCTGCTTCTCTATGGTTGAAGATCTATTTGCTTAGCATTTGTCACCAAATGCTTCCCCTACCCCACAAGCACACACACGGCTGCATTCAGAGTCAAATGAAAGTGCCTGAGTATTGTTGCCATGACTTGGTCCTTTAGATGTTTTCATTGCTTGCTGCCACAAGATGGCATTGTGGATTTAAGGGAAAATAGCAGAAGCAAGCAAGCAAGGAGGGAAGCAGACAAGGAAAAGCGAAAGGAAAGGAAAGGAAAGGAAAGGAAAGGAAAGGAAAGGAAAGGAAAGGAAAGGAAAGGAAAGGAAAGGAAAGGAAAGGAAAGGGAGAGGTGGTGGAGTTCTTCCCCTTTGCAATAATGGTGTTAAAAGGCACATAAGAGTTGGTTACTTCAAACAACCTATCATACTTCAGTCATCATACATCCTTTTTGAGAACTGGCAGGTGGGAGGGGTGAAAATAGTTGTGTGAATGTCCCAATGCGTGTCCCAATGCATGTTCCAGCTGTTTATTATGGTCCTGTCAGTGGCAGCAGCAATGCTCCTGGCTGCCAATTTCCTGTAACCTACAAAGCTGCAGAATAAATACAAAACTTGCCTCCACCAAGACCTGGCTTCAGTTGTCATTCCATGACATCATTATGAAGCCAAATCAGAGTGAAGGCAATTATTGAGCCTTGTGGGTTGCAAAAGAAGAAAAAGAAGAAGTCCGGCAACAACTAGCAAGTTTGCTCTGCACTTTGCTTATGTTTGAGCTCCCCCTAAAACAACTGACCCCAGCCAATAAAACTTGATCACTGTGTTCACAGGCTTAGGTAGAGTCTGTCAGTCACGAGAAACTGGGATCCCTGGAGAATGCATGCAGAACCAGCCCCTTTCAAACCTACAGCCTCACAATCCCTGAAGCCTGCTTGATGCACAGGCATTACCACGAGTGCCAAATTGTGGGTGCCTAGAGGCATGGGTGCCGTGCAGCGTGTATGGCCAGGCACTGAAACTGGAGCCACTTGGAGCACTTTAGATATGTGGCTCCTGCTATGTGGGTTTGAAATGTCTCAGCACCATTTCCGCTATGCAGAGACAGGGGACCTTTTAGCATGGTCTGCCCTTGGAGGTTGATGGATCCGAGTGGTTTCCAAACAGCTCTGGGGTTTAATCCAGCTGATATAGCTGGTGTTCCTGTCAAAGACCTGGTCGATCTGTGGACACAATTACCCATGAGCACCCTTACCCATTTCATAGAGCCCGTATATTCCCAAGCTTAGAGTAAAGAAGCAAGCTAGGAGAAAGCTTGAATGCAAGTCAGGAAAACTCCAGATGAATACAACTGAACCCTGGTAGTGTGTATTTTCAAACTTACTCAGTGGCAGTGAAGGCAGCAAAGAAGGCATACTTTGCTACCTCCGCTGCATCCTCACTATGCCACCCAGCAGAGCTTTTCCAGGTAGTGTGGGGCCTTTTGCAGACTGGCCTCCCAAAAGTAGTGGAACCAATGGTCGCTCACTGTGATTCGTTTGCCAAGCATTTTGAGGATGAAATCACTTGCATTCATTAAGACATTGATTCTGCTGTTATAGCAGATCATTCTCATGGGGTGCCCAGAGCACTGTCTAGTCCTGTTTTATTGGATGAGTTTCAGTTGATGCAGCTCAAGGATGTGGACAAGGCACTTGGATTGATTTGGGTTACTACCTGCAATCTGGACCCTTGCCCCTCTTGGCTGATAAAATCCAGCAGAGAGGAGACAGCTGTCTGGGCCAGAGACATGGCCAATGCATCTTTACAAGAGGGGGGTTGGTCTCTGCCTGTTCAAAGGAGGCAGTGACAAAACCATTCTATAGATTCTGAGAACTTAGGTAACTACAGGTCAGTTGCCAACACACACACACACACAAATACATGATTTTTAGTTGAGAGTATCCCATAATACAGTAAAATTGCAGCTACAAAACAAAGCTGAAAAACAGAAGAATAAAATAAAGGGACAATAGAAAAAGAGAGGAAAGAAATGGAAAGGAAAGGAAAGGAAAGGAAAGGAAAGGAAAGGAAAGGAAAGGAAAGGAAAGGAAAGGAAAGGAAAGGAAACATTAGCAAAAAATACCAAAGAGGAACTTCAGATTTTCCATCTTTACAGAAAAGAAGAAAATATGATAGTTAAAACTTTCGGTCAATGGGAACATCCCACTTCACTTTCTGTTAAACAATATTTCTTTTAAGTTAAAGTGTCTCAGAATAATTCATTTCCTTTTCCTACATAAAGTCCAAGGTAGGTTCCCTAATTGTTATTTATTAACCATATTTCCCCTCTTTTAATTTTATCTCTATTAATTCCCAACACCATTATGCAATATTTAATAATACTAAAGTCTTCCACCCATGTCCATATTAAAGTCTCTCTAGTATTCCATTTTTTCTCTCATTATATAGCTACTCATTCATGTCCAGTTTCATATGTTCAGTTCCATGACCTGCTGTATTCCATTTCCTGTTGTGCTTACAATAGTATCCTGATCTCCTCCTCTACAACATTCCATTTTCTCCCCCCCCCCCAGTCTTTCTCCAGAGGTAATACCATAACTTTAATAGCAACATTCTCTGAATTTGCTCCAGATAAAGAAAAGGATACTAGTATTCCTATCATCCATAGGAAGCTTTCTTGTCCAAGCTTTCCACTTTGCTCTAGCCACTTTAACAATTTTTTCAGCAACAAAAGGTGGTACTCAGATTTTCCCCAGCAGATGGAGGAGGGGTCTCTTCCTTGTCCCAAATATGTTTTAAAGGGGTTTTTCTTTTTTTTGGGGGGGGGGGGTGTTTTTGTTTTAAAGAAGAGGGTGTAATTCTTATTACCTGTTTTCAGGTGACTGCATGGCTTTTAAGTACCATATCATTCTCCTTGGCTAGCCAGTTTGTTATGATTCCTGTCCAAACTGCAAAGCATAGGCAGCAGAAATATGGCTTCGATCTAAACATCTTGAGGTATCTCCCAGATCACTCTTATCTCGAGTGATTAATAGAGCCAGACTATTTGTCTGGCTATTATCAATCACCATATAATTATCTTCAGTCAGCTGAAGCTACCAGTATGATCTCTGAACTGCCATGCATCTCTCCCGGAAGTTCCCACCAACTTCCCTTTTTTGAGCAAGGTTCTTGAGGAGGTGGTTACTGACCAGTTCCAGGCACTCTTGGAGACAACTGATTTTCTACATCCATTTCAACTGGGGTTTGGGCCTGGCTTTGGCACAGAAACTGTCCTGGTGACTTTATATGATGACCTCTGTTGGGAAAGAGATGGGGCAATGTGTCCCTGTTAATTCTCCTTGCCTCCTGTACTCTCTTGGAGAGGCTATCCAAGTTGGAGATGGGCGGCACTGCTTTGCAGTGGTTCAGGTCCTACTGAGATGGTCATCTTCAGTGGCTGATGGTTGAGGAGGGTTGTTGTCGTGTGTGTGTTTTCCACCATGGGGCTTTCAATGTGGGGTCCCTCAGTGTTCAATACTATCCCCTGTGTTGCTTAATATCTGTATGAAGCCATTGAGTAGAGACATCAAGAGTTTTGAAATATGCTGTCAGCAGTACGATGATGACACGCAGTTCTATTTCCCCTTAACATCTACAGGTGTGACAGTGGATGTGTTGGACTGGTGTCTTGCATTGGTAATGGACAGGATGAGAGCCAATTAACTGTAGCTCAGTCCAGATAACATAGAGGCATTGTTAGTGGGTGGTTCCCTAAACTGGATGCAGAGGCGTAGTGGGGGGGGGGGCAAGGGGACTGTGGCCCTGGGCGCAATTTTGTAAGTGGACACAAACAGGTGCCCCCACAGCAGGCTCCTTCATTGGAGCCTGGCCCTGCGCAAGAAGGAACTGCGTCTTGGTTGCAGCACTTGTGCTTAGTACAGCTCTACCACAGGTCAGGCGGCAGTTTCTCCGTCCCTCTCCTACTCCGAACTGTGGCATGCGGAGGGTGCCCCTGCCCCCCTTGGGGGCGTGACCCTGCCCAAGCCCCGGGGCAGCATGGGCATACGCTATGCCACTGACTGGATGCATGGGAGACTGCCAGCTCTTGCGGAGGTTACACTCCCTCTTAAGGAGCAGATACACAGTGTGGCTTATGGGTGCTCCCAAATCCTTTACTGTTGCTTTAGCCCAGGTGACCTCAGTGGCATGGAGTGCTTTATATCAGCTTTGGCTGGTAGCCAAGCTGCACCCTATCTGGACAAGGGATAGCCTAAGTTCTGTAGTCTATGCTCTGTTAACCTCTTGGGTGGATTACTGCTATGCCTTGTACATGCTGGTGCAAAATTCAATGGCCAGATTGCTCACTGGAACAAGATGGTTTGAGCATATAACACCAATCCTGTCACAATAATACTGGCAGCCAATTAATTTCTGGGCTCAATTCAAAGTGCTGGTATTGACATATAAAGCCTTACATAGCTCAGGACCTCAATACCTTAAGGGCCGCCTCTGCCCATATGAAGCAACCCAAACCCTGCGCTTATCACCCAATGCCATCTTCTACGTCCCCCTACCCAAGAGTTTCGGAGGGTGACAACATAGGTCTTTTCTGTGGTGGCTCCCTGTCTGTGGAATGCTCTCCCCAGAGAGGCTTACCTGGCACCATCATTACATGTCTTTAGGTGCCAGGCAAAACTATTCCTCTTTACCCAGGCCTCTGGCCATTAAATAATCTATGGCCTGGTAAATGTGGGAAGGGGAACTTATTATGATTATTTTATTATTATGTTGTGTATTATGTCTTTATTATTATACTTCATAAATTGTGTCCTTAATGTTGTATACTCCCCTGGGCTCTTTGGATAAAGGGTGGTATATAAATTGAAACAAACAAACAAACAAACAAACAAACAAACATAGCTGCAATACTTCCTAGGAGCAGTGAGATGTGGTGCTGTCACTCTCAGAGAGATTGCGGGCAGGGTTGGGTGGGGATGACTACCTTTTATGAGCAGTTCCTAAGTGTACACAAAGTCACTGGGAATGTGTAAACATATTCTTGACTGGGGCCAGTTATAGGGAGCATATGACTCCCTTGCTACAACAGCACCAATGGCCTGGTCTGTTTCCAGACACATTTCAAAGTGCTGGATACAACCTACAAAACCCTAAGGTATAAGCTACAGTGGTACCTTGGTTCCCAAACACCGAAAACCCGGAAGTAAGTGTTCCAGTTTTCAAACATTTTTGGAAGCTGAACATTCAATGCAGTTGCCGGCTATTGTTTCTGGGGTGCCTGCACCAATCAGAAGCTGCACCTTGGTTTTTGAACATTTCGGAAGCCAAACGGACTTCCAGAACGGAATAAACTTGGCAGTTTTGTTTTTGCTATTTAATTTGCGTTTTTGAGGCTTTTTTGGTTAATTTGTTTTTGTGACTGTGTGGAACCCAGTTCAGCTACTGATAGATTGATTGTGTGACTGTGGAAATGGATAAACCCCCCCCCCCCCATCCAAACAATGACTATCATCAGTGCTGGTAGGGGGGAAAAATTAATTTTTATCATCTACAGTACTGTCTTGTTTATTTTATTTTCAGGTTGGTAGCCGTATTGGTCTGACAAAGTCAAAATAAATTTTTAAAATTAAAAATTGTCCAGTAGCACCTTAGAGACCAATTAAGTTTGTTCTGGGTATGAGCTTTCATGTGCATGCACACTTCTTCAGGTACCTGAAGTGTACAGATATAAAAGTGTATCTGAAGAAGTGTGCATGCACACGAAGGCTTAGGTACTACTGGACAATTATTTATTTAATAGTACCGTATATTGCTTTCATTTTATGGATCAAAGATCTTGTTAGATAGTAAAATTCATGTTGAATTTCTGTTTTAGGGGTTATTTTAAAAGTCTGGAATGGATTAATCTGTTTTGCATTACTTTCTATGGGAAGTGTGCCTTGCTTTTGGAATGCTTTGGTTTTGGAACAGAATTCCGGAATGGATTAAGTTTGAGAAGCAAGGTACTAAAGTATCTGAAAGGCATAATAATAATAATAATAATAATAATAATAATAATAATAATAATTTATTATTTATACCCTGCCCATCTGGCTGGGCCTCCCCAGCCACTCTGGGCGGCTTCCATAAAAACCAAAACCAAAAATATGAGGTATTCCCTCATATGAATCTGCCTTGGTTTGGAGATCTTCAGGTGAGGCTCTACTCTTGGTTTTGCCACCCTCACATGCATACTGGGTGCGGATGCAGGAGAAGGCCTTCTCTGGGACAGACTCCAGAACCCCCTGCTTGGAGAAGCCAGACTGGCTCCCTCCTTGTTGTCCTTCTACTGGCAGGTGACAAATTCTTTGTTCCAACAGGCTTTTTGGAACTGACTGCTTTTAATGAAAGAGCTGGATGCTGTTCTGCTTTTATGGTAATTGTTATGTACTGAGTTGAATAGGATCCAAACTGCAGCAGTCTGATTGGACCTAGAACAATAGGATTCAGAATGCAGCAGTCTGATTGGTCCTAGAACAATAGGATTCAGAATGCAGCAGTCTGATTGGTCCTAGAACAATGCAGCAGTATGATTGGTTGGCAGGAACCACCCAATCATGCTCCAGATAGAAGTGAATCCACAACCTGATTGGCTTACAGTAGAATTCCGGAATTAGCCAATCATGTGCAGCCCATTGTGTAAATAATGTATATAAAGCAGATACTTTGAGGGGACTTGCATTAATTCCTCCTCACCACTATGAGCTGAATAAAGAGCATGAAATCACTTTGCGACTCTGAGTATATTTCAGTAATTATTTGTATGTTGTTAATAAATTTATATATGTATATAGTTATAATTCTATCAATTGTTTAATTGTTTTGTAATGATTGCTTTTTCTACACTTTTAGCTGTTCTTATTTTTATCTGTAAGCTGCCTTGAGTCACTAGTGGAGGAAGGTGGGTGCAGGGGGTGCGGTTTCGCACTGGGTGTCAGCCATGAGGGTGGGTGACATTGCCACACCACCCCCGCTTGCTGCACGGGCAGCGCCCCTGGACACTCGCCACGCGAGCAGCGGGCCACTAGGGATTATGCTGCCACAGGCAGCTAGCGGCATCCCCCCGACGCTTGTCTTGCGGGTGGCGAGCGGTGCCCCTCCGGACACTCGCCCTGCAGGCGGCAGGCGGCTAGGGAAGCTCACCATGCAGGCGGCAAGCAGCGACCCCCCCCTCACCGCATGGGCAGTGGGTGGCCAAGGACGCTTGCCGTGCAGCCAGCTACGCCCCCCCCCCCACATGCCAGATAGCCCCACCCATGCACTGCTCCGGATGCCAGGGCAGGTAGCTCCGCCCCTGCCGAGTTCCAGCAGGGAAAAAAGTGGTACATAAATAAACATAACTATAAAAAAAGCAACAATAACAATATATTGGTTGTATCCAAGTAAGTCATATTCAGAGTAAACCCATTGAAAGCAATGGCTCAATTTAGTAATGTCCATTGATTTAAATAGGTCTACCCTGAATATGATTTAGTTGGATACAACCCTTATGTTTATGTGTCCCATTGACTTTGTCTATTGCTTTATTTCTTAAGATCAGTACTTTTTTCATGGGGTACTCAAGTATATGCAGTACTGGCATCTGGTTGTTTTTTTTAGGGGGTGTTAAAAAGTGTGACACTTACTGTAACAACTTCATGGTGAGTACCGGCATATATTTTTCTAGAAAAAAGCACTGCTTATGATGATACCTGAAGCCAACTCTGAGTGAAGGCAGTCAGTTGGAGTCAGTTTTCTAATAGGTCATCAATGTGATTAGTAGAAATAACAACATGCTATTAACAACAACAATAATAATTGTCCTTAACTGGCATGTGAATGATAAACAGAAATAAAAACAGTTTTAAAAAAATTACAGTTACAGGAGCAGGGTGGGTCTTGAAAACAATTTGGTGGTTGACACAGAGAAGTCTTTCTTCTGGGCCACCACTCCCTCCTTGAACATCTGAAGCTGGTGGAATCACCAAGAGGATCACCCCTGGAAGGGTCTACAGCAGCCTTTCTCAAACTTGTGTCCCCATATGTTATTGAAGTCTCTTAGACATTTGTGGCCTAAGTTATGCAGAGTTTAAGCACTAGCTTGAACATCTTGAATTGGGCCTGGAACTGAAGTGACAGCTAATGCAGCTGTTTTAGAACCAAGATTATAAGAGTTTTAAAGGCAACACCAACCTGCATTTCGGACCAGTTCAGATTTCCCAGTCTTCTTCATGAGCAGTCCCACATAGAGTGCACTGCAGTAATCCAATTTGGAAGTTACTAGAGCATGGAGTACCACGGCCAAGTAATGTCTGTCCAAAAGAGGCTATGGCAATAGTACATAAAAACATATGTGAAACAGACTCATATTACACCATATACAGGAAACCACTCACAATATAGCCAAGAAAAAACTACAACCCATTAAACAGAAAGAAAATACAAATTTTCTTGTGAAGCTCAATGTAGGAGGAATGCACTGTAGTAGAGTTGTTGAAAAGATCTCCGGATTATATCTCATTTCATTACTTCATCAAAGTAATATAGAGGGGTGTGATTTCTCATGATTGACAATTGAAAACAACCCTCTGCCTTCTTATGTGTCCTTTCCAAAACACAGATTTTCTTTATCTACCTATCAAACACCCAATTAAATCAAAGAATAGGCTTAATCTGGCAATATAAATAAAATTGCCACTCTTAATTAATTACTTGATTCTGAATCATCTAAAGTAGCTTAACCAGAAGAATTTCCCCACATGGGGTTTATTGTTCCCCAAAAGGCTCACTCAGCTCAGTGGCTCTAAGTGTACATAGGAGGGTGACCAATACAATAAAGGGTTTGGATGACTCTCGGGTCCCTTCCAGCTCTAGAATTCTGTGATTCTATGAGACCATTGATCCTTCTAGCTCAGTACTGTCTACACTGACAGGCTAATATTCTGTCTGTTATAGCCATGTTGCCTAAACTTACTCTCACTTGGCTAGGAATTTAGGGTTGTCTCCAACTATATTTTACTCAGAGCAGATCCATTTAAATTAATGGACCTACCTTAGTCATGTTCATCGATTTCAGTGGGTCTAATCTGGGTAGGATTAGTTTTGGATATAGCCTGCAAACTTGTAATGGTTTCCTAGTTAACCTTTGTCTTTGCTATGGTATTGATATAATGGTTTTAAAGCAGTGACAGAAGATATCACTAATTATTTGTAGTGCTTTTTTTAAAAAAAGTTATTCTGAACTATCCATTTCCTTCCAATTCAGAGGTATAAATTACAACTATAACACAATTCTTGTTTCACTGTACAGTCGTACTTTGGTTGTTGAACGGAATCAGTTCCGGAAGTCCATTCGACTTCCAAAAATGTTCGGAAACCAAGGCACGGCTTCCGATTGGCTGCAGGGGCTTCCTGCACTCAATCGGAAGCCTTGGAAGCCACATCAGATGTTTGGGTTCCAAAGAACTGGAACCCAAACTGGAACACTCACTTCTGGTTTTGCGGCATTTGGGAGCCAACATGTTCGACTTGCAAGGCATTTGGGGTCTAAGGTACGATTGGGCTGACATTGAGTTATACTCAGAGAACACCCATTGAAATTATTAACCCAAATTACTCATGTCCATTGATGTCAGTGCCTCTACTCTGAGTAGGACTAATATTGGCTCCAACCCATCATGTTTTAACTAGACACTCAGAGTATACTCACTGAAACTAAGTTAGTCCATCATTTTGAATGGACCAACTTTGAGTAGGACTAGCATTGAGTGATACTCACTATTTTTCCATAATTCAGCTAAGTTTTACTCATAGTAGACCCTCTGAAATTAATGAGTATACTCTGAGCGAAACTTAGTTGAATATGACACTTGGAAATAAATGGCCCTAATCAGTTTCAATGGATCTCCCAAACTGAAATAAATGGAAATAATCATTAGTCTATTTCTATGCCATGTTTCCTGAGCATGCCAAATGAACAACAATAAAGATAACAATTCAAAAACAAATCAGAAGTCGGAAGTTCAACATGGAGGAGACCTGCCTAAACTCAACTGGAAGAGGATATTTAAGCACATATCATAGAATCAAAGAATCAAAGAAATTGTAGAGCTGGAAAGGAACCGAAGGGAATTAGTCCATGCAGGAATCTCATCTAAATCTCATGACAGACGGCCATCCAACCTCTGCTTAAAAACCTCCAAGGAAGGAGAGTCCACAACCTCCTGAGGGAGACTGTTCCATAGTTGAGCAACTCTTACTGTCAGAAATTTCTTTCTGGTGTTTAGTCAGAATCTCCTTTCTTCTAACCTGAAGCCATGGGCTCGGGTCCTATCTTCCAGAACAGAAGAAAACAAGCATGCTCCATCTTCCATGTAACAACCCTTTAGATATTTGAAGATAGCTATCAGTCTCGGTTTCCTCTTATCCAGGCTAAACATACACAATACCTTCAACCATTCCTCATAAGACTTAGTTTCTAGGCCCTTGGTCATCTTGCTTGACCTCCTCTACACACGTTCTAGCCTGTCAACATCCTTCTCTAACTGTGGCACTCAGAACTGGACACAGTATTCCAGGTATGTTCCAGGTGTGTTCTGACCAAGGAAGAATAGAGCGGGACTATTACTTCCCTTGATTAGTACACTATACTTCTGTTGATAAAGCCTAGAATAGCATTCTCTTTTTTTGCTGCCGCATCACATTGTTGACTCATGATAAACTTGTATTCTACTAAGACCTCAAGATCCTTTTCAGGTGTCCTCCATATTATATTGGTGCAGCAGGTTTGTCCTGCCTAAGTTCAGTACCATACCTTTGTCCCTGTTGGCATTTATTTTGTTAGATTTGCCCAGTTCTCCAATCTGTTATGGTGATTTTGAATTCTGATTCTGTCTTCTGTGGCATTAGCTACCTCTCCCAGTTTGGTGCCATCTGCAAATTTGACGAGCATCCCCTCAATTCCTTCATCCAAGTCATTTATGGAGATGTTGACCAGGACAAATTCTGTGGCACCTCACTTGTAATTTTTTTCCAGGATGATGAGGAACCATTAGTGAGCACTCTTTGGGTTTGGTCAGCCAAACAGCTACAAATCCACCTGTTATCTCATCCGATCCACATTTAACCAGCTTCCTCATGAGAATACCATGGGGGACTTTGTCAAAAGCCTTACTGAAATTAACAAAGACTACACCCAAAGCATTCCCCTGAAAAGGAGTGCTACACATGATAGCACCTTTGGTGTCATGGGGGGGGGGGAGGCACCAGAGGCACCAGATATGGGGACACAAGGGGCATCAGCCCCCTCAATATTTTGAAGCAGGAGGCCCAGCACCCCCAAAATTGAGGGAGCTGACATCCCCCACAGCCGGTAGCCCTCAACATGCCCCCCACCTCTGCTGGGGAGCCCAGGATCTGGGAGGGAGCTGGGACGCGTGAGGTTGAAGATCACCCTCCATGCATCCCGCCCCCACTTGGTGCATCCCCACACAATGTCCCCATTCCCTACCTCATATGCAAGCACTGGCATCATGGCGGCAGGGGCAGGATGCCCATGCAGCCTGGCCCAGCCTGGTGTGCAAGTACTCGTGCACTGGGCAGGGCACAATACATCACATGATGTGTCACATGACATGCTCCCCAGATGTGGGGGCTAGTTGGCACCCCTGAAAGGCACACAAACCACCCACAGGCAATGGGATCCCTTCTTCTTATCCGTAGCCAGAAGCACATTTCTTCCTGCGTATGCCGGGAGCTTTTTCTCAGTTCCCACTTCCAGCTGTGAATGTCAGCTCCCCCCACCCCTTCTGCCAGCCGCTTACAGTACATCTGCAACCCTGTGAAAGGATGGGATGTGTGCTTTTAATTGAAAAAAGGCGTCAGGCTCTGGGGACACAGCAAAGTCATTGGGAGCATGCGAACAGCAATTTATATTGTCAGTTCAAGTTACAGTCACCCTGGCATGCAAAATCTGCAGATGTCAGTTACTCTATATGTGACTTTGACACGCCACAATGAAGTGAGGGGTGGGGGTGTCACCATCATCCCTTTTCCAGAGCCTTACAATGAGGTCTTAATAAATGGTGCATGTGATATGATGGATGGAGCTTAGATACATGCAAGCATGTTTGCTTGCACATGGATACAGAAAAGGTGGTGTCGGGTAAAGCTTTGTGCACACATTGCAGTGCATTGGCAGCAGCGCTCCACTTTTCTCACCAGATGCCCTCAAATAGCTTTTTGCTGTTTTTGTTATGCAGCCTTTTGAGAGAGAAAATTAACTGTCCATTTCTTGTTCACCACATAAGGAGGAAATTTCCTTGTCTCCTTTCCAAAGCAGTGTGAAACTCTGGGCAAATATAGGCAAAGGTGTCTCAGGTGATGTTCAGCAATCATTTTATACTGTGGCCTAGTAAGTAAAACCTGTTTATTTTCCAAGTCAACCTGTGTCTGGGCTATACCACTTCAGACTGCATGCATGCAAGTTTAGGTGGAGGCCCACATGATGGAGTGCTCCTCTGTATTTAAAATACCAGCATGTCAGGGAGAGGCCCAGGCTAGACGTAAGTTTTCTACATGCATGGTATCATTTTCATTTTCTATGGAGGAGCATCCTATCCTATGAGCTCCTACCTTGAGTCCCAAATCGTGCAGCTTGGACAGAAGTGGACAACTTCATTGAGACAGAAGCACCTCCAGTCAATCTGAACCCAAATTTGCAAGATCAGACTAATGTAATGCTACAGCTCAGCTATAGTTCTGTCCATCTATACTACCAGTACACATGCACACACACATATCCCACCTTTCCCCGCAAGAGCTCCAGGAGGTGTATGTGGCTTTCCCCAGTCCTTATTTTGTTCTCACAACAATCCTGTTCAATAGTAGGCAGTGCTGAGAAGCCATGGCAGATCCAAGCATGGGTGTAGTGAGGATTTTTGTTAGGGGGACAGGCCTTGGGGGGCAGGCCTTCTGTGGGGGGGGGGGCAAACCTCAGTTTACAATGTATTTTTATTTATTTTTATTGATTTTAGGAGGGGCAGCTGCCCCCTGCCCCCCCTTGGCTATGCCCATGGATCCAAGGTCACTCAGTGTGTTTCATGGCTGAGTGGGAATTTGAACCTTGGTCTTTCAGATCCTAATCCAATGCTCTAACCACTGCACCACCCTAGTTCTCCAGTAGCACTGTCTACTCTTCCCTGACAAAGATTCTCCAGAGTCTGAGTCTGAGACTTTTCCCATCACCTGTTACCTGAGATCCAGAGAAACTGATGATTGAGCCTGGGATTGAGCATGAGACCTTTTGTGTGTAATAGCAAGTGATCTACCACTGAGCTATAGGTCTCCCTGATTAGTCTGATCCTGCAGGGGAGGTCATTTTATACATCTACATTAATCCCAGGACAAGGATGAACTGTTGCCTGTTGGGCAACTAGCAGCTTGCTACCATCCCACCACCAAAAAACGAAAACAAAACCCTCAGTGAACTTTTCCCATATTCAGGAGCCTGAATCCCTCCGTTGAAAATCACAAAAATAATAGCTGTGACCATTTTCATCTTGAACTTAGTAAATATCCACACTTCTAAGCTGTCCACAGAAATGCATTGGAAGCCTTCTTCACAGGGTCCTTATGATGAAAAATTGGCTAACCCCTAGACCAGTGGGATATAAATGAGGAACTGTTTTCAGAAATTGGCCACCTAGTACTGCTGGCATCAACAGTCTGTTTTCAGTTTCAGATCAAGTTAGAAACCAGCCCAAGGTCATTTGGAATCCTGGAGATTCTCTCTAGTTCTGCTTATGCCTTTTCAAGCAAGTGATAAGTTAACACTTTTTGCCAGCAGGTAAATCCTTTACAGGAGTGTTTTGCTGAGTGTAAATGGATCCCCTCTGCTAATGGCCCAGTCCATCACCTTGAACTGTACTGCTATCCCCTTTCATATTCATTTAAAAATAGGAAATGGTGAGTCTCAGGTGTGCTTGCAATGAATGCCCTTGCTGAACAGGCAGTGCTTTGAAATGCCATACCAAGAAGCATCCCCTCCCAGCAAGGAGGATTCTGAAATTACGGTGAACATAGGTGGCATTTCAAGAAGCTAAGGTTTCCCCTCTAAAAATCATTTTATGAAGTCTGACTTCACCCAACACATGGCATAGCCAGGCTTTTGAAATATGCTCAGATTTTCCCCTTTCCTTTCAAGGTACTCAAGTAATGGGAGGGGCAGAGGGCATGAAAATTCAGGAAGATGTTATGCAGATGCAGCAACTTGTACTTCTCTGGCTCACTACATGGAGCAGCTACACACATATTGGAATGAACATAGGGAGTGGCCTTAAGACTCAGCCTAGTAGATCTAGCCCAGTATTGTCTAAACTCACAAGCAGCAGCTCTCCGTTATTACGGGCAGGGGTCTTTCCCATCCCTACCTGGTGATGCTGGGAATTTGACCAAGGACTTTCCGTATACACTGAGCCCAAAGTAGATGCCCTTCCTCATCTGAGGGCCTTCAATCTGAGTCCTTGAAAGGCGTGTCTTAGAAGATGAATAGGACAGAAATGCCTTCTTCAGACTTGCCTTTACATGAATAAATTTAACTTGGTTATTTAAAAAAATGAATTTGGAAGCTGCTGTATATGATCCAACTGTTGTTCCATCTAGCTCAGCATGGTCTACTCTGGATGCTGTGGCTCAAGCTAGTTCAAATGCTTTTAACTGGAGATGCCAAGATGTGAAGACAGGGTGCCCTGCATCCAAACCATAGGCACTATGACTGAGCTTTGAGAATGTAAGAAGAACCCTGCTAGATCAAGTCCATTTCCCCATTCTCTGTAAAAGACCTCTTATAAAAGGATCCGTTTTAATTGCAGAGAGTTTCATTCTCCCCCATCTTTCAAAATCTTTTTTTACTTGAGTCTATACTTCTTTGCACACTTCTGCAGCAGAAACATACCCTGCTTTGTTGAAGAGTGAGCTACTGAACTTTGTTTATGACTTGCCTAACTTACAGCTTCATTCTCTGTCTCTAACCCAGTCTGCATCTGAGTATCCCACTAATTTGGGATCCTTTGCAGCTGACAATTTTAATTTAAGATCAACCTTTCCCTTTAAATATCTTACTTTTCAATGCAGTCCAGTCATTGAGGGTAGGTGAACTCACCTTTCTGCATAGTATACCCATTGCTGAGGCAACATCAAGCCTACATGTAGTAGCTACAAATAATTTACCTATTAGAGTTCTGCACAATTCATTATTACATAAATATTCACACTCAACCTCTCCGGAAAGAAAATTAGTACATTGGAGTTGACACAGAATGTGCTTCTTTCAAACCAAAAAATTATATTGTCAATTATTTTCTGCCTTTGATTAAGAAGAAAACTACCATCTTCCTCCCTCTCTTCTTGCATGCCCCCAAAATAAGATACGTTTCCTAGTCTTTTAATTTCTACAGTGGTACCTCTGGATGCGAACGGGATCCATTCTGGAGCCCCATTCGCATCCAGAAGGGAATGCAACTCGCATCTGTGCATCTGGGTGTTGCTCTTAGTAGAAAAAGCCAGAAGTTCAATTCTTGTATATTCTTGTTTGTTTTCAGTAACCAAAATTATATCATCTAAATATACAAGCAAAATAATTCTTTTTTCAATTCATTGTCTTGTATAGAGACATGGATCTACTTTACTTTCTAAAAAACCTCATTTTAAAAGCAGATTATTTAACTTTTCATTCCATGCTCTCTCAGCCTTTTTTAAACCATACATTCCCTTCCGCAGTTTACAAACCAGCCCTTCATCTCTTTCAAATCTTTCTGGCTGAATCATATACAATTCCTCTTCAATTTCCCAATTTAAGAAAGCAGACTTTACATCCAGTTGTTCAACACAAGTTGCTTGGATGCTGCAACACTAAGTAAAATTCTAATTGTACTATATTTAACTACAGGCGTGAATGTCTCATCATAATCTTCAACATATTTTTGTGTCTATCCTTTGCTACTAGCCTTGCTTTATACTTTGTACATTTCCATTCTCATTTAACTTTTCCTTAAACACCCATTTGCACCCTATAGCCTTTTTACCCTTTGGCAATTTAGTAAGTATCCAAGTGTTGTTTTATTCAACGCTCAATTTCTTCCTTGTCTGCTTCTATCAACTTATCAGCTTCTTCTGCAGGACGTTTGTCAATTTCTTTCCATGTGTCAGGTTCACCATTGTTGTCATTGTTGTTTAGTCATTTAGTCATGTCCGACTCTTCGTGACCCCATAGACCAGAGCACGCCAGGCACTTCTGTCTTCCACTGCCTCCCGCAGTTTGGTCAAACTCATGCTGGTAGCTTCGAAGACACTATCCAACCATCTTGTCCTCTGTCCCCTTCTCCTTGTGCCCTCCATCTTTCCCAACATCAGGGTCTTTTCCAGGGAGTCTTCTCTTCTCATGAGGTGGCCAAAGTATTGGAGCCTCAGCTTCACGATCTGTCCTTCCAGTGAGCACTCAGGGCTGATTTCCTTAATAATGGATACGTTTGATCCTCTTGCAGTCCATGGGACTCTCAAGAGTCTCCTCCAGCACCATAATTCAAAAGCATCAATTCTTCAGCGATCAGCCTTCTTTATGGTCCAGCTCTCACTTCCATACATCACTACTGGAAAAACCATAGCTTTTACTATACGGACCTTTGTTGGCAAGGTGATTCTCTACTTTTTAAGATGCTGTCTAGGTTTGTCATTGCTTTTCTCCCAAGAAGCAGGTGTCTCTTAATTTCGTGGCTGCTGTCACCATCTGCAGTGATCATGGAGCCCAAGAAAGTAAAATCTCTCACTGCCTCCATTTCTTCCCCTTCTATTTGCCAGGAGGTGATGGGACCAGTGGCCATGATCTTCGTTTTTTTGATGTTGAGCTTCAGGCCATATTTTGCACTCTCCTCTTTCACACTCAATAAAAGGTTCTTTAATTCCTCCTCACTTTCTGCCATCAAGGTTGTGTCATCTGCATATCTGAGGTTGTTGATATTTCTTCTGGTAATCTTAATTCCGGCTAGGGAGTCATCCAGCCAAGCCTTTCGCATGATGAATTCTGCATATAAGTTAAATATGCAGGGAGACAATATACAGCCTTGTCGTACTCCTTTCCCAGTTTTGAACCAACCAGTTGTTCCATATCCAGTTCTAACTGTAGCTTCTTGTCCCACATAGAGATTTCTCAGGAGACAGATGAGGTGATCAGGCACTCCCATTTCTTTAAGAACTTGCCATAGTTTGCTGTGGTCGACACAGGCACTGCTTTTGTGATGTATGATAGTTGCTCTGCTGGCACACCTTTGTTAACTCATGATGAGTGTCTGATTAAAGGTTCTAATTGTTCATCCATATCATCACACGCAGCTTCTTGTCCTGACTCTGTTTTCCCTGGTAAAGTACGGTATCTTACTTGGACTAGTTTTCTCTGTTCTTTCAACTTCTGTGATCAGTTTTACTGGAACCTCTTCAGTTACCAAATCAGCATTAGTCTGTTTCTCTTTAAAATTGTTCTGATTAGGAACACATGCACAAGATTGCTCTCCTTCTCTAAAATACACTACTCACTTTCACTTCTCCTGTCCTTGGATTAAGAATTATGTAACCTTTGCACCCCTTCTCAAAGCTGACAAATATTCCTAACTCAGTACTGGTGCTAAGTTTGGTATGTCTTTGTGCTGGCACATATGCAAAAGCTTTTGTTCCAAAGACTCTAATGTGACTGATGTTCGGTACTCTTCCAAACCAAAGTTCAAATGCTGCTTTATTTGCAGCTTTTGTTGGCAGTCTGTTCTGCATACATCTGACCATCTCCATCAGAGAGCAATTCTTTCTCTCTGCTATTCCACTTTGTTCTGGAGTAAATGGGGTAGTGTGCAAATGTTTAAAATCACCGCTGTCTGAAAGTATTGCTTGTGGCTTCCTTCTGAATTGATTTTTAATGCTTGCAACAAACATCTTCAATTTTTCTACAGTTTCTGATTTGTCCTTTAAAAGATAAGTTGTGTAGTATCTGGAATAATCGTCAATAAATGTTAAGATATACTTATTTTTCCCATGAGACATTGGTTGAATTGGACCAGATATATATATATATATATATATATATATATATATATATATATATCAGTATGAATAAGTTGCAAAGGCTCTGTTGAGCTTCTCTAGTTTTGCTTGGGGAAAGAAGGTATTGTTCTCCAGCAAACAACTTTCACATACTTCACTAATTCAGGTCAACTTTACAAGGTTTAATTTCCATTCCTCTCACCAAACCTTTCTTTGGCAGGTCTGCAATAATCTTGAAGTTTCTATGTCCCAGCATTTTCTGCCATTGAGGAATACAGGTTGCACTTGAATTCTTTTTGACCATATTCACCCTTTCTTGACCTATATCTAGCACAAAGATTCCATTCTTTTCAAAATATTGTGCATACAGAACTCCATCTTTGGTAATTGCACATCTGTTGTGATTAAAATTTCCATCAAAACCATGCTTGGTCAGAGTTGACACACTCAGCAAACTGTCTGTTAATTCTGGCAAGTAAACTACATCTCTCACTTCATTACAAACAGTTTTTCTGCCTTCAACACACTTATCCGAACCTGCTCCTTTTCCTTGCACAGAAATTTTGTGGCCATTTGCAACTGTAACTGTCTCTGATGCGTTTTCATTTAACTCTCTGAAAAAATTAGCATCACACGTCATGTACAATGAAGATACTGAATCAATTAACCAGCTAGAGGAGTTACTGTTAATAGCATCTGTTTTCCTATAACCTGAGATTGCTAGATAGTTCTGATAGTACCACCCTGGAACCTATCTTTATTAGTGCCACTTTGTTTTGTACAATTCTGTGCAAAATGTCCCATTTTCTCACATGAGAAGCATCCAGTTGTTTCTTTTTTGTCTGCGCCTTGAAAAGCACTTTTATTTTTAAAATTATACTTACCAATCTTTTGTACAGCAAATACTTGCGTTTCACCCTCTGCTGCCTTTTCTGCTCTCCTAGCAGCCTCCTCTTTAAGTCTTGATACAACGTACTTTTATGCCAAGTTTATCTTTAGTCTCTAGTGCATATATCAAAGAACTGTAACTTTCAGGCAGACTTGCAGAATTAAAATCACTTTGTCCTCTTCTTCAAATTTCTTGCCTATAGTATTTAAATGATCCATCAACTCTATCACTTGACTTTTCTAAATCTCCATTTTCTTTCAATTTAATACTAAACAGCTTTCTTGATAAATACAGCCTCTCATTCAGAGTGTTCCTCTCATACAACTCTTTCAGACCTTGCCACAACTCCATGGCAATCTTAAAATTGCTTATGTGGTGTAAGTCACTCACATGAGTTGAACTGTCTGCCCTAGCGTTTCTGTCCTGCTTTTCCCACTTCACTTTCTCTGCCTCTTCTGCTGGTGCAGATTTTTCAATTGTTTCCCACAAATCCTCCTTCACCAGCTCATTCTCCATTCTAGATTTCCATAAAGGATACAGTGGTGCCTCGCAAGACGAAATTAATTCGTTCTGCGAGTTTTTTCGTCTTGCGAATTTTTCGTCTTGCGAAGCACGGTTTCAAAAGAAGTTTTGGAAAAGCTTCAAAAATCACCAAAGTCTTCAAAAACCTCAAAAAAGGCTACCACACCACTTGCAACTGCACCTCTTCAAGCAATGCACCCTGGGTATTAACGGTTTTAAGAAAAAGGAAACAAACTTGCAAGACATTTTCGTCTTGCAAAGCAAACCCATAGGGAATTTCGTCTTGCGAGGCATTCGTCTTGCGAGGTACCACTGTACTTACTTGAAGTGAGAACAGGCACAGCAGGCTCTAGGGCTTCCACAGCGTTTATATACGTGGCCATAATTTCTTTTCTCTCTGCTAGGCGGGGCCCATAACCCAATTGTTGTGCAGCGGGGGATGATTAACAAAATCAATCCTCCTGGCAAACTGGGTATATCACCTCAGTCGTGCAGTTTAGGACATTCCACACCATTCCTCAGCAGTTTCTTTCTCTTTGAGAAAAATAAGTCACTCATGTAAATGTAAACTAAGCTTTAGTAATAAAGAAAACTACAACAAAATAACATGATATGAGGAGCTAAATATAGCATGAGGCAAGTCTGAGGCAAGAAACAAGAAGAGGCAGTTTGTCCCTCATAACTGACACTCTCAACTGAACACACCCTGAAGAGAGGGGCTGATTCTGGAGCAAAGCACACAAGCCCCGCCCACCAGATACCAGGCACTCTACTATTCAAATTAGGCCCAGTGTTTTTCTTACAATTCTCTCTTATTCGTCTTGTCAATACATCTAATACCAATATAAACAACAATTGCGATAATGGGCAACCTTGTATTGCACCTTTCAAAACTGAACACTTTTCAGTAAGATTATCATTTACTATAACATTTGCAAATTGTTCCAAATATATTGCCTTAATTCCTTTACTCAAATTCTCTCTAAACCCCATTACCTCTATTAATTTCTCCATACACTGTCAGCTTGTGCATGGGCGCACAAAACAATGGGCTATATATCCAGTGCCCCATGCACATAGTTTCACTGACACATTTCCTCCCCACCCCCAGTGTCTCTGCCAAAATCTGTTCTGGGGTGCCTCCAACCCTCCAGAATTCCTTTATATTTATTTATATATTTGTAAACTATACTTTCATATGAAATATCACAAGGCAGTATGCAGTCGAAAAACACACTGTTACGATAAGTACACCAAACACACCAATACGAAATGGTTATCAAATAATCTCAGATTTGAAAGGCCTGTGTGAATAATATCATTTTAAGAAGATGACTAAGAAGAAGCAGGGATAGGCTCCGGCTGGACCTCTGTTGGCTAGGAGTTCCACAGGGCCAGCCACGCAAAAGGCTTGGGTTCTGGTACAGGCCATCTGCACCTCAGGGGGCATGGGGGAGACCAACTAAAGTGCCCCATTGGAAGACCTCCATCTGTTGCATCAGCAGAGCTGCAGTGTTTATAGTGACATAGAATTTATAGGGGTACTTCCCAGCCCCCCACATCCTCTAGTTGCCCACCTAGAAGCAATCAGAACCTGAGTAATAGATTTTGACTCCTCTCCACTTTGTCAGTTTGCCAGTCTAATAACTGTTATCCCCCAAGATTCTGGCAGAAGAAGACAGCTTCCTGACACAGATTTAACAGTCAACTCACTTCAGTAAGATCTCGTATTTCTTAGGACTTCATTACATTTACAAAATACTTTACTTATTCATTTACTGGTTCACTGTGAATCAGTGTCATCTGGCATTACAACAGCACTACAATGAAGTCATAAAACACAAAGCGTCTGCAGGCTCTTTTCAGGATCATACATTTCTCAGGTGGGTGGACCTCCTCTGTTGCTTCCCTGGGAAAGCAGAAGACACATGCCATGATACTTGTCTGTGGAGCTATATCAGGAGGCAGCAGGAGCTGCCAATTTTTTGAGGCCATTGGGAACATTTGGAATGTTGTGGAAGTGCTGTGGGTGCCAGTCACAAAGTGGCTGCTGTCAGGTACATAGCATAACACAAAATGACTGCCACATTTAAAAGGGGTTTTGAAAAAAGAGTGTAAACAATGTTCTTCACCCTCACCAGCTATTCTTATGTACATTTCCAACTGCCAGGGGCGTCTTACCCATAGAGGAAAGTGGCACAGGGCACCAAGTTCTGGAGGGTGCCAGGGAAGAGGCAGAGGCTGGACGCAGCACCTCCCGGCATCAGCTCGCCGCCCTCGCCCACCTCTGCCATGCTGCGCCAAAGCAGTGCTGCGCCCAGAGCCTCTGTCTGCCATTGCCACTACGGCACAAAGTGGCCAACTGAGCTGGGAGGAGCCGCGTCCAGCCTCTGCCTCTTCCCTGCTGGAGGAGCCGCCCTCCAGCCACTGCCTGCCTCCTCCAGCACCGTCCTCCCTAAAACACTCT